>NC_080420.1:72846783-73184283 GCF_029873635.1 Malania oleifera
GAGGAGTACACACTGGGTCATTTATGTGCAGTTTCTATTTATATGGCTAAACTAGGAATCGTAACTCATTGAAAGTTGATTAGTAGTGCAATTGTATTAATCTGACTATATAAACTCTTGTATCTACATGGTATCTCTTGAGGCTAAAAAAAATATATATGTTCACGTGACTGCACTTAGGGTTCCTTGTGAACACTGAGAGAGCGCCCGTGGAGACTTTAACACCTTGTGAGGTACTGTTGAGCCATTTATTGCTCTTTTGAGTTTTGACGTCAACTCAGAGTTCATGAAACTCAACTTTTCCTATTTTTTCTGGATACTATTTGTACACTAGTCTTGGTTTTTGAATTGCTAACCTAGAGGTGACATCTAGTGGGAAGATAAAAACTTAGGTCTTGTAGCCTACTCAAGATTTGAAGGCCGAACCACCCCTAGAAATAGACTTATTTCATGGACTCTTGTTCGAGCTTAATGCACATGGGTAGTATGAAAACAATAAAAGAAGTGTTATGATTGTCCTAATTGACCATGAAAAGAAAGAAATTGAAAAATGAGCAGAAGAAAGAAAAAGAGAAATAGAAATACCCTAGAAGAGGTGAAAGATTAATACCTGCTCCACACAACTACAACAAAAGTCAAGGACAAGACGCATGTTATCCATATATGAAGACTCTTCACCCGCCTAATGCCTCAGATGTATTCACGCCTAGTTTGTTAATAAGTTGATCTAGGGTGGTCTCGGTTGGACATGGCGAGTAGGTGAGAAGATGCTAAGGTGAAGGACCCGACACCTCCTAAATAGGCTTGATCCTTTTCAGATTAGTCCACTCCATACATTTAGCGTTTGTTCCTTGTAGTATGTGGGATGTTTGATCATGACACTCCTCCTCACATACGATGAGTGAACCCATCCTTTTTGAGTGTTTTTGAGGCTATACTAGTTAGGCTGAGTCAAAGCGACAGTTCTTTAAGTGTCCACGGATATCCTGGGTGTAACGAGTCACACACATTACATGTGCTTCAAGATTTTGCCTATTTATACTTGAATTTATATGGCTACATTAACTCTGAATTGTGCTCGTTGGTTAATTTTACGTGAGTTTATTGTTCTTAATGGCTATATAATGATGAAATTTGCATGAATGACTTACTTAAGAGTTGCGTGAATTGGGTATGAATGAGTTTGTGTGTAATTTGGTGATATTCCTGTATGTGAAAGGGTATGGTTGTGTTGCTTGTATATTCATTCATTGAAATTGGTATGACACCACCTTGAATTGCATTCACATTATTTGCTAGGGACTAGCAAAACTTTAGTTGGGGGGTGTGATTACGTGCTTAAATTGCGTAATTAGGTGCTTTAAATCATACATTGGGAATCTTATTTTGTATTTAAATGCCTAATTACTCTCAATATTTTAACATTATGTTCTATTTATAATATTTGAGTTTTATTAAGTAATTTATGAAATTTTGGTTTTTATTCTTGTAGCGCAACTATCGGAAGCCAAAAACCGACAACACTTTTTAATCTGTGCGTAACTCTCTCATCCAACCTCCGATTCATATTATTCAGGATGAGATAAGAAAATGTTATACAATTTTCATGTTTTGTATTTTGTGAAATAATGGATGCATCAAGATCGAAATCAGACGTGAAGTTAGCATAAGCCGTTTTATGGATTATTTCGACGATTCTTCGTAATATTAGCGTAACTTTCTCATCCAAGCTCCGATTGAGATGATTCTAAATTATGGGAAAACCTGAAAAAGAGCTCTACATCTTTTGTGTTTTAAGCTTTGAGAGTTATGAGCTATAAGAGGGTCGAAAGTGGGCTTGAAAGAGGAGGGCAGTTCGTGTACCTTTGAAAAAAAAGAGAAAAAAGAAAATAAAAAAAATAAAAAAATGAGATGTGACCTGGCCATGCAGCTGGGTCATCTCAGATGGGTGAGGCGCTAGGTACAAAGAAAGGAAAGACAAAAGAATGGAAAGACAAAAGAAAGGAAAGAAAAGCAAAGAAAGAAAAGTCAAAAGGAAAGGAAGGAATGAAAAAGTAAAAGAAGGGGGTTTCCTTGGGGGAGAGCAGTGCGCAAGAAGAGAAAGGGGGGGGGGGGGGGGGGCAGCGTGCGTTGGGCTCGAGAGGAAGGCCGGACCATAGGAGAAAAAAAGAATTTATTTTTTTGGTGAGAGACAGAAGGGAGGATAAACGACAGAAAGTTTCTTGGAAAAATTATTTTTTGGGAGCTTTCTTGTGGTTTTCTTTTGGGGGTGCTGTGAAGATACACACAACCAGCAAAGAAGAGTTGGAAGCACGCAAAAATAATATCTTTTCAAAATCGAAATGCGGCGAACAACGGCGGCGTTCGAGGTGTTCGTGATGTGCGACGGCGATGCGGCAAGTGTTGATCTTTCCCGTACGCTCCAAATTGAAGAAAATATGGTGAAATCTGCTATGTTGGATTTAATTTTCGGAATGAATTAAATTTTTGAATTCTAGGAAAACGATGTAGCCAGTTTCGAACTATGCTTGCTCTTTGATGCTAATCTGAAGTAGTTTTCATTAATGTTTGTTTGAGTTATTCTGTGCCTAATGCTTTTAATTAACTGGCCATTAATTAAATGATTTTAGTCTTGTGATTTGCTACTGAAAGGGGGGATTATAGGATAGATCTTAGATAATTTAGCGTAGGTAAATATAAAGATCGAAAGACTTGTATGAACCTACTAGGCCTGGCAAAACGAGTGGGCGGGTCGGGTTCGGGCGGGTCACCAACAGGCCAGGTCATAACCGGGTCGGGTCGTAAACGGGTTGGGATTAAACGGGTCACAAACCTATAAACCCTCACCCGCCCGATTATTAAACAGGCGGGTTACGGGTTTTTCGTTTAAAAAAACCATATAATTATTTTAAATTTTAAAAGCAAAATAAAGTCATGATCCTCTTTCTTCCACACCTCTCTCCAGTCTGGTGTGTCAGTCTCAGTCTCAGACTCTCGGCCTCTTTTCCTTCCCTCCAGTCAACCAAGTCTTTTCGTTCACGCCAATGACACCCAGCACCATCTTCCAAGCTCTCTCTCTCGTTCTTGTTGTTGCTCTTCTTCTTCTTCAGGCGTTCAACGGCTGAATTGATTCCTGATTTTAGCTCGGGGGGGAGTGGGCTAATCAGAAGTCGAGCACAAATACATCCCCTTGTCGCCAATGCACCGCCATCATCGCTGCCGAAAGCACTTGAGCTCATCAATGACCTTATCTCTCTCCTCCTCCTCGCCTCCCTTTCTGTCAAGTCGTTCGTCGAGCGGTGGCGGGTTCTCTGGTCGAAACTCTCGTCTCTCATCTCTCGGTTGAAGCTTGAAGGAGGAGGAGGAGAAGAAGAGGAAGGAGCAGGACTAGGGCAAGGAAGATTGAGAACAGTATGAGCTCGGGGGCCGCCATGGAAGACCCAGCGGAGCAGGCGAATAGGAGGATTGGAAGAGGCTGCCGTTGCCGAACAGGAGGATTGGAGGAGGCAGTCGCGAATAGGATTTAGGGTTTCTTCATTTCTCTGGGGTTTTATATTTTTATTGAATAGGAAGCAAGTGAATGGGTCACCCGCCGGGTGGCCCAACCCGAACCCGGGTTGACCCGTTTATAAATGGGCGGGTCACGGGTTGACCTATTTATAAACGGGTTGGCTTTCATGAATCCGGACCCGTTTTAATTGGGTGGGTCGCAGGTGACCCGTCAGGTCTAGACCCGTTTTGCCAGGCCTAGAACCTACGTAGCATTAAAAATCGAGGGTCTTACTGTGTTCTTGCGTTATTAACTTGCATACTTTTATGTTAAATAATAAACAAGAATAAGTTCTGATTGACTATCGAAAGAGGCTTTTGGAAAAATTGGTGATTTGCTAACAAATAGAGAAAACGAAGTTGAATTAGCTAAATGAGTAAAGCATAGTGAGAAATTAGGTGAAATCGGTTTCCTAGAAGTTTTCACCATCATCAATTTGACATGCGGTATCCAGTTTTCAATTCTCCTGAATAGCTTGTTTAAAGTAGCTTTGTTTAAATTTCGCAGTCTAAAATTATTAATTTTTCTAAATAAAATCAAGGTTAATAAAATTTTGGTACTTGGTAAAATTAAGACATCAATCCCTGAGGACGATACTCTACACATCATTATATTATAAAACTACGATACTGTGCACTTGCAGTTTGCATTGGTCATTAGTTAATAGGTTTTGGGTTGTTAACCAATCAACATACTCCCATACGGTTTCCACAAAGTATTGATTAACCAACTTACTCCCTTTTGGTTTCCGTAAACCCAAGAACAAATTAAACTTTGGTTTATTTAATTTCCAATACACGTTGTTTTTATGATTAAGAGAATTACAACATCTACACAGTTTATATTTTTGTTGGAATTTAAAGAGAATAAGGGAAAGAGACTGACATCGGCGTTTTTACGAGGTTCAACTTATCCCCAACCTACGTCCTCGCCTTAGGCTAACAACCTAAGGATTCAACTATACCTGTTCCTTTTTGGGTGGAACAAAACCATTACAAATAACCTCTTTTTTAGGAAGAGAAACCTCTCCAAGTGACAACCCACGCTTGGTCCAATGATTCAAATCAATCTTGAATCGTCAAAGAACTACTAAATGGAAATAAGAATCTGTGTACAAGAACACTCTCAAAACAGAGCAAATTTGTACAAGTTAGAGCACTTAATATACTTCAAAACAAATATTAAATAGGAAATACGAACCTCAAGATTTAGATATCACCAAAGGTTCTTTCTTATAGATAAAGAAAACTTAGTTGCAAATCAAAACCAAGGCTTTTGATCAATCAACAATTTCATAGAGTTCTCCCAGCAAGGATATGAGCAAGTATGGACTTTTGGAGAGTATGAACGTAGGATGCTTGTCTTGCTTGAGTGATTTGATTCATGAGTCTAAAGAGGTATTTATAGAGTCTTTTGTGAAAGAGTGTCCTTATTTACAAAGTTGACTTGGAGTGTTTGGTCAACTTTGCAGAAGATTTGAAATCCTAGAATTAATTTTGAAAATCTTCCCGTTAAGTTCGAATTTCAAAATCTTCGCGGAGTCAGTCGACTGACTTTACTCACTCGACAGATAATTGACCGAACCTAGTTATTTCGAATTAAAGGCTTAGGGTGGATTCATAACCAGGAAATTACTTTTCCATAAGGAATTCAATTTAATTAATTTGCTTTCATTGTTTAAATAGAAACCCCAAATTCAATCTTTTCTTCTTATTCCAACGTAGTAAATTAGATTAATTTGGTAAACGACATTGAGTCCCTGAGGATTGACACCCAACTTACTCATTGTTCTATCGAACTTGGGAGTAGTTAGGTTTATAAATTTTATCTTTGGTAGTTAAGGACCTAAGCCTTGACGAAGCTATCTCTTGGGTTCAAGCTCGGGTTCGGGCTCGAGGTTAAATTTTATAAATGACCTAATAGTAATAGTTTCATCCACCTATTTTGTTTGGGTCGAGATTTGTATTTTTCTTATTTGGGCAATAAGGCTAGTATTGAACTCTTGGGATTGGGCAAACTTAACAAGGCTCCTAACAAGCTCATTACCGAGCTCTATAATGAGCCTAATAAACGAGCCCACACGAGCTGATTATCTAGTTGAAACAACTGAGCCTAAAAATTGGGCTTGGGACTCACTCTTTTAGATAATAATGAGCCCGAACAAGCCTTTACCAAGCCAAGCTCCCAAGCTGCTCGTATGTGACTTGGTTCATTTGTAGCCCAACATTAAATTATACAAATTAATAGGCTTTATTGGGATCATGTGATCAACAATATCTTAAAACATAGGATACAATGTTTGTGTTCATTTAACTCCTTGCTAAAGAGTGGGGTCCAAGGCTAGGAGTCTCTCCTTTATAGTATTAAAGATAGGTATCATAATCCGCAACAAATCTGAAAATTGTTTCTTTTTATGTGCTATAATCCACTATAACTCTTAGATATGTATCTGCTAAGCTGCCATCTTCTCTTATGGCTCTTGTACCTGCACCTTAGATTCCCATAGCTTGACCCCCAACTTTTGGTTTATAACTTAGAGTCGTCACACCAGACTTTTTGAATTCTTTTCTTGTGTTGCCTTCTTTGTCAACTCAGCTTTCTTAGCTTCCAATTCAATCTTTTGCCTCTTCAACCCCTAGTTTGCCTTAGTCAACTTATCTACCTCAACCTAAAGTCTCCTCTTAGCTGCCTTGTATTCAACTTCTTCTTTACAGCTTCTTTCCAATCCATCTTTAAGACATTAGTAAGCATGGCCAACTCAATGACCCAAGCTCTCACATTCTCTCCTTCTTCTACTTCCTTCCTCAACTTATCAGCTAGCTTCCTATTCTAATCCTTTAACCTAGTCACCTCCTTTCCACTCTTGACAGTAGAACTATTTCTTTACCTAAAACTCCTTATAGTAGTCCTCTAACTCACTGGGATGAGGCATAGGTCTATCAGGTCCCTAATCACGTGAAACCTTATAGCCTTTTCCTTTGCATAGCCGCTAAGTAGGGTATCCCTATGAAGTACAGGTAGTGCTTCCTTCTTTCTCCAAAACCCTTGGGCTTAGCCATGCCATATTTACCTGCTCAAATATTTAAGGAGCTATGTCACCTCGGTAGCAACAATGAAATTGATGAAGATGCATAGTCTAGGGTATGAATTGAAAATGGCTAAGTTGGTGTAAAGTTAAGGTAGGTGCATATCTAATACAAATCCTAGATCCAAAGAGTAGAATCCAAGGAAAGTCTCCACATCTCAACAACATAGAGTAGAAAGGCATCCACTCGGCTATCCATCTAATTGTCTTGCCCTCCAAGCTCTCAAGTGCTTTCTAAGCTGTCAAGTACTAATTAATCCTTTAATGTTCAATAGCACTATCCAATAAAGAATTCCTTGCTCATATAAATGTGTTATTGAACAAGTGAGGTGTGCCACATGTCCAAAGAACTAGACATAAAGCAATTGTGTGCATCATAATAGTGATCCTTTCCCTTTCTCTCGACAAAAGTTGTGAAAGGAAAGTGTCTCAGCTATAATAGTTCCTTATGCTCTATATTTGGAAATACCATGATAGCTCCATGGTCAACAATGTGTGCAATTGAAGGAAGCAGAAGCAAGCCATATACAACTAAATCCAATAACTAAAGCTTGTACCTAGGATTTGGATTATCAAGATGTCCTCTAAAGAGTCTCCTTAGCTCACTCCAATGACAACCCTCAATTTCTCTTTTCTTCTGAACTCTGCCAGCCAACTCCTTAATTTTGCCCCCTATGGCTTTAACTAAGGCTTGCACAAAATTAGCATTTGGATCAAAAGTGGAGACTCCATCACAACTTAGGCTTGGTATATAAAACAACTCCTCATACTTTTTAATGAGTGAGACCACAATACTAGGTTCAAAAGTAAAACATTTGTATATAGGACCCCAATATTGGATTATGAAGCCAATAACCCTCTAGTCAACATCAATATGAAAGTAAATCAATAATATGACCATAATCAACTATGACCCTCCTCTGATCATCCTATGACAAATAGTCCCAACAATTTAGAATCTTAGTAATATCTTGTTTCCTCACCTAAAGTTGAATCCTATCCGGTAAGGTGCTTTGATAATATGAAGGAATGACATCTCTCTTATTTGCATGGTGCTTCTCTCAATGGTATACCTCCTTTATAACTTTAACCAATCTTATTGGTATGTTGAGTACCTATGTAATTGAATTCTAAACAAAGTTAAGATAAATGCATGTCATGAAAGGTCAGCATGTCCCTAAGGATCGTTTCTACACCTCCATATGTCTTAATCTATTGTTTATCTTCAAACATCAGGTAAAGCTCTATCCTAGAAGTATAGGGTAAAGTTTTCTAATACATGGTTAGGTTTTTTTTATCACACAACATCCAAAGGTTTATAGATTGTCTACGAAGAGAAAAAATTAAGTGAGGAAATTTTCATGAAACTTATAGGGAGGACTAAACCCTACGAAGGCCTCACTACTTCTACCTTGTCCTACATCTTAAAGAGTGGGAGTTCATGTATAGGACTTATGCAGTGTAGTGTAATGTGTGTGAATTGGATCATAATGAGATGCAAGGTGCATGAACATGGCAATGCATAACAAGGCACGATATAAACTTTCATACATACATATACAACACATTCATATGAATAACATGTAAGCATATACTAATAAGCATAAGCAAACACACACAAGTACACAAGAGATGATCTTACTCTCACAAGTCCCTAACAGAGTCACTAAAGCTATTGACACCTAGCTCGGGTGGCTGTTTGGTTGCCAACTAGTTTGGTGACCATTTTGAAAATCTAGTGTAGATAATCAAAACATTAATTATTTAACTCACCTTTTCTATTTTAGAAAACAAAGTTGTCACTTTATTTTAGTTTTAAAAATGCTAGATAAAGGAAAATCTTTTGGAAGGAGATTTAGGTTTAAGAGTACAATTATGAATAAAGAAAGTAGTCCCCTTAATTTTTGGAATTAAAGGGGTGACTTAGATAATCAATAGTTTGATTATCTACATAACTTGATTTTCAAAATGGCCATCAAACTAGTTGGCAACCAAATGGGGCACCCAAGTTTGTGGTTGATAGTGGCATTTTGAAATATTCATGGGTAGCTGTGAGGATTTTATTGAAATTTTCATGAGTAGTTATAAATACATTTTGAGAATGTTAAGAACCAAAGCAAGAAGGGGATTCCTTTCTAATAGGAGATATAGTGTAAAATAACCTAAGACAAATAAATAGGCAAGAGCTATTAAAATTAGAATAAAAAAATTAAGGGCCCATTTATTAGTGGAAAACATTTTCCCTTTTCCCTTTTTTTGTTTTTCAAAGAATTATAAAAAAATTAACTTATTTTTTAATTTTTCAATGTTCATAATAAAAAGTAGATAATAAAGAGTTTATTTAAATGTACAAAATAAATTTTTATTTTTTATTTTTAGATTTCAAATAATTACAAAAAGGATAACTTGTTTTATAATATTTTAAAATTTATATAGTGTAATATTTGAAATCATGGATTTTGGAACTTGAATTTGAATTTTTTTGAAATTAAAAGAAGCACTATACATGACCCATACAAATTAAAATTCAAGATCTGAATTCCATACTCACATATGTAAAGTAAGGATTAGAAATTTAGAAAAATAATGAAAAGATATTTTCTAACTTTTCTATATAAATTTGAAAAAATAAAAAATAAGGTGATATTTTTTGTAATTATTTGAAAAATTAGAAAAAAAATGAAACTATTTTCACAACAAATAGTGTCATTGTTATTCATTCATTTCTTACAAATATTGTAAAAAAAAAAAAAGAAAAAAAAATTAGCTAATTTTCTATATAATTTAAAAAAAAATTAAAATAAAAGTTATTTTCAAAATGATCCTAAAAATTTCAAGGGTAAAAGATATTGACTTCTCTTGAAATTTGGCAAAAAAATAAAAAAATTAGTGACATCGTTTGAAATTTGGCAAAAAGAAAAAAAAAAAAAGTTTTTTGAGAAATTTTTTTGAGAAATGAAGGAAATTTGTAACGAAGGTGATGTAAATTTTAAAATCTGAAAAACTGTCTTTCTTGCAAAAACTCAAGAAAGATTATCTTTTTTTTTGCCCAAATTTGAAATTTGTTTTTGACTAGGTTTAGAATTCCAAAATTTTAATGAAGTCCCAACCCCCATCTAAACAAGCTCGTGATTGCGGCCACTCGGGTTCCCTCTCTTGGTTAACATTTAACAATTCAAAATTCCCAACTTCCCGGCGAAATTCTAGTCTATGGAAGACGAATCCCTCCAGCATCGTTCTCGCCAATCGGCAGGTACTCTCTCTCTCTCTCTCTCTCTCTCTCTCTCTCTCTCTCTCTCTCGAATATTTCCTCTGATTTTATTTACAGATTAGTTTTTTTCCTTGGGGTGGGGGATGATCTCTGGATCTGGTGATATATATCTTCAGAGGGATCTAAGTTTCGCTCCTTTCAAGGTATGGAGTCCGTTGTTGCTACAGTCAGCGGCTACCACGGCTCTGAGCGCTTCAATCTCATCAAACTCATCTCTCAGACGGGTGCCAGCTACTTGGGTGCAATGACGAGATCGACCACCCATTTGGTAGGGTTTTTTTTTTTTTTTTTTTTTATATCTTTGAAAGTACGCATTTTGAAGTTTGAAGTTTTTTCAATCCATTTAATTTTGCTTTCATTTGATTTCCCAAAAAGTTGCTTCTGTTTCCTAAATGCGAACTGATGGGTACATTTCTGTCTAAATGCTCAGTTTGATTTGCGAAGTTATTGTACGAGTGTGAATCATTGGATGATTATATGGTTTTCTTTGGATTGATAGGTTTGTTGGAAATTCGAAGGAAGGAAGTTCAGTCTTGCATCAAAGTTTAAAACGTTGATAGTTAACCACAGGTGGGTTGAGGATTGCATAAAGGCAGGGAAGCGTATTCCAGAGCATCCCTATATCTTGCAAAGGTACAAATCAGTTGTTGCTTTGTGCTGGTTGATAAATAAGAATGCATTAGACGTGGTCAAACTTATATGGATTTGTTTATGAAAGTATGATTGTCCAAGTTCCCCTACCATGTCAAATGGGTGCGCTCTATAATTCTAGTTAGTGGTTTGATGAGCATACAGAGACACCCTGTTCAAAAGTTAATAAGGGCAGCCCGGTGCACAAAGCTCTCGCGTATGTGGGGTCCGAGGAAGGGGCAGACCACAACGGGTGTATAGTATGCATACCTTGCATTTTTACAAGAGACTGTTTCCTCGCTTCGAACTTGTGATCTCTAGGTACACGGCGACAACCTTGTCATCGTGCCGAAAACTATGAGCACTGATTTTTTAAAAATTGCCAGATATTTCAAGATGGGCTGTTAAAAAAATATATAGTAATGACATAATGATGTCATATTGATTTTTTGCTTTTGGAATATTAAAAGGCACTTCGGGCCAGAAGGCTCCCCGCTTTGCGTGGGTAAGGGGAGGGTCGTCATAGTATACGCAACCTTACCTCTACTTTATGCAGAGAGGCTGTTTGCTTCAACTCAAACTCGTGACCAACTGGTCACAAAGGAGCAACCTTACGGTTGATCCAAGACTCGCCATCTTAAGGCTAAACAATACTGAAAATAATACTTTTCTATAGGACACTATGAAATGCTTACAATACTTGTCTAGTATATTGGAAATGTAATTATATTTTAATTATAAAACTATGTGTTCTAGATCGTCCATGGATCTTGGATCTTTAAAATTAACTTTTTATCTTGCAATTTGATTTTGCACTAGCGGCGGTGTCCTAGGATTAATTTGTTTACAAGCCCAAGTACCAAATAGGATGCTGCAGTTTTTTTGAGATAAGTTAGAGAGTTTCATTGGACCCCATCAGCTGCTAGAGCTTTTAGAGAGGTCAAATAGAAGATGGCTGAAGCACCTGTACTTAGGCATCCAGACTTTGTTAGAGTTTTTGAAGTGGCTTGTGATGCCTTTGGGATAGGTGTAGGTGGGATCTTGAGTCAGGAGGGACATCCTATAGCATTTTTCAGTGAAAATAAGAATTTTTTTTCTCCTGGTTGTCATATTCATAACATACAAGAAGGTAAGAGCTGAGAAGAAATGGTAGTGTGTAGAACAATCATATTTATTCTTGCATAGACTATTAGGAGAGCATCTAGCATACGTACAATTTAAGATTTATTTCTGTGCTCTAAATCAAACACTGCGAAATTTACTGTTGTTACTGAAAGGGCTGACTTTATCACCCAAATGTAGGTTGGGGATCTGAAAAGTATAAGTTAATTGAGGTCCATGCTTTGCAATTCAAGGTCATGCACACAAGGCAGCATTTAGCAAAGCTTGTCAATAACAAATGTAAATTTTTGGCTGGGCAGATAAAAAATCTTCTTTGTTTTGAGTTGTGTCCATTCTTGTTGGACTTTCTTTTTCTATTTTCCAATGGAAGTATATATTTTAGGAGGAATTTATTATTATTATTATTATTATTTTTTTTTTTTTGGGGATTGAGAAGTGATTAAAGTATTGCTTTAGTAGTAATATCATGTATTGTATTCTTGAATAAAGTATTACTCTAGGATTAACATCATTTATTAAAGTTGCTTAATCATATTTGTCATCACTGATCGCTTGTAGGCTAGCAAATTGAACAGAGCTTAAGATTTATTGCTTGGAACTTGGGCCCATTTTATAAATGGAATATAATATAAAAACGAGTAAATCGAGGATACTTGTATTCAAGTAGACAGAGGCTATATATAAAAAAGTACACCTTATTTAATCAAATTGATTTTAAGAATATTACTTAAGAACTTTTCTAGAGTTTAGTCTTGTCCAATAAATAAGGTTAATATCAAGGTAGAAGTGCAGTCCTTGCATTATAATCCAATAAATCACACACCTCTGTGTTGAGATTTGGCGTCGTCATTTGGTAGTTGATACTGTTGGGTTGGGGGGGGGGTCATTAATCCATGCATTTGTGTGGTTACGGTCTGTTGCTTAATTTATTTAAGAATAAACAAATAAGATTACAGTTACATACTTATAGTTGTAGGGTTCTATTTATTTGCAGTGGGGAAGAAGTGGGGCCTTTATTGTTGAAAGCCCCACCTGCAGCTAAGAGGGCAATTGTCTCATATAAAAGAAATGACAAAGAACTTTCTGGACAATCCTATAAATTTGATGACTCCAGCAAATCATTGATTAATGAAAGGTGTGGAGCTGCTCGCCAATCTGTTTGGATTGATCTCTGTTTTCAGAAGGAGGTAACAATTTGTTGTCCTTTTTTTTTTTTTTTTAACGAACTTTATCTATGATGCATCCTTTTTGTAAATTGGTTGGGTAAATGTTTTCAAGTTACACAGGCAATGTTTGGTGTTTGAATTTTCAAAATTAGTTAAAAATCTTTATGTAGAAAGTCTAATGTTCAACAAACTCATAGAGAGTGCCTTAAAAATCAGGACAGTTTTCCTTTTGGAGGAAGCAGCTTGCTGAATAATATTTTAAACTTCATTTTGCAAGATACTTTCTTATTCTGTTTCATATGATGGGGGATATAGCATAATGTCAAGACGAGGTTGGATTTTAGGTCTAAAAATGATATTTAGTTCTTAAAAAAAACTAAAATTTAAAATTGGGAACCTAGAATGGTGTGAAAATTTATATTACATAATGGGAATTTGGAACATCGTATATGCTCAAAATTTCAAAATACAATTTGTAACTGCTAAGGTAAATTAGCATGCTAGTAAGACAATGTAGAAATGAAAATGTGCGGCCATGTAGCTTGTGTAAATTTCTTGCCAGAATTTAGCTTGATCTTTCAATAAATTATGATATACAAATGTAAAGAAATAGTTCTATCTTTTGTCAATTAAATAAGCATCACCCGAAAAAAAGGGAAACTAGATACATCCTTTAGTACTTGCTAAATTCTTCTTGCTGGTACTAATACTGACTGCAGACCTCCCTTCCTTGTGCTTTCGCCTTTTAAAGCATTGGCTGTAAATAGCCCCTTAGTTACTTTTCTATCCTACATCCTTTTCTTCTCATATCTTGTTCGTTGTCTTGATTTTGTTTTGAGTTCATTTTTTTTTCACCTCTAGGAAACCTTTTTTTTTAATATAATTTTTTCAGTACTTTATTTATTATTGCTCTTTCTCGAAAGCTCCTTATGTTGACACTTTATTATTTTTCCGCTCTTTTTTCCCCTTGAGAAGCAAGAAGAATCAATTTCTCATTACTCAACACATTCAGCCAGACAGAAAAGAAGCATTTGCAGGGATCTCCAAAGCATTTCGGCTGAGCCTTCTCATAAAGGTCGGAGGCTTGTGAAAAGGAATGTGAGTGAAGGCGTTTTGAGTTCTGCTTTTCCAGATTCTGAGGAAGAATGCTTCCTTTTAGGAGTTTCTAATGAACGTGATAATGTCACGACTCCATCTAACCATTCAGTTAGTGTGAGAAATGGAAGTGTGCCGAGAATTCAAGAAACAACATCTAATGATGCATTTGGTGAATGTGGGGAAAGCATAAATGAAGGTTTGGAAAGTCTGGAAGAGATTGAAGATTTAAACCATATTATTAGATCTCAAGATTCAGATTTGCATATTGAGGATGCACAACCTGCCATAGAAAGAGCTTCACAGAATAGGTGTTCTGATGTTGGGAACTTCGACCAACAGATGGAAGATGGGGGTCAAGTTGAGCATATTACCAGAACAACTACTTCAACAGAGTTATCATGCGTTATATGTTGGACAGATTTCAGTTCAACCAGGGGGATTTTGCCATGTGGACATCGATTTTGTTATTCATGCATTGAAAGCTGGGCTGATCATATGGTTTGATTTCTCTCTTTGTTTGATTTCTGTACTTTTCTAATCAGCAGTAAATGTCATGCGCTTTGCATGTGATTGCAAGTGAATAATCTTGAGTGATATATTTAGACGATTTCTAATATTTTAGATATTCTTTAAACACAATAATAGCACATGTCCATAACGACGTTTTCCAATTAAAGTATGAATACTCAAAATAATTTATGAGAATTTATATTCTTTTTACATCTAAAAAACACAGATATGAATATGGGAACATTACTACAATATGACATAGATAAGGGGACAAAATGAATCCTAAAAATTTGAGACTATATATGAGGGGGCCTTTATAAATTAAAGTTACAATATTGTATTTACATATTTTATGTATTAAAAATATTAATTATGAATATTTATATAAATATTTGTATGAATATTTATATAGCTATAAAAAAAATTAATAAATGTATTTGCATAGATGCATCTTTTCATTTTTCATGTTTTGTGAAATTTCTCGATATATAACTTATTCAATTAAAATTTCAATAAGTTCATTGTAATGTTTTTTAAATCCAAAAGTTGTATTGCTGTTTTGCAATTATGATTTTTTATGAACTGAATAAAATAAATGCATATTATAAGACATCATTATATGTGCACAGGATGTTCAACGAAGTAATGTGCAAGTATCTAATGAGTGTTTGAGAAGTGTAAAAAAAGTGTCTAATATTAAAAATATATACTTAAATTTTAGTAATCTGAACTATTTGTCTATAAAGTGTCAGATGATGTTTGAGCAGTGTCTAAAGGGTGCCTGTGTCAAGAATGCATACATATACAGCACTCTTTTATAAGTGTCAATAAAAACATGGTTTTGAAATAGATAAGATATGATGCTTATAATATATAATCCGAAATTATGTTGTTTAAATTAATATTTTACAAAGATTAAACATGTGTTAACACAAATTTACAAGAAAAAAAATTTATGTACTATTTTTTAAATAAAATTTTAATATAGTTATCGGGTGTTAGTATATATGCATTTTAAACCAATTGATAATATCTTGTTTTATATACTTATCTTAAATTGATCTTTATAATATATTTGTTAATAGATTACATTGTTCATAACATTTTAAGTTTTAGAAGGAAAACTATATGGCACATAAGAAGATATCATATGAGACAAACCAAATAAAGTTAGAAATGAACTGGTATTTGAAATATGTATAAAT
Organism: Malania oleifera; assembly: GCF_029873635.1. Lineage (NCBI taxonomy): Eukaryota > Viridiplantae > Streptophyta > Magnoliopsida > Santalales > Ximeniaceae > Malania > Malania oleifera. The sequence continues at coordinate 72,862,421 of NC_080420.1, forward strand.
ATGATAGATACAATTTTTGAAAATGTCAAGTATATTATGTAATATTTTTTTTTACAAAAAATTTGACATATTTATATTTTTGTGGAAATTTTATAGTTATTTAATATTATAAGATGCATGAGTGCTGCAAGTGAAAATTTTAATGCAGAAGAATTAATTTAGTTTTGTATTCCTTGTGTCGTATGCAAGTCATGCTTTGATTTACAAAATATTAAAATAATATTTAATTTTACATTAAAGCAGTACAAGAAGCCCATGAATAGAATTTACTAATTTGGTACACAATTTTCATATATATATATAGATATATATGTATATATATATATACTTATGTGTGTATAGTTAAACATTTATTTAAATTGTTGTTTATCATCTAACCTTTTTTTTTTATAACTACTACTTCAAACTTAATGCTCAATTATTATGTTTATTTTAATTTAAAATAAATTTAACCTTTATTATATAGAGTTTTTTTTTTTTTCTTTTTAATGTTTTCGATTTTATTGTTCATGTTTATCTTTTAGAAATCATATTACTCTCCCTATTTAACATCTATCATACATTTTTTTAGGATATACTTTCTTCATTGCCCCTTCTAAAATAAATTAATTTTTTTTAATTTTAGTTGAATTTACTTTAATGGATAAGAATAATTTTTTGTGCAAAATAATTTACACTATCCATACTTTCATATATAGTATTGATAGTGCTTGTATCTTGTGGAAAAAACAGTTCTTGATTTTCAAAATTTCCTTGAAGTTAGTGGGCTGATGTAAATTTTTATATTTAATTCATATACAACTCTTGAAGTTTTCATCTAGTATGCTTAGTAGCCTTGTTTTTATGAGGTGGCCTTGGATCAACAGTAAGGTTGTTCCTTTGTGACTGGTTGTTTTATGTTCTAGGAAACAACCTCTTTGTGTAAACGCAGGAGTAAGGTACATAGTGACAACCCTCCTTTTACCCTCACAAAGTGGGAAGCCTAGTGGTCCAGGGATGCCACCCTGCGCACACCCCCCCCCCTCCTTTTCAAGCCTTTTTAATGCTTAGTAGCTTTGTTTTTCTTGACCATAACTTGTGTTTTTAGAAGATATAAGCATTGGTTTTTTCCCCATAGCCTAGTGTAGGCTAGGCATAACACTTACAGGAGATGAGATGAGGGAACGGTGGCTAAGATGGTTTGAGCACTTGTGATATAGACAAAATAACATTGTAGAGGATTGATTTACTTGTTAGAGGCAGTTAGAGGGGGAGGGGTTGACCTAAAATAATTTGGACTGAGATAGTGAATAACGATTTTACTACTCTCCAACTTTTTGAGAGTATTTTCTTAGATCATGCGGAATGGTATATAAGAATTTATATAGCAAACAGCTGACCATGGCTACTGGGACTTAAAGCTTGATTGTTGTAGTGAACTCATAAATTCAAGCATTAAGAGGGTCAGAATTGAATTTAACAAGTGGACGTGGACCTAACTTTTAGAGGAGATACTTGTGTTTCTGCATTACTTATTTGAAGAGAGAAAAATGTTTCTAGCCATTTGAGCATGAATAACAACAATTGCTTTATATACTAGACTAGATACAAAAGAAGGAGAAAAAGACATTTATAAACTTGCAAGATCTAGAGAAAGAAAATGCAAAGATTTGGGTGATGTAAAATGTATAAAGGACGAGAATGATGATGTCTTAAATAGAGAAGAAGAGATAAAAGAGAGGCGGCGAAGATACTTTGATAAATTGTTTAATGAAAACCAAAATGATAGATTGAACTTGGAGCTGACTAATGAGGAGAAAAGTAAAAATAGGAGACTTATTCACAAAATTATAGTCCTTGAAGTTAAGATGACATTAAAAAGGATGAAAAGTGGGAAATCTATAGGACTAGATAAAATGTTTATTGAATTTTGGAAATGTTTAGGGGGATAAAGGAAATATATTTGGTTAACTAATTTGTTCAACACTATTATAAAAACCAAGAAAATGCCAGAAGAATGAAGGAAAAGTATGTTAATACTTTTATACAAAAATAAAGACAATATTCAAAACTGTAATGACTATTGTGGAATTAAAATTATGAGTCATACGATGAAATTATGGGAAATGATAGTTGAATATAGAATAAGACTAGAAACAAGGATTTTAGAAAATCAATTTGGTTTTATGCCTGGAGAGAAAATCGACTTGGTTTTATGCCTTGGAGATTAACTACAGAAGCGATTTATCTTTTAAAAAGTTTAATGGGAACGTTTAGAGAAAAGAAAAGGGACTAGCATATGGTTTTTATTGACTTAGAGAAAACATATAATAGAGTACCTAGGAAAGTTCTTTGGTGGGTCTTAGAAAAAGCGGTAATGCAGTAGATATGCTAATGTCATTAAGGATATGTATGATAAAGTAGTGACTAGCGTTAGGACTGTAGGAGGGGAATCTAGAGATTTTCCAATCACAATAGGTGTACATCAAGGTTCTACTTTGAGTCCATATCTTTTTACTTTAGTGATTGATGAACTTACTAGGAATATTCAAAATGAGAACCCTTGGTTTATGTTGTTTGCAAATTATATTATGTTGATTGATGATAGTAGGAGCGGGGTGGAATCTAAGCTAGAACCTTGGAGAACCACATAAGAGTCTAAAGGGTTTAGGATAACTAGGAATAAGACAGAATATAAGAAATGTAATTTTAGTAATGTAAGGTGTAACAGTGGAAATAAGATTAAACTTGATAATCAAGAGATTAATAGCACTAATAGATTTAGATATCTTGGATCTATTATGCAAGCGGAAGAGGAAATTGAAGAAGATGTAGTACATAGAATTAAAACAAGTTGGGTAAAATAAAGGAGTGCATCAGGTGTGTAGTGTGATCATAGAATACCTTAAAAGGAAATTTTTATAAGACGTCTATAAGGTTAACTATGCTTTATGGTCCAGAATGTTGGGCAACTAAGAAACATGTACTTCTAGTAAAAGTTGTTGAAATGCGAATGTTAAGGTAGATGAGTGGTATAACATTAAAAGATAAAGTAAGAAACGGACATATACGCAATAATTTAGGCATAGCACCAGTTGAAGACAAGATGAGGGAGGGGCAGCTTAGATGGTTTGGACATTTGAAACGCCAGCCTAGTAGAGCACCTGTGAGGAGTGAGTTCGTTATTGTTTCTAGCATGAAAATGGTAGGTGTAGGCCTAAAATAACTTGAAATGAGTACGAAGGATTTAATAATCCTTATCTATTAGAGGAAAAAACTCTCAATCGGGTGAATTGGTTGAAAAGGATTCATGTAACCAACCCCACCTAGTGAGACTTAAGGCTTGTTGTTATTGTTGTATGAAGACCGCTTTTCCTCTCCTTTGACTGGCTCTGCAGTGCATGGAAATTTCGTTAATAAAACTTTACACACATATTTGTTGCTAATAAATAATTACCATGAGTATGATAGCCATTAAGAGGAGCAAAAGCTTTTCTCAATTTTGTTGCCTCGCTGACGTACATATAACTGGCAATAGTAAACAGCCAGAATGGTTTGGAGCTTTACATAATTAATGGAATTAGGCAATTCTGAGAACTGAGTTTGTATCTCATATTTATGCTCAGGCTCTCAAGTCTCAACTTATGAAATGATTACCTTATAGGTAGTAGAATTTTGATGACTTGTCTTGATGCGTCTCTATCCACGTGCAATCTCTTTACACTGTATAGTAGATTTTATTTTCTACTGTTTTTTTTTTTCTAAGTTGCTGACCATTCCTGTAGGCTTCAAGAAGGAAAATTTCAACATGCCCTTTGTGCAAGGCGAGTTTTACAAGCATCACCAAGGTGGACGATGTGCCTTGTTCAGATCAGAAGATATATTCACAGACTATTCCATTTGATCCATTAAAAAGAGATGTCTTGTTCCCTTGTGATGTTGAAATTCCCTTCTTTGGAGCTGAGGTAATTTTTTCTGTTAATTTAACCCATCAATGTGATTGTGATGCCCCCAGAGTAGCCATGCTGACATGCAATTTGGTTAAAAAGCAATCATTAAAACACAAATCATGAATTATAAGATTTGTGGTCATTATTTCAATTTTATCAAAAACCATAAAATTCTCAATCTGAATCGTATGATTCGATTCAATAATGAGCCCTGACTCCGTAATTTCAACTTATTTGTCAACGTCATGAATAGTCTCACACAAGTGCTTATTTGCCACAGCTTTCAATTGAGAGATGTTCCATTGTATAACATAGTCATAGGTTTGCTTTTGACAACTTAGTCATGTTCTTAATGTTGGAAATTTGTTTTAGTTCCAAAATCACTTTTGGAGAAAGCTGGTTCTTGAAGCATCGTCCTAAAACTAATTTTTAAATCTGTAAGCATTTTTATCTGACTCGGACTGAGCAGATCTGATTCATTCTCAACTGAATCCAACTATTTAAAAATCCAAAACTTCACTATTTGTTAATGCAAAAGCCTTGAAACCTTTTCCAAAGCCCGTAGAGTCAAAATAAACAAAATCCTTTTACTTTTTTCTGTCTTTTGAATTGTTTAAAAATGTTTAATTTCCGAAGATTTTTCTAAGGAGTTTGACAATACCGTAAAGTTTCCATCTGTTTGATTCTTCTCAAAAATAGTTTATTTTGAAGCTAAAAGGGTTTGGGTATGAAGGCGTTACATTTTGACATTTCAAATAGACTACTTTTTTGAATTTCTAATAAATAGTGTACTTTTCATCCACATTATGTGTGCATGCATAATAGGGCACATGACAATTCAAAATTCATTAATATATTTTGGTTTTTATTGTATTTTGTTTGCTTTCGATATATGCATGTGTTGAACAACCGATTTTTATAATGTGTCAAATGTTACGTTTTGATTTGATTCTCAATTCACAATTCAAGTCCAATTTCAGAATTATGGGTGGGTTTTCTGTCAGCATCCTGCCTTCAATTTCTAGCTATCTAATTTGATAAAACATTTCTCATATTAAACCCTTTGCAAACTTTCCTCAAGATCAGTATCACTTTTGACAACCTGTTTGCTCTTAATTGAGAACTTGCATATTTCTCACTTGCTTTTTGTTGCCGTCATTACTAGTTCATTTGATTCATATTTTATACAAAATTAATAATGTAGGGTTGAGGAGAAAAAAGGTCATATTTATTAGTATCCTATGCAATCTTCTTGCCAAGGAGATTCCCTTCCTATTTATTTTACATGATCAGATGGTGGAACAGTTTTATGATGCACTTGCATATCTTTGCTCCACACACAATACTGAGTGTTCGTTGGATGGTTATGGTTTTGCATATCTATCTCAGGTGTTTGAAAGGTTGTCAATTGCATTGTTTTGGTAATGCTTTTCATGTTTGCTTAAAAACGATAGAACTTGCAAATGATCAGTTCTCATGGCTGATTTTGTTTTGTTTTTGTGTTTTTTGTTTTGTTTCTTGCCTTCGTTAGCCCTCGTCCGCACCTGCTTGTTGTGAGTGTTGCTGTAGGGAGCCAGTGGATCTTCTGATCAGCTGTCATCTCTGCCAGTTTCAATGCATTCATTCCTACTGTCTGGATCCGCCTTTGTTGCCATGGGCGTGCATTCATTGCAAGGATCTCCGTACGATGTATCAACACCACAGTTAGCATCCATGTACTTGACCTGTTTGTATTGCTCATGTCAAAATTTGCAACTTAACCTCTGTCCATTCACAATAGAGTTTCTGGTTGAATTACGCTGATTGTGTGGCAGCACCATATATTGTAGGCAATGGGGCAATGGAGAGACAAATCACATAAAATTTGATGAATCGATCTCAAATATTGTAGCTGTTCTATTTTTCTAATGTTATGTAGCGTTGTTCCATTTTGGCAGGCGCTGTCATGCAAAGTGCTTTTTAGACGGAGAGAATTAACATTAGTAACCAATGGCAGGTTGAAAGCTTTATTTTGTTGCCTAGAGTTACTGGTCAATACTCAATACCATTTAACTACACATTATCTTGCCCTCAGGTGGCAAGAGCGGACCCGGTCGTGCCTATGACCTAGGTAGGTGTCCCGGGTTCGATTTCTGCTTCGCTGAGCAAATCTTGATTTACCTCCCTGCAGGGCCTTGGGGTGGGAACTGTGGGGCGTGGGATTAGTCTCCACTGTGGTGCATCCCAGGGCTTGCTTGGTAGATGCCGGCAAAGGACACCTGGCGTTACAAAAAAAAAAAAAGAATAATTGTAAGGTTGTGTATTATTGGCAACAAGCTATTGGAATAATTATGTTGGTACAATATTTAACAGGCAAAGTATGTTGTGTGATCAGCACGTGTAAAGTAATTCGAAGGAAACAAAAAACGACATTATTGTTTAAAATTAGTTTTTGACAACATTGAACATATTTATATTTTCAGATATTTTGTCAGAAAATCTTATAAGATGCATGTGAGCTTGAAGTAAAATTTCAAATAGACCTGTGGAATATGCTTGCCACATAAGGGTGCAATTTAAATTGAAAAATGTTATGAACATTAAATTGCGCATAAATATGCATGCTTTATATTTGTAGCATGGATTCGCAAATAAACATAAGATGCCAAAATATTAATTTGTGCCATTACATCTGTAGTAATAAGCTAACCTGGATATACTATGCTAACATTCATGTCTTCAAATAAAATTTTTAATTGCTTAGCACAATTTCAATATACAATCCCAATAAATATTTGTAATATCTAAACACCAAAATATATGGGCCGCTAATGACGATAATGCTTTGGTACTTTGAGAAATTATTTTGATGCTTAAGCTAGAGAAATGGAAGGATAGATATGAAATGATAATAGTATATGATTCCGAGATGATCTAACCTCATCCCGGAGCGACTCTTTTATAGTTGTGTTGACCTTCCTCTCATTCATTCCTCATTTATGAGGAATTAGTAGGGATTTATGAGCCTTTATGCTGGAGGTTATATATTAGATTTATGAGTCCTTATTATTGGAGTTAAAAGATCTTTATTTCTAGCTTTTATTATTTTTAATTTGATTCTTAATGTCTATTGACCTATTGTGATGACTTTATTCGTAACCCAATTTGACTCAACTTGGCCAAGTTGACCTAGTTTGACCGGCTTGACGTAGTTAGATTTAGGTTGACTTGTTTGACTTATTTTTAATTTTTTTAAAAAAATTAAAATAAATAAATACTCATTTTAATTTAAAAAATGCAAAAATTAACAAAAAAAATTGCAAAATTTTGGAAAATGATGAAATTTGTAGAGCAAATTTTAGGGAGTTTTAAGACTTAACAGATTTAAAATAATAAAAATTTTAAAAATAATTTACTTAATTAAGATTTTAGAAAAAAAAGTGAAGAATATTCATTAAAGATCATAAAAAATTAATTAAAAATTACAATTTTTTTTTTAAAATGTGAGAGTTCTGAAATTCACAAAAATTCAACAAAAAAAAAAAAGAAAAATCATAAAATTAAAAATTTACAAAAAAAAAAAAAAAAGTGGAGAAATCCTTTAGAAAATCATTAAAAATTGCAAAAAATATAAATAAAAAGAGAGAAGTTTCTAGAAGATTTCTTGACTGATTTTGATCAATTTTAAATACATTTTGGCTTTGATGGGTTTCTATTACATGTCTATCTTTTTCCTGATGCTCGACCGACATATGTCTTTTTTGTGCATGTGTGTGTGCACTACCCTTATGAGAAAAATTTGATATAACTAGGTTATGTAATCCTTGATCATCTCTTGAGGGGCGAAGGGCCTAGTAGATCTCTTTGAGTTCACTTGATGGTAATTTGATTAGACTTTGATTTTTGTGCACGTATTTCGTGTATTGCCTTGCTTGTATGTTTGTGTGCATGTGTTGCATTTGTGTGTTGCATATTTACCTGTAACTATGTTTGCATGTGTGTTAGTTTTACATGTATGCTTGTGTGTCTCTTTTGTCTTTACATGTGTTAGTATGCTATTTTAATATGAATAAGTCAACATCCATAATGAACCTTCCTTTGGTCTTAGTTTCGCATGTCTTTGAGAAACTGGAGGTGAATGAGAAATTTTTTACATGCAAGGTTTCCCAATATTTAAAGGTCAAGTATATAAGACATTTAAAATAAAATAAAATAAAAACACAATAAACAATTGATCTTTGTGGGGGATCATTAGGGGTTGTCTCTTTTCACGCTTTTAGGGATCTGGAGGTGAGTGTAGTTTGTGTCGCTCGCAAGGCTACCAAATATTTAAATACTTGGTAATTGAATGAAATGGAAAACTATGAGTCGTAATAAGTTGAATTTGAAGGCAATCTTTTGCTAATAAGGTATCGTTCATCGAACAGGTGTGTAGGGGGTGTTAGCAACTTTCCTTCTCATAAATGACTCCCAAACTCAACTCTGCTAAGGCAGACCTTGACAAGTAGTTTCCTTGGTCTTAAGTGGTAAATAAATAGTTAGTGGAGACTCCCTAAACTTTATTGATCCCATTTCTCATAGTCACCATTGTCCCCTACATTTTACCCTCATACTTTGATTGACACTTATATTTTCAATTTTTTGGGATCGTCATCTCTCTGCATTGAGGTACCTCAGGAGTGAGTTGACAAGACTATACCACTTATATTTTGAATTTTGAATTCTTTCTTGTGATTTTTCTATTCATCTCGGTTGTGCCACATGTTCTAACTGTTGACACGTGTTTACAATGACTACGACTCTAGCAACTATCCATGGGTTGGTTGGTAGTTGAATTTTGAATTTTAAATTTTGAAATTCAAATTTTCCTTCCATTTTGCATGGTCTATAAATAGACCGTGAAGGGGTTAATTTTCCATACATATACAGAGATGAAAAAGGGAGGAACTACTGAAGGAATGTTTGAAGTTTGTGCATGCATGGTCTAAGAAGAGTGCACTCTTTTTGTTTTGTTGTGAAACATTCCATTCTCTTCCTTACCATTCTTATCCTAGTACTTCTTTGTCAAATGAGCATTTTCCTCTCTGTCCTACAATGGAAAACATCTTCAAGTTAGTCCCATGACTTAACCCTTTCAATTTTCCCTTGTGATTCATGTCATATCTCTTCAACTTTCATGTTATGTTTTTAATTTTTGCATGAAAATTTTATATAATATATACGTATGCATGCTAAATTTGAATGATGGCATGTTATCTAGAATGTATTCAAAGTAAGAAAATATCTTGAATTCACAAAATATGCATGAAAATTTTAAAATCTCAAAAATGCTCGCAGGCAATCGATTGGCCTTGAAGGCATAATCGATTGGGTAGCCTTTTGTAGGTTTAAGACATGGTCAACCAGCTAGTCCAGAGGGTCATTTTTTGGATTTTTTAAAATGATTTTTGTTGTGTTTCAATGAATATATATTCTCTAGATTGATTGGTGTGCAAGTATGTTGAATTTTGATAGTTTTATGGGTTTTCTTTTGAAGAAAACCAAAAATCGCTCTTTTGATAGTTTCAAGGATCATTATTTTTTTTTAATAAAAATGATTGTTCATGACGCAAATTTTGGATACATTTTCAAAATAAACCTTTTCTCAAATTCTGTGTTTTTAAAGTAGGTTTTATGGTTTCCTTCCAAAGATACCAAAATTCATTTTATTAGAAAGTTCCTTTTTAAAGAAAATTACTCATGTGGGTTTAGGGTAGCAAAAAAGGTTAAATTTTCTAAAGAATTGAGTTTTCAAGGTTCTATATTTTCAACTTCAAGGTGATTTTTTGGAAAAAATAATGTTTTTCATCAAAATGTTGATTTCCCCCCCCAAAATTTAGGGTTTTCTCAATTAAATGCAAAAAATATATTTTGTGTTCAGTTTAAACTATTTTTGGGAACTACTTGAATTGATCCCTCTTTTGAGGGTATGTAGACAATATACATCTATCCATAACATTAAAAAATATATATATATATATATATATATATATTTTTTTTCCTTAGCATTTTTGTGTTTTTATTTTATTTTATTTTTTTGTGATTTGAAAAGACAATAATGTAGTAAGGTCTCCATGGGGCATTGTCAAGCATAGGCCTTTTGAAATACGTTTTTGAGAGGTTTGAGTTAATAGAAACATTATATGAGTAAATTAAAAAGGGCGTGATAGTTGACTACAGACGGTTGAACGCCCATTGATTGGCCTAGCTTGGGAACAAGGTACAATCAACCAATCCTAATTTTTTGTATAATATTTCAAAAATTAAACTTCATGAAAGCATTTCTTTTTAAAGGAGACATGCAAACACATACACACACTATAAGCGCAATAACCATTCTAAGAACATGTGTCAAAATATTCCGAAGGTTCACCTCTCTATAGAGGTGAACCTTCAAACCGCCTCGACGCTAGTGGTGAACTTGAAATATGAAATTGGATATTTTGGGATGAGATGTGGGTTAATAATATATCAATTGAGTCACCACTAGCCTACTTTGTTTTAGATGAGATTATAACACTTATTAAATTACTATGATAGTCGACTAGTTGTCCCTAGGGTCTAAATAACAGATGGTCAAAGATCTATGAACCAAAGTTTTAACTTCGGGAGTACATTTATGCTAAGATAAGGTACTAGAACCCCCATATTTTCTAAGAATGATTTTGATTGAACTTCATCTAATCACCAATCCATTATTTTTGTCCTTCATTTTATTAAGGCTACCTTACCTTTAGATATTGTTCCACTTTGTATTCCATGATATTGTACTTTAGAATGCAAAACTTTCTTCATTTCAAGAAAATCGATAGAGAATGCTATTGGGTCCGTTATAACATCCATCGTTGGATTCATTAATTAATTTTTCCAGTTTTCAAACATTCAATCCTTTCTCATATACGAAAGAAACCAAACATCATTCCTCAAACCAGTAAAATCGTATCACAGCATAACAACCACATACATCTATTCTAAATTAACATAAACCTTAAAGTGAACATCCAACATCCAATAATATCATTTCCCTATTAACATAAATCCATGATTCCAATGTTCACATAATAGCATGCAAAACAATGAATCAAGTGGCTCCAGGGCTTGAGATTTTACCTTCTCTAGCTTTCACATTCAAATTAGGGTTTAAACCTACTAAAAACACTTTAAAATTTTTTAAAAATAGACTAACCCCCCCCCCCTATAGTTTTTGGGTATTTTTAGGATTTTTTTGTAAAATTTTTAATAAATTTTTATCAATTTATAAAGATTAAAAATACTCAAAAATATAAGATAAATTACTAAAAAATATTAAAAATGAAAAAAAAAAAAAAGTAACTAAAAGTACCTAAATAGTTCAAAAGGCTTCCCTAAAATTACCAAATATAAATTTAGAGAAAAAAAAAATAAAAGGAAATAATTTAAGAATTAGGGATAGGCCCATTAAAAGGAAAAATAAAAATAGATACTAAATAAATAAATACATTAGGAAAATAGTTTTAAAACAAAAAAAGGAATTTTTTTGGGACGGACTCCTTGTTTCAAATTTTATTTTATTTTTTGTGATCAAAAAGTATTTTTTGTTGATTTTTAAAAATGGAAAAGATTATTAAATAAAATAAATACATAAATAAAATAAAAGGTTAAAAAAAGGTGAACCAATCAACCAATCTGCATGGAACGACCGATCGATTTGGTGACAAAACTATTTTAAAATTGTGTATATGGGGATTGGGTGGATTGTCCATCCCGCTAGGATTTTTGCAGCTTTTCGCGATCAAGGCATAGCGCCACCACTAGGTCTCTCTTTCGTCATCCCTGTGACGACTCTTCACCTCCGTCGAGTCAGTTGACCTTGGAATATGGTGTCAGTGTTGTTCTTTCACCATAGGTTGCTTGCAACACCATCCTTGGGCCCTAACTCTCATGTATGGGTGGCCTGACATAGCTTTCGACCACTTTGAATATCCATTCCTCTTTTCTCTTGCGTTGGTGCCTAGCCAACAGTACCCATTCTTCGACTCTTAATAGCCCTAGTCAGTGTAGCCTACTTACCAAGGAAAATTGACCTATTTCCATATGATCTTTTTGTCAGAGGAGCCGAAGAACTCTAACTATGCACGACAATCACAGACTGGGGCCTAACATTGAGGAGCAATTTTGGACTTCCCAAAGCAGCTTGAGAAAACTAGAAGGAGAATATCTATGTTTCTAATACAATATTAACATGGTAAAAGGGTTCCAAAAATCATAAAAATTATGACTTCAATAAGGATGTAAAGGAATCATGTATCATACTTGATTCTTATCATAATATATCTAGTTAGAACAACTCAAAATATTTATATATCAAAAATCATTCACAGTGGTGTTGCAAACTAATACAAGAGTACATCACGGAGAATGAGAAAAACTATATCTTTTTCTTTCTTCTTCAATGAGTAAACTAAAGAGACCAAGATCCACCTTGACTAGCTTCTCCAAAGAAAACAATATGCGTTTTCTTCCCTCAAAAGCATGTATCTCTCCTGGATTTCCCTTATGTTCCTCTCTCTCTCTCTTTTGGAGCCTTTTTTGGAGAAAACATAGACTCCAATCCTTTGTGTGTGTGTGTGTGTGTGTGTGTCCTTGCAAGAGATGTAACTTGTTATTTACAAAGGAGCAAGGGAGTTTACCCTATTCCTTAGATTTCAAAAAATTCCCTTTTAGAACAAGAAAACCCCTTCCTTGTCCTAAATGGGGCTTTTGACAACGAGAGAAAGCTCTCCTAAGCATACAAGCTTATTCTTATTTAGGATAACTCATCAGTTAACTCAATCAAGGCTCAATTAAGCCTTAAAAGTTAATTGAAAGTTTAGATTTGAAATTTATGAAAAAAAAATTAGAGAAATGGGAGAGAAAATTTAATTAGACTCTTATATTCAGCAATTAAATCCAATCCAAACAAAATTAGGTGTCTATATAGTTGCCCCTCTTTATGTGTTTGTTACCTTAGAAGATTAGGGTGACACTCTATAGTAACGAACACATAAAGATTTAGACCCTAATTTTGGATGGAGATAATGACAAATCAAGACTCTGAGGATAGAAGAGACCTAGATGAGCATACATTTGTCAATGGTAATGCATGGATTTCTAAAGATGTGGATAACAGATGCTTGTGTTATGGGTGTAGAAAGACTAATTTGATTTGATTTTTTTTATTTTTTTTATTTTTTTGAAACGTTATCAAAGATTTGGGTAACTTTACTATTGCAACTTTGATTAGTATTGGAAGATAGTGAATCTTTGACATGGGTAACAAATCACCATGTCATCGATGAGAACACAACTTTAGTTTTTGGGGAATGAACCTCTAGTATGGGTAATGAACCGCTATACCATTGGTAAGGAAACCACTCTAAGTTTTCAAAAGGTGAGTCTCTAACATGGACAATGAACCATGTGTCATTGGTAAGAAAACCACTCTAGGTTTTTGGGGACGGGGGTAAACCTTTAGAATGGGCAACGAAATGCTATACCATAAGCGAGATAACCACTTTAGGTTTTCAAAGGGTGAACCTTTGACATGGGCAACGAATGATTGTGTCATTGGTGAGAAAACCACTCTAGGTTTTTGGAGGGATAAACCTTTGACATGGGTAACAAACCATTGTGTCATTGATGAGAAAAACAATCTAAGTTTTCAAGGGATAAACCTTTGGTATAGGCAATGACGTGGGCAATGAACTGCAATGTTATTTGTAAGAAAACCACCCTAGGTTTTCGAGGGGATAAACCTTTGGCATGGGCAATGAACCGTCATAGCATCAACAAGAAAACCACTTTTGATTTTTGAAGGGTAAACCTCTAACATGGGCAACAAACCATTGCATCATTGGTTAGAAAACTACTTTAGGTTTTATGGGGATAAATCTTTGGCAGGGGCAAAGAATCGTTGTGTTGTTGGTAAGAAAACCACTCTAGGTTTTTTTTTTTTTTTTTTTTTTGGGGGGGGGGGGGAGGATAAGCCTTTGGCATGGGCAACAAAATGTTGTACCATTAGCAAGAAACCCACTCTAGGTTTTTGAGGGGATAAACCTTTGGCATAGGAAACAAACCGCTATACCATCAGCAAGAAAACCACTCTAGGTTTTCAAAGGATGAACCTCTAACATGCATAGGCGATGAAATGATTTGTCATTGGTGAGAAACCAACTTTTTTTTTTCAAAAGGGGGGGGGGGGGGAGGGGATGGGAGGATAAACCTCTGGCATAGGCAACAAACCATTGTACTATCAGTGAGAAAATCACTCTAGGTTTTCGAGATATATATATATAGAAATGAAGGGATAGATGAACTTTCATGGTTTCATAAATTCTCAATAAAATGTTGTGTCTTGATATGAATGCAAGATGCGTGCCATGCAAAATGAGGTGTTTATAAATCATCAATTAGGTGCTTCCCTTCCATTTGTTTGTTTAGTTTGATCTCTAAAGAAGTCTCATTTGAGTTGTTTTCTTGTAATCCTCTGGCTTACGAGATCTTTTTTTGGAGAACATGGATGTTGGGTCTATTTTCAAATAACTTCATGATGATTTTTGAAAACAAGTCATGAAATAAAATTATGCAATTTTCTAGTGATCAATTCACATTGTCAAACTTGTATTTGGATATGATAGCCTAATAATTAATCTAATGTGTAATGACTTCAACCTTTTTTGGATTGTCTCGTCGGAGTCTTAACTATTGAACTCAATTCATTTAATGTCTTCAGAAGGTAGTGAACTGCCCTTTTGGGTTTTTAACTCAAACTTTTCTTGTAATGACCTCAAAAATAATATGCATGTAAGTGTAAAAAAAAAAATTAATATAATATAATATAATAATATATTAATATAATATGATATAATAATATAATTTAATAATTTAATATATATACACACACACACACACACACACACACATAAAGGAAGGAGACTTCCTGAAGAAGTCTCCCCCCTTTTTTCTCTCATCAATCTCTCTCTCTCTCTCTCTCTCTCTCTCATCAACCACTCTTTCTCTTTCTGAATTTTTCTTACATTTCTCGGCCAAATTGAAGAACGGACATCATTTCTGCGTCCCTGCTCCGCTCTTCAATGATTTAACCAGAAAAATTTCATCATCCGCACGCCATAGGCACCACTCTAGGGTTAGGGTAAGTGGGCTAGATAATGTCAGGTTTTATTTAAAATATGTCTAATTTAAATTGATTATTTTATTTTAATTATATCAATATGCCTGAGTTATATTAAATTGCGGGGATTTGATCAAATTGGATTTTTGAGAATATATCTTGGAATTAAATTAAACTGCGGGGATTTGATCAAATCAAGTTTTAGGGAATATATTTTGGAATTAAATTAAACTGCGGGATTTGATCAAATCAGGTTTTTGGAAATATATTGGAATATATGCTTGGGTCAAATTAAACCGCGGGGATTTGATCATAATTTTATTCTAATTATATCCGATTAAATTTGAGTATATGAATTTGGTGATATTTGTTTTATTTAAATATTTATGTGAGTAAAACTAAAGTACGTAGATTTCATATCGTTGTATTTTATTTAAATATGTTTGAGTTAAATTAAATATGTGAAGGTGATCATACCCGTATTTTTAATAAAATATACCCAAGTATATTATTATATATTTTCTCAGGTAATTTATACGCAAATCATGTGGTATGAGTTTAATTTATTTTATTGCATAATTGAGCAAGTTTTGAATTTTTATGGTGTTATATTTATTACGAGTTTATTGTGAATTTTGCGGTGTTATATTTTGTTGACTTTTTAAGTCCGATCTCTGTTTTGATGCTGATAAAGTACCAGTATCTTATGTGTGTTTATGTGAACAAGTATGAAGCCCATACACTCTTTCTTTGCTATTCCTTTGATAAATCAAGCTTCTTAAGAGTGCTCTTGAGTGATCCTACATTGATTCCACGTGCTTAAACTCTCTTTGTTCTAGTTGATTGATTGTTTTTTATTGAGAGTTTTAGCCAAGGTTTTTCCCCGGTTTAACTACTAATCATTGTGTGGGAAAACCTTTGTAGCTAGTGAGTCTTTGCCTTACTATTGTAAGACTCATTAAGCTTGTGTTTTTGATTGTGCAAAATCTTTTTCACAAGCATATTTTTCAGATATCTTTTGTGCTTAAAGTATTTGAAAAACGTTTTGAGATATTTGATTTGGATTGTGCTTTAAACTTCCTTTGATTACTTGTTTGTTGAATATCATATCTTGTATCAAAGGTTGAACTCTCACATATACATACACTTTCATATTTTGGAGAGTTTACACATTTGATCTTACCTGAGTATTAAGTCCATATCATCTGTGAGTGCATTTATCTGGACCATATTGTAATACATATATGCTCATGTAAAAGCGCTTAAATTGTATGCAAAATTTCATATTCATTGATTGTATTCTAGGCGTGGCTTGAGGGGGTTTGATCTAGCCCATAAGGATCGATCGTTAGGGCCTTCTCCACCCCTCAAGAAGAGTTTGTAAAGGTTGAGGTCAATCCTGGGAATTTGACCTGGTTGTAACCGGTGCCGCTCTACCCATTAAGTGAGCAATAGCGATAATCCTTGGACTTGCGAGCTGAGGTGAGGACGTAGGCACATTTGCCGAACCCCGATAACATATTCGGTGTCACTTTTACTTTTCCTGCATTATATTCTACTTTGTAGTTGATATAATTTCCTTGTTGAATATAATGCACATCTGGTTAGCACGTTATTGTATTGGGTTGAGAGATACTGGAAGTATTTTGCATGTTCTGAAAACTTATTGATATATCATCTCTGCAACTTCATACGTATTTGGACTGCCCCTAGGTTGTGTAATACTTTTTTCTGGATTAGTTGAACTTAGGAAGAATTTTTAAATCTCCAATTCATCCCCCTCTTGGGATTGCACCAAAGTCAACACTTTGAATAAGCATGATACTTTGCTTCCTTTGTTGTTTGATTAAGCATGTATTTAATTGTGAATATCTTGTAAATAAGCATGTGGAGGAATGTGGGGTAGAGGTGTAGAGACCCGAAGAATTTATAACAATTAAATAATAAAAGAAGGAGAGAAAAAAAAAAGGGAATTTTCTGAAGGAATTTTAGTAGGGTCTCGTCGACGAGTAAAGAAGTGCTCGTCAACGAGTAGGGTTCTTGGGCTCGTCGACGGGGACATGCGTCTCGTCGACGAGAAGTTACCGAAAGAACTGTTTTCAGACTCTGAAACTCATCGACAGGGAGAAGGTGTTCGTCGACAAGCTTTCTATATAAGCTCAAGAACTCATTTTTCTATGGAATTTTACAGAAACCCTCTCTCTCTCTCTCTCTCTCTCTCTCTCTCTCCTATGACTCCCTCTCCTTCTCTCCTCAATTTTGGCTCTGTTTTTCGCTAGTTTGACGATCCGAAGCCGCCATGTTACTCTTGGGAAGATTCTCTACAAATCTTTTGGAGTGATTTTTTGGTTAGGCTAACTTGGGAACCATCCCAAAATTTGGGTAAGTTAGTTATTTTAATATTT
Source organism: Malania oleifera (assembly GCF_029873635.1). Lineage (NCBI taxonomy): Eukaryota > Viridiplantae > Streptophyta > Magnoliopsida > Santalales > Ximeniaceae > Malania > Malania oleifera. The sequence continues at coordinate 72,879,922 of NC_080420.1, forward strand.
ATTAAGGTATTTGGTATTTCTGGGTTGTGGAAAGGTATTAGATGAGTTTATACAGAAGTTTTGTTGGGGGAAATGCAATTTCAGGGTGTTGAGTTAGGGAACGCATGTGTGTAATTTTGGAATAATTTGTGGGCATTCTCATAAGCCAAGTAAGGGGATAAACTAAGTTAGTACTTCCATGAAATTATTTATTAATATTCAGCTTTTATTTTTAAGAAAATTATGTATGTTATAGAACTAAATTTGGGAAATACTGATGTTAACAAGAAAATGATTTTAATACAGTTTAACAGGGAATATGATTCTGTGCAGATTTTATGAATAGAACAATATTCATTTTTTGTGGCATGAGTATGAAATTATATGATTTTATGTAATATCATAATATTATGTTTTCGCAACCAGCATGTTATTATTGTTTTTAGGAAGGTATTAAAAATGATACGGGAACTATGTTTAACGTATGGTAATGAAATAGTACAGAGATTTCAAACTATGTATATTAATATATATATATATATATATATATATATATATATATATATATATATACACACCAGCGTAAGGGCCGTGATTTTTGTATGATATGCCAGCGTAAGGGCTGTGAGTTTTATATGATATGCTATACTGACGTAAAGGTCATGATTTATAAGATACAAAATGCTGACGTAAGGGTCGTGGTTTATATGTTATGACATGCAAAAATTCATGAAAATATTATCCTGACTGCTATTATTAGGAAATAACTATGTATCATTGTTTGAGATTTACTATATGTTAGAACCTAGATGGTTTGGTTTAGGCTTTCACGAAGCACGGTACCGTAGCTATATGATCACGATCATGTATATGTTAGTGCTACCACATGTCTCATAAGGGACTGTGGGAGATTGGCAGTCGATGTGGCTTTATGGTAGTTCAAGCATCCCTCTGGCATCCGGATCAGGAGGGGGAAACCCATCGTACTTACAGACTTATGTTGATCTAGCATGGTCGGCCAGCCATTGCTAGGTCCCACCTTTGGGTTGCACAACCTAGTCATGTGGGGCTAAGACATGACACCAACCTGCTATCCATCTAGGGTGTTATTTCATGTACAGATATATATATATATATAAGGATTTCATGTGTAGAAACTCAGAATTGGTTGCAAGAGATTGAGAAAGTTTTGGTGATATTGCAGTGTATGGTGGAGCAAAGGGTCTTCTTTGCCACCTATAAACTGACAGGGGTGGCTGAGCAGTGGTGGAATGCTGTGAAACTTCTGGGGCAGCAGAGGATGACGCTGATAGTTATGACATGAGATTGATTTAAAGAATTATTCTTTGATAGATTTTTCCTAGCCACTATCAGTGAGGCTAAAGTGGAAGGGTTCCTGAATTTGAAGCAGGGATAGCAGTCGGTCCAACAGTATGTGGCGAGGTTTATAGAGATATCTTGCTTCATCCTGTATATTGTTCTTGATGAAGTAAAGAAGTCAAGATAGTTTGAAAGAGGATTGAGGCATGGAATATACAAGCAGGTGGTAGTGTTGAAGATACATGACTTTGCTGAGTTGGTTGATAGAGCAGTATTGGCTGAGGCTAGTGAGCGGGTGGATGCAAAGGAACAGGGACAAAAGAAGAGATCTATGACTTTAGGCTTCCAGCAGGGATCTAGGTAGGGTCAATGGAGGAGAGGAAACTATGGCAGAGGACAGAGGCAGGAGACTGGAGGTCGTGAGTTTCAGGCAGTGCAGAATTTCCCTATTTGTTAGACTTGTGGAAAGAGACACTTAGGAGAGTGTCGAGTGGGGAGAGTCGTTTTCTGTCACTGTGGTAGGCAGGGACATCTGGTGTGAGATTGCCCTACACCACTTGGTACCGCTCCTGCTCCTAGATTGTACCGGGGAGGCTATCAGGCGCCCCGTGGAGGCCAACAGAGGAATGTAGCTCCGACGAGGGTCTATGCTTTGTCGCCTGGAGATGCTGAGACATCCGGTGATGTGGTGACATGTATGATTAACATGATTTCATTTAAAGTTATTATATTATTTGATTCAGGTGCCACACACTTGTTCGCGTCTATGGGGTGTTTTAGATTATGTGGGGCACAAACACAATTGTTAGATACCGAACTGTTAGTAACTACACCAACAGGGTCACTAGTGAGGTATAGTAGAGTGCTCCAAGGCTGTCCAATTGATATTTAGGGGAAAACCTTACTAGCTAACTTGATAGTATTGGACATGCATGGGTTCGATGTAATTTTTGGTATGGACTGGTTGGCAGCTAATTACGCCAGTATAGATTGTCATTTGAAAGAAGTAATACTCAGACCTACGGGAAGACCAGAATTCAAGTTCATAGGGTTGCGTGTGCAATCTCTGCCTCAGTTAGTATTAGCCATACATGCTAGGAGATTACTTCTAGATGGTTGTTAGGGGTTTATGGCCTTTGTAAAAAAGGTGTCAGGAAATGAATTGAAGGTGCCCAATACACTGGTGGTTAAGGAATTTCCATACGTTTTTCCAAAAGATCTACCTGAATTGCCTGCCAACCGCGAGGTAGATTTCGTTTTGCTAGTTTGGTGGTCCAACCGACCCTATTTGAGCGTATAAAAGTCGCGCAGGCTAGTGATGCAGAGTTGGTAGAGGCTATGGAAAAGGTACAACAGGGATTGGCTACAGAGTTTAACATCTTTGAAGGAGGTGTGTTGAGGTTTGGGACCAGACTATGTGTTCCGAACGATGATGAGATCAGAAAGACGATTCAAGAGGAAGCGCATTATTCTATGTATACGGTACATCCTAGTCGTATAAAGATGTATCGAGACTTGCGCGAAACCTTCTGTGGTCTGGTATGAAGAGGCAAATTGCTCAGTTCGTGAAGCAGTGTCTGACGTGTCAGCAGGTGAAAGCTGAAAATCAGAGGCTGGTAGGGCCGTTGCAGCCTTTGCCTATTCCGGTGTGGAAATGGGAGCATATTTCCATGGATTTTGTGACCGGTTTGCCACCAGCGCTTCACGAGTAGAATGCTATTTTGGTGATCGTGGATAGATTGACGAAATCTACTCATTTCATACCGATGAAAGTTAGCTATCCTTTGAGTACACTAGAAGATTTGTATGTGCATGAGATTGTGAGAATGCATAGGATATCGGTGTCCATAGTATCAGATTGGGACTCGATGTTTACTTCCCGATTCTAGATGAGCTTACAGGAGGCGTTGGGGACGAAGCTTACTTTTGGTACATCATTGCACCCCCAGACTGATGGACAGTCGGAGAGGACGATACAGATATTGGAAGATATGTTGCGAGCTTGTGTGTTAGACTTCGGTGGTAGTTGGATATAGTTTATGCCACTTGTAGAGTTCGCTTATAATAACAGCTTCCAGTCTAGTATCGAGATGACACCGTTCGAGGCTTTGTATGATCGGAGGTGTCGATCTCCTTTGTGTTGGGATGAGGTTGGTGAATGTTAGGTGTTAAGACCTGAACTTGTGCAGCAGACGTCCGAGAAGGTGGGTTTGATCCAGGAGAGGATTAAATCGGCTCAGAGTCAGAAGAAGAGTTATGCAGATGTTTGCTGCCGTGAGTTAGAGTTTGAAGTGGGAGGTAAGGTATTTCTGCGTATTGCTTTGATGAAAGGAGTGATGAGATTCGGTAGGAAGGGCAAGCTGAGCCCGAGGTATATCGAACCATTCGAGGTACTTGAGCGAGTGGGTCCGGTAGCCTATAGAGTTGCATTACCTCTAGCACTTTCGAGGGTCCATGATGTGTTTCAAGTCTCCATGTTGAGGAGGTAAGTGTTGGATCCTTCACATGTGATAAGTTATGATGAGTTGGAAATTGGGGATACTTTAGCGTATGAGGAGATACCTGTTCAGGTTTTGGACCGTAAAGTTCAGAAGCTTCGTACTAGAGAGATACTGTTAGTGAAGGTATTGTGGCGAAACCATGAGGTTGAGAAGGTTTCTTGGGAACTGGAAATGGAAATACACCAGAATTATCCATAGTTATTTTGGGCACTTGTACATGATCCTACTGTGGGTTGGAATAGGTGGTTAGTCATCAGGAGTGTGAGTATTGTGAACTCCTGAGACTGTTGCATATGTAACCACGGTATTCCTCTGCTATAAGTGAGGGTATGTATGTGTATGTGTAAGATGGGACTGCGCTGTGGTGATCGCCAGTTCGCTCTTGAGTTGTGTCTATGTGTTTGATTGTATGTATGAATCTGTGAATGAGAGATGACAAATTTCGAGGACGAAATTTTTGTAGGGAGGGGAGATTGTAAGAACTCGAATTGTGGTAAATGGGTTTATATATATAGAGAGGGGTAAAATATGGAATTCTGCAGACTTCGTCGACAAAGCCATTATTTGTCGACGAAGGTAGAAGGATTTTAGTCGACGAAATTCAGAGGTTCGTCAATGAAGAAAAGCCGAGAGACGAAAATTGTAAATATCAGGATTCGTCGACGAGGCCACCGACTTCCTCGACGAAATCCTTGACTTTTCGTCGACGAAGGTACCATTTCGTCTACGAAATTGGGCCGGGTCAAGGGCTATAAAAAGGAAATTTCATTTTTTCTTCATTAAGCAAACTTAATATCTCTCTCTCTCTCTCTCTCTCTCTCTCTCTCTCTCTCTCTCTCTCTCTCTCTCTAAACTCTCCTTACTCTCTCTCTCTCTAGATTTCTTCGCTAATTGTTGACAGAATCGGGAAACGGAGTTACCATGAGGATCATGGAAGGATTCTCTACAACTTCTATGGATCGGAATCTCGTTTCGAAGATTTTTGGGTTTCGGCGTAAAATTAAGGTAAGGCTCGGTTTTCAATTCTGATCTGGTAGATTTGTAAGTAATGGTCTTGTGAGTATTTTCTGTACTGTGATTTGTAGGTTTTGGAACTCGGTTCGCTATTTAGGAGCCTTGGAGTTCGGGATTTGTTATACGAGGTTAAGGTAAGGGGAAATTGTGTTATATTGGTTATTTTTGAAATCGAACTTGGTGGAACTGTTGTCCACGGTCCTGTGTGTGTTTTGGCTACTCATTTAGGGGGGTATCTAACGGGGAAAACTATGGGTTTTTCATTATTGTAGTTTTGGGAAAAAGGGGGTGATGGGCTGAATCCCGAGTTTTGTTGAAAACCGAGTATATATGTCATTTATACTATGATATTGGGATGGCCGTGCCTTGACTTTGTTTAAACTGTATTTGTTTGGAAAACCATGATTTAGATTACCAAATGAGTGTGGTTTGTTTGGTTATAAGAGCATGCATGTGTGTGTGATGTACTGAATTGCTGATGGGACCATGATTCCAAAGTGAGTCCAGGTACTGAGAGTGATCGGCTCTATATCCGAGGGTGTGTGCTTATCACTTGCCATGTAGGCAAGAGTGTTCGGCTCTATATTCGAGGGCGTGAGCCTATTCCGGCAGATCAGGCCAAAGGGTGTGGATTCACCAGTTAGCGCCGGTACGATGCCATGGGAGTCGAGGACTAGCCATGTGCTGATGGCGCCGTGCTTCGCGCATGGCTATGGGCCAACGCTGGATTGTCGCGGACCGTCTTTAGGCCGATGGGCGTGACAACACCAGGTTACTGATCATGTGTGTGTATTGTGACGGGGCTGCGTATAAATGGCCATCGTATATGTGCGTGAATGCACTGTGTGAGTTAGTACTGGTAACCATTCAACTGCATGTATGTTGCATCATGATAACACTCAAATGCCACACACCGATATAACCTGTGTTCTTCCTTATTGAGAGGTGTCTCACCCCTACTGTACGTACATTTTTTTACAGGTCCTTCGAGTAACCAGAACTAGCGTCCTGGTGTAGGGAGCGTAGTGGCCGATGTACTGCATTAGCGCTTGGCTAAGTGCTAGGACTGTAGTTTTGTTAGGTTGCCATTTTGGGTTATATTTGGGCACCTAGTTTGTATGTTTTGTTAGAACCATGTTCTGCTCTTGTATATACTCTAGTATGGTACTGCATATGTTGATATAGAAATACTTTTTCCGTTATGTACATGATTATGATTGGACGTGTTTAGGGTGCCTGTGAACCCCACGGGGTCGGACCCTCATCCTTTGTTTCTGTATCTATGGATGATTTGTATGATACAGGGACAGGTTAGGTTACTTTTTCACCCTTGGGTCCCATTTCAGAGTTCAGGGCGTGACATTAAATATTATGATTACACTATTAGTTACCACCCAGGGAAAGCTAACGTGGTAGCTGATGCTCTGAGCAAGAAATCAGTAAGACTTGCACTGACAACTATGGAGATTCAGCATCCGATCCAGATGGATCTAGAGAGACTCGATGTAGAGTTGGTAGAGAGTGACCCTCTGACATTTATTGTTAGCCTGGTTGTACAGCCTACTCTACAGGAAAGGATTAAGATAGCTCAGAAAGATGATGCAGAATTAGTAGAGCTGATAGTTAAGGTGCAAGACGGATAAGGAGATGAATTCAATATTTTTTATGACAGGGCCTTGAGGGTCTGTTCCAGGTTGTGTGTGCCTATAGATATGGACATCAGGAGGACGATCTTAGAGGAGGCTCATAGGTCCTTGTACACGGTTCATCCAAGTAGTACTAAAATGTATAAGGATTTGCGAGAATCTTACTGGTGGAGCGGCATGAAGAGGGAAATTTCTGAGTTCATACAATAGTGTCTGACGTGCCAACAGGTAAAGGTTGAGCACTAGAGGCCAAAGGGCCATTTGCAGCCACTTTACATCCCACAGTGGAAGTGAGATCATGTATCTATGGATTTTTTGATGGGTTTTCCATGGGCACCGCATGGTCAGAATGCTATTTAGGTGGTTCTTGATAGATTAACGAAGACCACTCACTTTACTCTTATTAAAGTCAACTACTCCATGGACAAACTGGCAGAGATTTATGTTCAGGAGATAGTCCGTTCTCATAGTGTGCCAGTGTCTATAGTGTCAGATCGAGACCCATGTTTCATGTCACAGTTTTGGAGGAGCTTATAGGGTCTCAATTATCTTTCAGCATGGCGTTTCATCCTCAGACGGATGGCCCGACTGAGAGGGTGAATTAGATATTAGAAGATATGTTGTGAGCGTGTGTGCTAGATTTTAGGGGTAGTTGGACCCAGTATCTTCCGCTGGTAGAATTTGTATACAATAAAAGCTATCAGGCTAGCATTGGCATGACACCTTATGAGGCGCTCTATGGTAGGAGATGTTGTTCTCCTCTATACTGGGATGAGTTAGGTGAGTGGCGAGTGGTGGGGCCAGAGCTAGTGCATCAGGCATATGATAAAGTTCGGATCATCAGAGACAGGATCAGTGCTGCTTAGAGCCGACATAAGAGTTACGTTGATACTCGCCATAGGAAACTGGAGCTTGATGTTGGAGATCATGTGTTTTTGAAAATAGCTCCATTAAAAGGAGTTATGAGATTTGGAAGGAAGGGTAAGTTTAGTCCTAGGTTTATTGGCTCGTTTGAAATCCTTGATAGAGTGGGGTCAATGGCCTATAAGCTAGCCTTACCACCCATTTTGTCCAGAATACATGACGCATTCCATGTTTTCATGTTGAGGAAATACGTCCCAAACCCATCTCATGTGATCAGTGATGGTGAGATGGAGCTAAGGGATACTTTGGCATATGAGAAGGTACCAGTGCAGATTCCATATAGGAAAGAACATAAATTGCACAATAAGAAGATTCCTTTAGTAAAAGTCCTATGAAGAAATCATGCAATAGAGGAAGCTTCATGGGAACTCGAGGAGCAGATACGACAGAAGTACCCATACCTCTTTAGTGGGGATCAGAAGTAATCAGGAAAAGTTACTGGTGAATACGTAAAATTTCTTTTGTGCAGGTTAGATAGATGTAATAGTTTTCTGGTAGTAGATAATATTTTGCTTGTGTGATTTTTTTTATTTTTATTTTATGTGTATATGTAATCTCCCGGGACCTTGAATGTAACCACGATATTCCTCCGCCACAAGTGAGGGTAAGTAATAAAATAAGTAGCCTAATTTCCTTAAAAGATGGTGTCGATATAGATAGTAAATTTCGAGGACGAAATTTTTATAAGGAGGGGAGAATGTAGAGACCTAAAGAATTTATAACAATTAATTAATAAAAGAAGGAGAGAAAAAAAAGGGGGAATTTTCTTAAGGAATTTAAGCAAGGTTTCGTTGACGAGTAAAGAAGTGCTCATCGACGAGCTGGGTTCTTGGGCTCGTTGACGGGGACATGCGTCTCGTTGACGAGAAGTTACCAAAATGACTATTTCCGGACTCTGAAACTCATCGACGAGGAGAAGGTGTTTGTCGACGAGCTCCCTTCATTGACTCGTCGACGAGGAGATACCACTCGTCGACGAGGTCACGTGGACAAGCTTTCTATATAAGCTCAAGAACTCACTTTTTTACGGAAAAATTTTACAGAAACCCTCTCTCTCTCTCCTACGACTCCCTCTCCTTCCCTCCTCGATTTCGGCTCCATTTTTTGCCGGTTTAATGATCTGAAGCCACCATGTTACTCTTGAGAAGATTCTCTACAAATCTTCTAGAGTGATTTGTTGGTTAGGCTAACTTGGGAACCATCCTAAAATTTGGGTAAGTTAGTTATTGTTTGACCAAGTGGTTAAGGGTCTTTCATTCCAACTATGTTTTGATGACAACAACCCATTATCAGTTCTTTAAGACTACTAACCTCTTCCTCTAGTCTTGTTCAGTTGCACAAAATGGCACCAAAACAAGCAAGTTTCAAATCAGCCAAAAGCAACTCGTGACATGACCAAAAGCTCGGCCACTCAAACCCAAGCACTCATGGACTCTATATAGTATGCAAGTGTTCTAAAGATTAAGTGTGAGAGTTAGATAAATTGTCTTTGTAAATCCCTTATATATGGAGTGACTCAATAAAAAGAAAGAAATGGGCATATCACACACACATCACTTGAACAACAGGCGCAGTCCCACACACGCACAACAAGACAAGTAAAATTACTTAAGATGTCTAAAAACCCTCAAAACATGTTTTACTAAATTTAAGACATCTTATAGTGAATCAGGGATCATTCCTCATAAATAAACAAGGACCTTTTTCTTTCGAACTTAAAAGGATTCTTAAAGTAGTAAGAGGGGCCTCATCGAAAAACACAGAGCTTCGTCGATGAGCACAACATATACCCTCATCGACAAACACAGGGTTCTCGTCGACGAAAATATATCGAGAGTTTCTAAAAGTTCAGAGCACCCCTCGTTGACGAATACAGGGAACTCGGCGATGAGGTCGGTGCAAACTTCATCGACAAACACAAGAATATAGTTGACGAAAAGAAACCGAGACTTGTTTGAATTCAGAACCAGCAACTCGTCGACGAACACAAGGCTTTGTCGATGAATGTACTAAAGAATTCGTTGACGAAGGAGAGACCTCGTCGATGAATGTCGGGCTGCAGGCTTCATTAAATGCAGCAGAACGGTTAGTTTTGCTCTTGTCTTACATCAATAAATGCCCAACAGCTCTTGAGTGTCCAGCTCGCCCATTTGGTGTTTAAATAAGGGTTTTGCATTTACTTGAAACTAAGAAAGCTCATTTAGTTATTGAAATCATTTATTGTACATTCACTCTAGGGTTTCTTTGTGCAACTCACTTGCCCTCTTGCTCTTGCTCTTGTTTTACTCCATTGAAAAGAGGATATAGTGTGAGGATTTTGTTGTGATACTCAGCTCAAGAGGACATTTAATATTGTATTCACCTCTCATCAACTACTTGTATAGAAATGCCCTTTTTGAGCCATTATAGGGTATCTCTAAGTGAGTACCTTGTTAAAACTCTTTGTGAGCAGTTGTGTGTATTGGCTTCTCCACCCGAAGGAGGATCGTATAGTGGATTTTGGGAATCCTTGAGTTGGTCTCAAGGCGTGGATGTAGGCGGGGTGCCGAACCACGTTAATACCGCCGTGTTAAGCTTCTCTTCTCTCTTCTCTCTTTTATATTGCTCATTCATTGCCATTTGCTTCACTTTTATTTTGTGATATAATACACTTGTTCTTAGCAAGATTTTTGTATTTGTAGAAAATTTTCATATCTGTGAGAAACATCTATTCACCCCCCCTAGACGCTCAACCGAGCCAACAGTTATTTTAATATTTATTAAGGTATTTGGTATTTCTGGGTTGAGGAAAGGTATTAGATGAGTTTATACTACAGTTTTGTTGGGGGAAATGCAATTTTAGGGTGTTAAGCTAGGGAACGCATGGGTGTAATTTTGAAATAATTTGTGGGCATTCCCATAACTCAAGTAAGGGGATAAACTAAGTTAGTACTTTCACGAAATTATTTATTAATATTCAGCTTTTATTTTTAAGGAAATTATGTATTTTATAGAACTAAGTTTGGGAAATACTGTTGTTAACAGGAAAATGATTTAATACAGTTCAGCAGGGAATATGATTTTATGCAGATTTTATGAATAGAACAATATTCATTTTGTGTGGCATGAGTATGAAATTATATGATTTTATATAATATCAGAATATTATGTGTTCAGAACTAGCATGTTATTACTATTTTTAGGAAGGTATTAAAAATGATATGGGAACTATGTTTAACGTATGGTAATGAAATAGTATAGAGATTTCAAACTATGTATGTTAAAATATATATACTAGCGTAAGGACCGTAATTTTACATGATATGACATGTCGGCGTAAGGGCCGTGAGTTTTATATGATATGTGGGCATAAGGGTCGTGGTTTTCATGTTTTACTATGCCAGCGTAAGGGTCGTGATTTATAAGATACAAAATGCCGACGTAAGGGTCGTGGTTTATATGTTATGATATGCAAAAATTCATGAAAATATTATATTGATTGATATTATTATGAAACAACTATGTATCATTATTTGAGATTTACTATATGTTATCAGAATCCGGATGGTTTGGTTTTGGCTTTCACGAAGCACAGTACCGTAGTTATATGATCACGATCATGTATATGTTAGTGCTACTGTAACGAATTGCTTATATACTCATCTAATATAAGTAAAATAAATAAAACAGTCAACCCGAACCCGTGGGTAACGGAGACACCTGTCATTCACAGTGGAAACCTAAGCAGCAGTAAATATAAATCACATTCTCAAACCATAAAATACATAATACTAGAGTTAATTATAATCCATCACGTTCTGTATTTATATACAATCTCCAAAATACCCAAAAACACCAAAAAGTATTTCCTAGGACCCTACAACAAAAACCATTGATCCTAGCACAACACTCACCCTCCTAGCGAGGTAACTTAATAAACTCAATGGTGGCCACGACCCGCCGGTTCTTCTGGGTTTCCTGAAAATCATTTAATGTTCGAGGGTAAGACACTTCTCAGTAAGGGAAAATAAACTAAATACAGCTGTATGACAACATGAATATTTAATACAGTTATACATATTCAGTACTTTTCATATATCTAAAGACATACATCATAGCATAGTGAATAATCATATACTTTCATATTTTCTAATAATTCATACTGATAATGAAATGTCCGTTATAGCTGATAATATTGAAAACATACCCAGGATGAATAGTTAGCTGATGTCATGTATTACCCCCCATGAAGGGTTGTGCAGCCCAAAGGCAGGACCCAACAAAGGCTGGCCGATCACTGCCGAGTCAAAAATGTCTGTAAGTACGATGGGCCCACCAGACCCTGGTCCAGACTGCCAGGTTGACGTCTACACTCTTCACTGAAAGCCACATTGACTATCCATCTCCCACCCCCTTGTGGGGTGGTTAGCACCAATCTAATCATAGATATTTGATCTATAAGCTACGGTACCGTGCTCCTGAAACTGAACTAAACTAACATCCGGGTTTTGATATCATATAACATTTAACATAAATAGATTGATAACATTTCTATAATTTCATAAATACGGCCTTGCGCCAAAATCATACGTAAAACACGGCCTCGCGCCGGCTATCAATCACTGCCTTGCACCAAATATCTTATACATATCATTCGGAATAAATAAATCATTTATCATGTACTTTAAAATTATAACATACTGCATTCTTTCATAATCTCTCAAAAACATGCTTCATCCATAACATTGTCATATCATAATACTTCTAATGTAAAGTAATATTCATGCCACACAGTTTCTGTATAAAATCATACGTTATATTCTAAAATCTTAATTCCTGGCATCTTTTACATATATATACATTTCAACATAATAGTAGCATTTTCCCCAAATGTGCATTTCTTTCATAATATACAGATATAATACATGCTTTCTTGAAAATTAATTTACTGATAAATAATAATAATTTGCATGAAAAATAACTGCTTTAGTTTATTCCCTTACCTGGTATTGAAAAGAAACCCCCTAATTTCACTCGTCCTGCACCCGCAGGGTTCCCCGTTCAATACCCTAAATTCAATAATCCCCAGAACTAAATTTCAATATTTTCACGTGAATATCATTTCCTATAACTATGAAAAGACCAAATTCGGCATAAAAAGTCTTACCTCAACTTAGGGATGAATTTCAACGGAGTTCCTCCGATGATTTGCCCCAGTAGATATGCAGAGAACTTCTCTAGGAACGTCGTGGTGGCTTCAGATCCTTGAACCGGCGAAAATCCAGCCCTAAATCGAAGAGAGAAGGGAGTGGAACCGAAGGGAGGAGAGAGAAAGAGTTCTATACCGAAAATTAAGCTTAAAAATGAAGTTCGGGCTATTTATACTGTGGGATTCGTCGACGAGCCACGTCACCTCGTCGACAAGTCCTGTAGAAAGTTTGTCGAAGAACCTGCACCTTCATCGACGAATTTCAAACTTCCCAAAAATACACTCTCGGTATCTTCTCATCGACGAGACGAGACCTCATCGATGAGATCTCGAAGAACCCTCGTTGAAGAAACCCCTGTGTTTATCGACGAGACTTGGAGAAATTTCTTAGATTACACCCCAAAGTACAACGTCGTCGACGAACGCAAGTCGACTGCCTCCTTCTGTTACTGTTTCCATTTTTCTCTCTCTTATTATTTAAATACCATTATTCCTTGGGTCATTACAGCTACCACATGTCGTAAGGGACTATGGGAGATCGGCAATTGATGTGGTTTTATGGTAGTGCAGGCATCCCTCTAGCATTCGGACTAGGAGGGACAGACCCATCGCACTTACAGACTTATGTTGTTCTAGCGTGGTCGGTCAGCCATCACTTGGTCCTGCCTTCGGGCCGCACAACCTAGTAATGTGGGGGTAAGACATGACACCAGCCAGCTATCCATCTAGGGTGTTATTTCATGTACAATTATATATATATATATATATATATATAAGGATTTCATTTATAGAAACTCAGAATGTTATACCATGTTATGATTAATTATGTTTTTACCCAGATATGATTTATGTATATATATATATAAGGATTTCATTTATAGAAACTCAGAATGTTATACCATGTTATGATAAATTATGTTTTTACCCAAATATGATTTATGTACTGCCATATGTATAACATGAAAATACTCATGTTGCCACACACTGATATTAGTTTATTTCCCTTACTGAGAGGTGTCTTACCCCTGCTAAATAAACATTTCAGGTGCCCCAGATAGAAGAGCGGATAGAGCTCCGCAGTGTTAGAGGTCGACGGTTCTACCCTCTCGGAAGGGTAAGTCATTATGCTAGGGTCTGATGGATTTTTGGGTTATGACCCTAGGGCACTTTTGGTCTTTTTGGGTCGTGAATATGTTTATAACAGTTTTAGTAAAACTTTGGTATTATGTTGGTTGGATAATTTGATATGTATATGATTTTACGTTTCCCACTGCTTAGGTATTGGTGTTATATTTCAGGTATATCCCTGGTACTCATGGGTCAAGGTTCACTATATTTTGTTAGAATTATTATATTAAATAATATTATGGAAGGAAAAAAAATTTATAGTAAAATAGGCAGGTCGTTACAAGAGGGATTATATCAAAATGACAAGTTCACACACTCTTGCATGCTTTACACCTGGGCTTTCCCTGCTAGGATTAAATAGGAGTGGTGAGAATTGGCCGGTTTACCGAGTGGATCAGTTTGGTCGACCGAGGGTATTTTGAATTGACATTTTGGTCTGCCGTGGTAGCTAGAAAGAGTCATTTTTTAGGTTTGGTCAACCGTGGAAGTTTAGTTCAAAAATAAGTCAATCAACCGAGCCTAGTCAAACTTTTGACTTTCTGTCCTATGGAGTGTTCAGTCGACTGAGTTGATTATAACTAGAAGGTTTCAGTCGATCGAGACTTTTTAATTAAGCCAAAAAATCTGACGTCAGTCAATCAGACTTGTCTATGGTCTTTTAATTTCTTTACAGTCTATTTACGACCTTTGAGCATTAAATCCTATCATGCATGCAATGCATTATTGCATACCAAAAACAAAATGCAATTACAACAATAAAAATAAATGTCTTCTTCTTTCTTCTTTTGCTCCTTTGTCATCCATGGAATACGCCACGCGATATAAGCTTGAAGTCTTTCATGGCTTCCATTTCCCATTTTCTTATGTGTGAGCTGGAATATAAACCTATCCAAGTACTAGGCACACACATGAGAAACTAGTGTTTTGTCAACATCAAAACAGAGATCGGACTCAAAAAGTCAATAGTTTTTATAATAGCATGTTATCTTATGAGTATTCAAGAGAAATTTTATTAATACTCATAAGATGTTTGAATTTATTTTAAAAAGGAGTTATAATGCTTTAAATGCTTAAATAGTGTTTTGTGCTTAAAATTCTAAATTTTAGTATACACTACTATCATACTGAGAACCATAAGAAAATCAACCCAATGCATGAGTTTTAGTGATCATATCCAATCTAAGCTTAATATATATACATATCATCATGATTGGGTAATATCTGAATACATTGGATATAGTATGCTTAAAATAAATCCCCTTCAAATGGACAAAGTGTTCATTAGCTGAATATTTTTATAATGCCGTATATGCTTTAGTATGAATATCTTGAATATAGCTTATCTTAGTCAATCACATGATATTGAGCTTTAGGGAATCAATTTTATACTATAAATCATATAACCCTAAACTCACCATGAAGCCATATGTGTTACATTGAAAATAATAAATTCTTGACTTTAAGATTGAGGCAATCAGAAGATCAAAATAAGCAAAATAAGTTTATATATTTTGAAGGATATTTTTGCTCTATCTAGCTTTAGTATTAAATGCCAAATATTGCTAAATTGAAAATCTAATGCTTTGTCTACATGATTGAGGGGGAGCAGTCTTGTTTAAATTCATCCAATGTGTGATTAATTGTATTGTGATAAATTTAGAAATATTTTATTGTTTCACTTATATTAGATGACTTGAGAACAAAATGTTTCTATCCATCCTTCGCTTAAAGTTTAATCAAATTTGATGGATGGATTATATTCTTGATATTATTTGTTGTTGAGCTGAATGCAAATATCCATTTGTGCTAAATGATTATACTTTCTAATGAATGGATTTTTTTTACATAAACTGTTTTAAACTGAATGCCACTATCCATGAATTGTTGAATGATTAAATTTCTTTGATGGATAGTTCATATGATGTATTTTCATTTATTGCACTGCTGAATTGCATGCTTGGATTGAATGCCACCTACATGATTAATGTAGTGATGTGAATTGCATGCTGGTAGTGGATATTCTAGGTTGTTGCATGCTTAAATTGTATTACTTGCTGAAAACAACCAAGTTTTAGGTGCATAAGTTTTTGGGAAATGTTCTATTTACAGATGGCATGCTGCCGAAGTTTCGTTAGGACTTTCCCAATATAATCAAAGATCATAAAACATGCACTAAAATAATTATGATATGCTGCATGCTAAAATATCTTTGAAAGGATGAGTGAATAATAAAAGAATATTAATTTTCGTCCTTAGTTGAAAAAGCATGCAAAATAATTTAATAAGATGGTACATGTTGAATTCTATATACTATGTGCTAAATTGAAAAACATGTACCATCAAAATTCTTTGAATTCTCCTAGGATGCCCTTCATCATATACACATCTTATTGTCATAGGATAACTTAGTTCGTGGACACCATTTGGTCCAAATCTATGGGTTATGTACTATCACTGAGGATCTAAATGGTAAAGCATCATCCCTTTAATTAAACGCCCTATGTTTTGATGATGGTCCATAGACTAGGGAAAATTGCATGACTTAGGGGGGTTTTCATTTTGAACACACTCATTGAGTATTTTGAGTGGTGTCATGTTCATATTGAACCCCTATTGCATAACTCTTGAGTATAGCCTTGATTGGCTATCGTGTATTAAAACGAAATGCAATATGTCATGCCATGTGCTGAATGACTAATATTTGCTGCATGCTGAAATCCTTTGAAAGGATGAATATGTGATGAATGCTATTAAATGAGCATTATCCTTGAACCAAATGCAAGTACATATGCATACAAATATACAGGGGAGCTTAAGCCCCTCTCTTAAGAAAAATGAATAAGAGCTTAATGCCTATATTCTCTTACATGCTAAGTTTTGTTATAAAGGATGAACATATGTTGAATGTACTTAAATGAAATTCATCCTTGATCGTAAATGCACTTATGTGTGTTTGAGAATATATCGGAGAGCTTAAGCCCCATCCTTGAGAATAGGATTAAAAGCACCTACCTCATGGACTCACATTACTATTGTTTCTACTTTTTAAATCCTAAGACTTTTCGATGAATCGTGAACGTCATATCCTACGTTCATAGAATTATATTTTGATATGGATTGTTCTTGGGGCATATGAACACCTTGCACATGACTTAATATTAGAACTCTAGTGCATGTGTGTTCTAGGAATAGTTTTACTAGTGAAATAAAATTGGTTTAACATATATCTAGTAAATTTTGTTTAAGAATAAGAATAGTACTTATAATGTTTAAACACTTAATGAATTTTCACAATTAATATCAGTATAAGTAGCTAACAGTATCTAAGCACTTTTTCAAATTGATAGGGGGAGCATCTTAAATCAAATTTCGATCTTGTTATGCTCACCAGCATTTAGGCTTAGATTTGTTTTGAATTCATTGTGGCATGTGCTTGAATGTGATGATCTTCTTGAAAACCTTAATTTGAAATATTTTTCTTAGCCACAATATCTTAGGTTTAGCCATATGATCCTTCGTTTAAATTTCCTGATATCTCTAGGATCTATATGGTTGGTTTTTCTGGTAAATTCATGCTATGTTCTTTATTACTCACCAGAAAAGCATTGTTTGCTTAAGCTTTGAATTAAAGTTTCTTTTTCAGCAAGCATAGCCCCCAGTATTTATCAAAAATCATAAGGGGATATATATATATATTGATACATACATACATACATACATACATATAGACACACACACACACACACACACATACACACGCATTGTTTTTAAAATGCAAGAAATGAAATTATATGGAATATATTTTATCTCTTACTTATGTGCTTAAATGCTTTCATGACTTGTGCTCTCTCTATGTTAAAATTTTATGTTATAAAATTTCAAAACTTTTTAAGGGTGTTGCATAACTGGTTCATTGATTATACATGAAATGCATGTAAACTAGTTAGATCGATTTTATGCTCAAACCTACCTTTTCATATGCTGCATGCTTTAAAATTATGATCTTTTGTGGGTCTTATATAATGCATAAAATGCAATGGTTCGAGGATATCTCTGTGTTAACTTTTTGAGTCCGATCCCTATTTTGATGCTGACAAAGCACGTGTATCTTATGTGTGTGTTTAGTGTGTGAACAGGTTTTCATTTTAGCATGAACATAAGATACCGGAAGATGGAAGCCAGAAGGACTTAAAGCACACATCACACTGATGTATTCCATGAAGAGAAGATCAAAAAGAAGAAGACATGTTTTGAATTGTATTGCATTTAATTTTTATCTTTGGTCTGTGATAATGCATGCATCTGCATGATATGGATTGAATGCTCAGATGAACGTAGACTGATATTAGGGCACCTACACTTCATACAAAACTTTTTTCATAAAAAGATAAAATCTTACAAAGGTTTTAATATAACTTTAGGGTCAAATTAGGGCTTACAAAGACTTCGGTCGACCGATGTCACATTTTTAGGCTTAATTTAAAAGTCTGATCGACCGAACCCCTTTAGTTATAATCAACTCAGTTGACTAAATACACCATATGCCGAAATTCAAATGTTTGACTAAGCCTCGGTCGACTGACCTTTGGGGTCATAAATGTCTCGGTTGACCGACCAAGCAGGAAGTCAAATCTTTGACTTGGCTCGGACGACCAACCCAAATTTGAACTAATCTTCTACTGTCGACCGAACCTTATAGCTGACTTTTTCTACCTACACCGGCCGCCCGAACTTATAGTTCAAAATCACCTCGAGCAATCGAATTGTGCAGTTCGACAAATCGAACCACTCACCAGGCGACCAAAAGCACAAACGATTGGGAAATCGCCTTGGCTTCAGCCAACCGATTCTCTCCACAGTCACCCGAACCCAAAAATAGCTCAGTGTCTATTTGGGCAACCAAAACTCTTGGGTTGCCAATTTTTTATTGCATTTAACTAAGGTTAATTTTAATTTAACATCATTAATCTTTTTCCAAAATGACCACTATGACCCTAATGGTCACTTTTTCAGAAAAAAAAAAAAAAACTATAAATACCCTTTTCATTTGTTTAATTAGCAACTTTGATTAACAAATATTTTCTCTCAAATTTGTTTCTTAAACAAAGTTTCCCCACTTACATTTTTAATTGTAAAATCACTTTGGGGTAAAATTTTTCACTTTCCAGCTCTCTTTATTATAAAATCTTTTAAAAGAGGGCATTTTATTTTGTTTAGCATTTCATTTTTCAAAATCACTTACTCTCTTTAACTTTTTGTTTGAAAATTATTTTTGAGAGTAGATTTAGAGTTATTCCCATATTATTTTGTTTGAAAAATATATTATAGAAAACTCTTCGTAGCCTTTGAATCTTTGCACTTCTATTGCAAGATTCAAATGCTCAAATAGTATTCATTGCAAAAATATTTTTTAGCTTAACTCCAAGCTTCTCCAAACATTTTCATTGCAAGATATTTTTGGAGAACATACTCATCATATTCAGATCTTTGAAAACGCTTATTGCATATTTCATATTTTTGAAATCAAAGATCATATGAATTTTTGTGTGCAAAAATTATTTTTAAGAAAACACCTTACTCTACTGAGCACATTTCATATTATAAGAGAGTACATGTATTTGAGCTTTTAATGTGTACATCCATGCTTGTATTTAGAAGCATATTAATATGCACAAAAACTGCTTTTATTGTATCGATTGGGTTTAGCCCGTTAATTAAACTGGGGAGTCTCAGCCCCGTAAGTGAGACTGGTTCGGTTCAGCCCATAAATTGAATTGGGGAGTCTCAGCCCCGTAAGTGAGACTAGTTCGGTTCAGCTCAAAAATTGAATTGGGGTGTCTCCACCCCAAAAGGGAGACCATTTGGGCTTAGCTTGGTAATTGACCTTGCCTCGTAAGGAGAGGTTGTAACGGCTTCTACACCGCCCGTTTAAGTGAGTAGGGGTAGTGTAATCCTTGCAGGTTATGCCTAAGGCAGGGACATAGACTGGTTTGGCCGAACCTCAATAACAAATATTGTATGTCTCTCTCTCCCTATCTCATTTAAATTAAAGCACTTTAGTTTCCATATGTGAATGTTTGCTTATTTACTATTATAATTATTCGCACGCATGCATTTAATTTAAATGAGATATGCTGCACACGTGCATGTCTGCACTTATCGTTGAATCGTTTTACATACACGCTTTTAATATTGAATGAGATATGAATTGTGGTGAATCGGAAAACATAGGAGGAAATTTTTTAGGGCAAATAACTTCAAATAGGGTTAAAATATCTAAGCTGCAAGCATCATGCATCTGTGCCTCAAATGCCAAAATTAAATGCATGTTAAATTTTTAATGTCTTCTTTCATGAATATGCTTGATCTTCATTGCTTATTTTTAAAGAATGCATATTGTTAGAGGGAGCCTTTTCAGGCTTAATTCATTTTGCTCTTATGTGTTTGTCATCATCAAAAAGAGGGAGATTATTGTCCTTTTGAGTCCAATCCCTGTTTTGATGCTGACAAAGCACTTGTATCTTATGTGTATATTTAGTATGCAAATAAACTTATAATTCAACATACACATAAGATGGAAGCCAAAAGGGGGACTCAAAGAACACATACTCCTGGTGTATTCCATGAAAACTGAAGAGCAAAAGAAAAGAAGACATTTGTTTTAATTTTTAAAATGCATTTAGTTTTTATATTTGGTTTGTAATAATACATGGCTTGCATAATATTGATGAAAGCTCAGACAAGACCATATACTAACCTTAGGAGACCCAACCTTTCATGAAATTTTTTTTTCCTAAAACGCTAAACTCATACAAAAGGGTTTAAATCTTTGAGGGTCAAAATAGGGCTAAAACTTGGTTTTTAAAAGATCTTGGTCGACTGACACTTTATAGTTAAAAATGCCCCAATCGACCAACCATCAGCTGATCGGTACATTTTGAATGTCTAAACCTCAACCGACCGACCCTTTGTTTTTGGCCTACCTTCAGACCTCAACCGACCAGCTGTTTAATTCGAAAAGCCTTCAGCCAATCGGCACTATTCACACAATAGTCTAGCTTTGAGCATCAATTGACCGAACCTACAAAGGTTCGGAATCACCTTTGGCCAGCCAACCGACGCCTCCCACAGCCAACCAAACCCAGTTTAAAAATTTGAATTTCTTGTGTGAGGTCAGCCGACCGACGCTAGCACTAGCCGACCGAACATCTCAGATCTGGCAAATTTTCAGCGCTTAAACACATTTATTATTTAATTAAACAAATTTAAAAATACCAAGCATGTCCCCAATGGTCATTTTTTTAGAATGTCTATATATACCCCTTTCAAAAACATAATTAGTAATTTTGATTAGCCAAAAATTCCTCTCAAAATTTTTGGGCAAATTTTTAATCAAAGTTCCCCCATACTTATTCTTTTGCAAAAATCCTTTTAGGGTAAATCTTTATACTCTCTCCTACTCTCTCTCTCTCTCTCTCCTTTCATTCTTTTGAAAAATCTTTTTGAAAGAGAGCATTTTATTTTGGGCATTTATTTCTACATCCATAGCATTTACTCTCACTTGTTCTTTATTTTTGAAAATCATTCTTGAGAGTATGCTTAAGTGTTTTTCCCATATATTTTCCTTGATAAATATTTTTTAGGAAAAACCTATTTATAACTTGTGAATCTTTGCACATCTATTGCATGATTCAAAAGCTCATATAACATTTATTGCAAAAATATTTGAGCATAAATCCTAGTTTCTAAAAAAAAAAACTTTTCATTGTTAAATCTTTGTTGGAGAAAATATTTGTGATATTAAGATCTTTGAAAACACTCATTGCATATTTCATGTTTGAAATCAAAGATCATTATTTGCAAAAATTATTTGAAAGCAAATACCCTAAGTTCTCCTATATTCTTTGAAAAATATTTTTTGGAGAAAATTTTATTGGGGTAAAATCTTTGAGTTTTTATCATATACATTTTATTCAAAAATTCCAAAATAATTTTTGAGAAAAACACCCTTACTCTCATGAGCTTAAACTCATATCATACTAGAGTGCATTGAGCTTCAACGTGTATGTTAGAATTGGTGTATTCCCAAGAAGGGGGGTGAATTGGAACTTTAAACTTTTCTCCTAGGTTAAGTCTAAAGTCAATATGATTTCGTAACCTAGGGTCTTTGTACACAATTCCAAATGTGCCGATAAATAAAGTATGCGGAATTTAAATCATGCACATCATTCATACCATAACATATACGTGCGGTAAATATAAAGTGCCGAAATGTAATTAGACACACGATATGTTATCGGGGTTCGGCCAACTATGCCTACGTCCCCGCCTCTAGATCGTAAGCCCGAGGATTCCACTAAAGGCTCACTTAAGGGTGGAGCAGCACCGATTACAACTAGGTCAATTAGCATAGGGCTGACCTCAACCTTAACAACCAGGTCAATTAGCGGGGCTGACCTTAACCTACACGCCTAAACAGGATTACGCACCTAGCTTTCCTAACTGGGTCTAAACCAATCCCGGACTATTTCAAAGGGCTAGTCTCCCTCTTCAGGCTCATGCCTGGAAATACAACAGTATTTGCAATCAAACAATATCGGTACAGTGATTGTGCTTTCGTGCAAAGCAAATATATACCCAGGTGCGCTCAGTCACATACACCACAACATGATTTAATATGTAAGCTTAGTGTGGTCTAGTATTTCAACTCTCAAATGTATTTTCTATCTGTGTAATGCGTACGTGAGAGTGTTAGCAAACCAATGTAATCTTTGTATCACAATATGTGTTCAATCTAACAGTTCACACAAAGATAGTAGCAAAACAATATATACGTATATTTCAATCAGCAGATTTTCTCAATCGTATGATGCTCTAGTAATGTATATGTTTGGTTTGTAAAAAGATATATATAATATTTCTATTTAGCAAATGATATTTACGTGAATGAATATTGCAACAAAGATCAATATCACAAACACAAATATCTTCTCACAAATATATCAATGTAAATCGCACAAGATATTTGAGAATGTTTTTGAAAACGTTTTTGCAATCCAAAAACAAATACAAGCTTTCTAAGAAATTGTAATACAAATGCAATACTCAGAAGCTTAAAGCAAGTATTCTTAGGATAGGCTTATTAGCAAAACCCCTTAAGAACACTTGGGTTTAGCTCTCATTAAAATTGAATCAATCAAACACACAAGGAGAGCAAACCTTTAAGAACAATTTACTCAATCAACTTACGAAGAGTATAAGCAATGAGAGAAGGTAAGTATGAGTATTTGGAGCTTAGAAATGAGTATTATGGGTTTTGGGAATTTTGGAGAATCTCTCCTAATCAAAATGGCTAATCCCATACTAATTTACACAAATGATCACATATATATAGACATAGGAAGAGTTATGACCATTAGGGACCTATTGGGTATTATTAGGAAAGTTTTAAACCATTTTAACACAATTAATCCCGTTTAAAATATTTAACCGTGGTAAAAAATTCGGGGGTACCTGAGGGGCCTGGTCAACCAGAACACTTTTGTTCGACCGAAGTTCATATGGCTCAGTCGAATGGAACATTTTTGAACTGGAGACTCGGTCGACCGTACGTACATGTCTGAGGCAATTTTTCCATTTTATCAAGGTTTGGTCGACCAGTCTATTTTGAACTGGGTGATTCAGTCAACCAGACAGTTGGGATTTCTCTCGAAGACCCTCGGCCGACTAGACAATTGCAATGTAATTTGGGCTCGGTCGACCAGGTGGTCAAAATGTTGACCTCAGGAGGTTTCGGTCGACCGAGACAAGGTCAATTGTTGACCTGGACCTAGGTTCGGTTGACCGAGCTACAAATAAACTATATGGTTCGGTTGACCAAAGCTGCATATTTTGTGCAATTCGGTCCTATTTCATCCAACAATTATCCTATTCAATGTGCCTAACATATATGAGCATGAATGAATGTCAGAGGGTCATTTTTAGGCCTTTTTGAAGACACTGAAAAAATTTGATGTCAGTCGTAATCCCTAAGGTCATTTTCATTTTGAGCTTACACATTTCATCATGCAAGTGATGCATGCAATTATTACATATAAAGTCTTAAGCACTCATTAGAAATAATGAGTATTTGTCATAATCAAAACCGGGCTTGACCCATAAGGTCAACAGTGTACATCTCTGCTTATGTTTAAAAGCATTTTTATGTACAAAAACTATTTTATGTTTATGATTGTTTCGGACCTGGTTAGGAGAATTAGGATTTGCATCATCTTGTAAAGTGTGCATAGTTCGGCTCAGCCTAGTAATTGAGCTAAGGTGCCTCCACCTCATAAGGAGAACTAGTTGTGGCTCAGCCCTGTAATTGAGCTAGGGAATCTTCGCCTCGTAAATAGTTGTAAACGGCTTCTGCTCCACCAGTTTAAGTGAGCAAGGATAGTGGAATCCTTAGGTGGTTTTGCCGAACCTTGATAACAAATCGTGTATGTGTGTGTATGTCTCTCTCTCTCTCTCTCTCTCCATCTCATTTATTTTTCGCACTTAAATTTCCATATGTGTATGCTTGTTCATTTATAGTTATAATTATTTACATGCATACATTGAATTAAATGAGACATGCTGCACACGTGTATGTTCGCATTCATTGCCTAATCATTTTACATACACACTTATTTTTGAATGGGATATGATGTGATGATTGTATGTAAATATTCAATTTGTAAAGAATGGCATATTTGTTTTAAATATTTGCATACTTGATTAATTGGGGGAATTGAGACTGATTAGAAAGACCCTAGATTGTGAAATACTAATTGTTATTTGAATTGAACTTAGGAAGAATTTTTAATACCTAATTCACCCTCTTCTTGGGGGAATACACCATTCGTATCAATTGCTATGCTAACGTAGATTGTTGACTTTTTGAGTCTGATCCTTGTTTTGATTATTACAAACCACATCTCATGTGTGCGTTTAGTCTTTAAACAAATTTATAATGTAGAAGACACAAATGAGAGATGAAACATGGACGCCTTGAATGCACACCAACAATCATATTCCAAGGTGTATTCCATGGATAATCAGAGGAGCAGAAGACTTGAAGACTTTATTTATTATTTTCTTAGTTGTAATAATTATTTAGGTTTAATATGTGCATGCATATCATATGATATAAATTGAAGCTCAACCAAGACCTTAGATTGACCATAGAATCTCCAAGTAATATGAAAAATCTTTTTCATAAAATTCTTAACTTATACAAAGGTTTTAAAATGCTTTTGAAGTAAAAAGAAGGCAAAAACTATTTTTTACAAAGGGGTCAATCGATTGGTCAGCCGACTGAACAGTAGAAATGAGCGTTTTTCTCAATCCATAACTCCTTATTTTAAAAGGTGTTAAACATGAAAGTTGTTGGATTTTCTCCTAACCTTTTGTTGATACTAAGAACATCTACTTTGGAGTCTTATAGAAAAAGTTATGACCAAAACACTGAAAGGTATCTATAGTAGAAAAATTTCCTTTATGTTTCTTCCGTCTTAGTGATGGGCATTTTTCTCAATCCATAACTTCTTATCTTAAAGATTGATCAATATGAAAGTTATGAGATTTTCTCTTATATTTTTTTTTTGATAATAAGAACATCCAATTTGGAGTTGTATAGAAAATTCTATGACCCAAACACTGAAAGATGTCCGCATAGAAAGCTCCCTAACGACTGAAAAATGACTAGTTTTCAAATTAAATCATTTTTTAATACCCCAACAGTCATAAAACGGCTAGTTTTGGTTTTTGCCTATAAATAAAAGCCAAAGACACTTGAAAAATTGAGGAAAAACATCTTGAGAGAATATTTGCACATTCTTTGTTTCTCCCTTATTTTTCATACCCCCTTTGTGCATTAAATTTCATATTTCTCCTACTCTTTCACTTTGAAAATTCTTTTTGGGAGAAACTATTGTGGGTTATTGAAGGAAGCTTAGAGCATATATTCACTCGTATATTTCTACTTTAAAGGCTTCTTTTTCTTGAGGTAATTTTGAAAAGGCTTGAGCATATATTCAAGTTTATATATATATTGCTTGAAGGCCTCTACTTTTTATTCCTGTTGTTTTTCAAAGATCAAAATTCTAATTTCTCCTACTCTCCTTGAAAATATTTTTGGAGAAAAATATTTTGGAGGTTTTATTTAGAAAGGCTTGAGCATATATTCAAGTTTATATACATAGCTCGACAGCCTTTTTATTATGTTCTTAAAAGATCAAATTTCTCCCATACCTTTTATTTAAAAATATTGTGGAGAAATTTATTTTGAAATTGTCTTGAAGGCTTAAGCATATATTTAAACTTATACATATATTGCTAGAAAGCCTTATTGAATTTGTTTTTATAAAGGTCAATCATTTTAAATGAAAACCCTAACTTCTCCTATTCATTTATTTGGAAATATTTTTATTGGAGAAAATCTATGGGTCAGTTCAAGAATGCTTTGAGCATATATATTCATTAATATATATTGTGCTTGAGAAGCTTCTTGACAATGGTTTGAGTTAATATTCACTTTCATATATTTTTCTCGGAAACCTGATTTAAATTAAATTTTAAAAAGTCATTTTCATAAAGAAAATCATTTTCTATACTCTCATTGGTTTGCTTGAAAAATATTTTGAGAGGAATAACATACTCTACTGAGCTTCATTTTAATATCATATGAGAGTGCATTTTAGTTCTTCATTGAGTACATCTTTGCTTAGTTTGAGAAGCACTTATTTGTACACAAACTTTTATTATTATTGTTGTATTCCCGGTGTGTCGTCGGAAAAGGATTGCACTGGCCTTTAATGTGCACTGGATTGGTTTAGACCCGATTAGGAGAACTAGGAACCCCGTCCTATAAGGTGTATTTATTGGTTGTGGTTCAACCCCGAAATTTGAGCTAGAGTTTACGTCGCCCCTTAAAGAGAGGTTGTAACGGTGTTGCTCCACCTTGAGGCAGGGATGTAGGCAGGATTGGTCGAACCTCGATAACAAATCTTGTGTGTATCTCTCTCTCTCTCTCTCTCTCTCTCTCTCTCTCTCTCTCTCTCTCTCTCTCTCTCTCTCTCTCTCTTATTTAAATTTTGCACTTTAAATTCTTCATATTTATGAATGTTTATTTATTATCATTCTCATTTTTCATACACGCTTTAATTTTTAAAAAATATTTAATGTGGTGAATCGGTGAAGTTTAAATTAGCAAAATATTTTTTAAATCCCAATTCACCCCCCCCCCTGGGATCACACCATAACTCTCAATTGGT
Organism: Malania oleifera; assembly: GCF_029873635.1. Lineage (NCBI taxonomy): Eukaryota > Viridiplantae > Streptophyta > Magnoliopsida > Santalales > Ximeniaceae > Malania > Malania oleifera. The sequence goes on from NC_080420.1 coordinate 72,906,917, forward strand.
ATCAGAGCCCAATTGCAATAAGCTTAACCATTTTTTGCATAAAGATTGCAAGGGCTCATTTTTTGTGTATCCCTATTTTGAGGATAAATCCTTTGCATATCCTCTGTAGCTTTTATTGTATAGATTTTACTATTTGGATATTGAAAATGATTTTGTAAAATCAATTGTTTGGGGGATTTGGAAAGTGTTTTTCAAAAGAAATTATGTCCAAACGAAAATGTTCTTAAAATGCATAGTTTCCCAACATTGAAAATAAAATGAAGAGGCATGACTTGGTTTTTATGCATATCATCTTGTGTGCCATGCAAATATTTATATTGTACCTTAGTTACTAATGCTCTTGAAAGAGATTTTGTTTTGTATTAGTGCTAAAGAAATTTTGGGAAAAATAAGCGATATGGAAAAATCGAGAGAGAGGAGAACGTCACTCCGAGCTTAAACATCTAAGAAAGAGTCATTTGAAAAGGTATATCCTTTCTCCTTCAACTTTATTAAATATTTCATGCTATGATTCATGTTATTTTTTTGTGTTGAATCTTTTGTGAATCATGATAGCATGCTATCTTATGAGGTGCATTTCATGGAAATATTTTTTAATACTCATAAGATTTTAGGATATAACATATAAGGGGTTATAATGCTTAAAATGCTTAAATAGTGTTTTATGCTCAAAATTTTAAATTTTAGTATACACTATTGTTATACTAAGATTATTAGAAAAGCAAGCCAATTTGAAAATCTTAATTGATAATATCCAATCGAATTGCCTAAATTATATATATTATGATTGGTTAAATTTTGAAAATATTGGCTATTGCATGCTTTAATGTGTAAATCCCCTTCATATGGTCAATGGCTCTTAATTGGTGAAATAATTCGTAATGTTATATATATGCTTAAAGTTTAAATAATTTTAAATAAATCATATTTTTTTGTCCACCAAATTGAATTGAGTTTTAGGAAATTTATCTAGTGCTATGTATCATATAGCCCAAAACTCATAATGGAACTTAAATGATTAATCATATTTAAGTTTATTTAAAACTCATCCCCTTAGTTGAAAATATTAGCTTAAATCTTAGAATAAAATGGCAAATAATATTTATTGAAAATATAATCTCTTTGGAAAATGAGTTGAATATAAAAGGGGTGAAAAAGTGGCTAAATGTGTCAAGCCCAAGAACTCAAGGTCAAAGTTATGTTATTGAAAATTTAGTGTATTTGGCTAAGTTTTAAGCACTAAAAATGAAAATTTAAGAACATAAGATAATAATGCTTAGGCTAAGGGGGAGTTCTTTAAAATTCATCCCATGTGCAATCAAGTGTATTGTGCTTAATTTAGAAATATTTTATTGTTTCATTTATATTGGATGACTTGAGAGCTGAATGCCAACTATCCATTCTTAGCTTTAAAGTTACATCAATTGATGGATGGTTAATTATGATCCTTTGAGCTGAATGCAAATATCCATTTGTGCTAAATATTATGGATGGATAACTTATAACATAAGTTGTTATTTGAGCTTAAATAGATCGCTTGCTATTTGAACTGAATTCTATATGCCCATTCTTGTTTAATGCTTATATTATCTGATGAATGGATATCTTTTAGCATGATATGTTATTTGACCTTCATGCTTGAACTAGAACGCCATCTGCATGGCTGATGCAGATTTATGAATTGCATGTTAGTAGTTGACTAGGTTTTGCATGTTATTTTGAATGATCATATGGACATACATGCTAGCTAGTTGACTAGAATTAAAATTCCATAAAACTTATTTTAAATTTTAAATATCTTTTACAAGTCTTATGTAGGATCAAAATAGTGACCTTATTGAACAGTGGTTCTTTAATCCTAAAATGGTCACTTAGTCTGGTGCATGTACATGGTGATTGTTGAACATCTATAGTTGTTACATACTAAATAAAAATGTTTTGAGCCTTATTGCATGCTAGTTAGTTTTTATAAATATCATTAGGCATGCAAAATAATTTAATAAGTTGGTACAGGTTGAATTTTAAAATGGTATATGCATATTTGAAAAACATGTACAATTTTTATGTTCCTTGAATTTTCCTAAAATGCTCAAAACTTTAAACATTTTATGTTCCTAGGAAAGTCTAGTTCATGGACACTATTTGATCTAACACTTTGGGTTATATACTTTCACTCGGATCTAAATGCTAAAACATTATCCTTGTATTTAAACAGCTTATGTTTTGATGATGGTCCATAGACTAGGGATGATTGCATGACTTAGGGGGAGGTTTCATTTCGCACATACGCATTGCATTCTTGAGTTGTGTCATCCCTTTTAAACTCTTATTGCATTACCTTTGAGTACAGTCTTGATTGGCTTTCGTGCTTTAAACTGAAATGCAATATGTCATGCCATGTGCTGAATGCTTATTATTTGTTGCATGCTGAAATTTTTTGAAAGGATAAACATATAAGGAATGCACTTAAATGAACATCATCCTTGAACTTAATGCAAGTATGTGTGTACGCAAATATATAGGGGGAGCTTAAGCCCCACTTTTAGGAAAAATAAATAAGAGCTTAATGCCTATAATCTCCTACATGTTAAGTAATATTTAGAAGGATGAACATGTGTTGAGTGCGCTTAAATGATATCCATCCTTGAATGTTAATGTACTTATGTATGCTTGAGACTATACTGGGGAGCATAAGCACCATCCTTGAGAAAAAGATTATAACTCACTAGCTCCATGGACTCATACTATTTTTGTTTTTACTTTTTGAGTCCGATTTGTTCCAGTACTTATACTGTGTTAAAAACTTAATGAATTCTTACAATTAATATCAGTATAAGTAGTTAACAGTATCTAAGCATGTAGTCAAATTGATAGGGGGAGCATCTGAAAATAACTTTCTATCTTGTTATGCTCACCAACATTTTTGGTTTAGATCTATTTTGAAATTCTTTGTGACTTGTGTACTTTAAAACATAATGATTTTATTGAAAAACTTAAGTGACAACTTGTTGCTTGCCACAATCTTTTAAAATTTGTCATATGATCTTATTTCAAAATTTCAAATTTTTTTTAGATATATATGGTTGGATTTTCTAGTTATATTATGGACTGTTCTTAAATGTATACCAGAAAATTCTTTGTTTACTTGAGTCCTTATGTTAAAGTTTCTTTTTCAGCAAGCATTATCCCCAGAATTTATTAGTAATATCCAAGGGGGAATATGTTTTTAAATTTTTATGGAAAAAATGATCTTATAATTTCTAAATTTTAACTCTTGCTTGAGAGCTTAAATGCATTCATGACATGTTTTACTAAAATTTGTTTGTGTCATGAAATTTTACATTTTAAGGGCTTTATAGTTTTAAATGGTCTTCTTTTCAAAGGAGATTTTTTTCCCCCTTTTGCTGATGACAAAAGGGGGAGAAGGTTAAATAGCAAAATTATATTTCATTCTCCTACCTTTATGTTTCAAAAATGAAAAATGAACTTTGTGCTTAATTGAGTATTTTTTTTTTAAGAAACCTTCAATATATAAACTGCGCATTTAAACCACTGAGCTTAAATGCATAACTTGGAAAATGATGAAGTCTTCATGTTTAAATTGAATTATATTGAATATCATTTTGAATTATCCATAATGTGAGGGGGAGCCTTTTCAAGCTAACCCAATTTCGCTCCTCTGTTTGTCATCATCAAAAAAAGGAAGATTGTTGACTTTTGGAGTCCGATCCCTATTTTAATTATGACAAACCACATCTCATGTGTGCATTTAATCTTTGAACAGATTTATAATGTAGAAGGTACAAATGAGAGATGGAATATGGAAGCCTTGAATGCATACCAACGATCATATTCCAAGGCGTATTCCATGGATAATCAGAGGAGCAGAAGACTTATAAACTTTATTTATTATCTTCTTAGTTATAATAATTATTTAGGTTTAATGTGTGCATGCATATCATATGATCTAAATTGAAGCTCAACCAAGACCTTAGATTGAAAATAGAACCTCCAAGTAATATGACAAACCTTTTTTCATAAAATACCTAACTTATACAAAGGTTTTAAAATGGTTTTGAAGTAAAAAGAAGGCAAAAGCTATTTTTTACAAAGGGGTCAGTCGATTGGCCAGACGACCAGACAGTAGAAATAAGCATTTTTCTCAATCCATAACTCTTTTTCTTAAAAAGTGTTAAACATGAAAGTTATTGGATTTTCTCCTAAATTTCCATTGATACTAAGAACGTCTAATTTGGAGTTGTATATAAAAATTTATGACCAAACCACTGAAAGGTGTCTGTAGTAGAAAAATTCCCTTCATGTTTCTTTTGTCATAGTGATGGGCGTTTTTCTCAATCCATAACTTCTTATCTTAAAGATTGATGAAAGTTGTGATATTTTCTCTTAGCTTTCTATTGATACCAAGAACATCTAATTTCGAGTTGTATAGACAAAGTTATGACTCAAACACTGAAAGATGTCTGTACAAAAAGCTCCCCAACGGCCGAAAACAGCTAGTTTTCAAATTAAATCATTTTTTAATACCCCAACGGCCATAAAATGGCTAGTTTCGATTTTTTCTTATAAATACAAGCCAAAAACACTTGAAAAATTGAGGAGAAACATCTTGAAAGCATATATACATAGTTTTTGTTTCTCCCTCATTTTTTATACCCCCTTTGTGCATTAAATTTCATATTTCTCCTACTCTTTCACTTTGAAAATTCTTTTTGGGAGAAACTATTGTGGGTTATTGAAGAAGCTTGGAGCATATATCTTGTAATGACCTAGAAATTAAAATAATTAGGAAGCATAAAAAAGGACATGGATTAATGGATAATAAGGAAGGATTTTAGAAGGAACAGCAGGTCTCATCGACGAATGTCCTGTCTTCATCGATGAGAGTCCTTCTAGAGATTGTCGATAAACTCAGTCCTTCGTCGACGAAGAAATCTCGAGAGAGTATATTTGAAACTCTGAATTCATCGATGAAAGTATCTTCTCATCGACAAAGTATCTATAGCAACTCGTCGACGAACCCACGTGTCTTGTCGACGAAGTCCTGCCTATAAATAGAGTTTTCTTTCATTTTCAGCAAGAATTCGCGAACTTTCTTTTCTCTCTCTCTCTCTCTCTCTCTCTCTAAAATGAACCTCCAGCCTTCTCTCTTCCATTTTGGGCCGGATTTGACCCGGTTTGACGATCCAGAACCACCACGAGGTTTGTGGGATCGTTCTCTGCAAGGCTGTAGGAGCTGATCATTGGTTTAAGAGGTTTGGGAAACATCCCAAAATCAGGGTAAGTGAATTATTTTGGGATTTTCTTAATGAATATTGTTATTTGGAGCCTAGAAAGTAGTAAATAAGTGTTTTTCTTAAGATTTGAGTCAATTGGAATTTATTTTAATTAAATTAGGATTTTTGGTTCAGGGTCCAGGTGAACGCCGTCCGTGGGTATCGGTTCGAGGATCCTACAAGCATAATTCGAAAGTTAGGTAAGAGGAAATTATATATTAAATCAGATTTTATGAAATAAAAGGTAATAAATTATGTTATATTATATATATGTTTTGGTGTGAATTAAAAAATGTCAACCATGTAAAACTATGTTTTCTGAGCCTATGACCACTTATTTAGCTATGTATATGTGGAAATGAACTGAGAAAAGTGAAAGGAATTTTCTAAGAAATTAAGGAAGAAATGAAATGTATTTTCGGCATATAAATGTTAAATGTGGGTTAACCTATTTTACAGGAATATATATATATATATATATATATTTTACTGTTAAATTGTGTGACATGAGATTTTGTGCAAATATATGTTAAATGTATGAGATGCATAAAATATATTATGGACTATGTTGCTTGTGTATGTTAATGCAATCATATAAATGTAAGACAGTTGAAAAGAGTCATGTTAGCAGATTTAGCACATTTCTATGTAGACTAATTGATGACAGCTAAAAGAAACTGTAGACTAACTGATGATGGCTAAAGACCAGCTGTAGTACGAATAGAAGAAAGGAAAATGCAATGAAATGACAATGAAATGATAATGGAATGAAATGAAAAATGTGAATGATGTAATGTTGAAGATTACGTAAAGTGAAACACAATGCAATGTTTAAGGTATGAACATGAACAGAAGCGTATGGTTGAATAATGACAAAGAATAATGTATTATGATATTAGAAGTATCTATGTATATAAAATATGTAGTGATTGGGCAGGGCGTACTCTTCTCCTGAGGGCTTGCTGAGAAAGGCGAGTGCACTAGTAGTTTCAGATGTGGCAGTAGTTACATAACGTACTAAGGCAAAGGGAACCTACTTGTATGGGCGGGTAGATTTCTCTATCCTTAGGGCTTTTGCCGATAAACTTTTGTTGAACGATGTAAGTACGAGATCAATCTAACACTTGAGGGTTTACTGAGTAAGGTGAGTGCCCTAGTATGCTTCAATAGTGACCTTTGGGTTACCTAAGTATCAGAGCAGAGGAGTGCTACTTGTATGGGCGGGTAATCACTCCTATCCTTAGGTAATCTCATGGATTAATTTTTTGCATGTGGTTGATTAGGTTCAGAGAATGATTTCAGTGTTATGTTAATGATTTGCAAATGTATTTAAAATGATATTTATATACCTCATGTTAGTCACATGCTGTTTTAATATGTATATTTCTTCTCTTACTGAGATGTGTCTCACCCAAATATGATTATTTCTTTTTCAGGACATCCTCGAGGTCAGGTTGAGGGAGCTTGAGGGTTTATAGTCTTTTGAGAATTGTAAAGAGAAAGGGTATATTTTTTATATACTATGGGGTTGTATAAAGTTTAAGTTTATGTTTTATGTTGTTATGTTTTAAGTCTGTTGAGGATGAAATGATTGTAAATACTGAATTGTTTTGGAGACATGTGTATATATGGAAATGCAGGTGATGGATGGTTAACAAGGATTATAGATAGAAATAGTAAACTCTAATATTATGATACTATGTTATATGGAGATTATGTTTAAGTTTTCCGCTGCATATATGTTGATTTATGGATTATCAGGATTTTATCAGGTATAACGCATTGGACCCGGGATTAAGGGTTCGGGCGTTACATATCCACTAGTTATTTCCACTTCAAAGGCTTCTTTTTCTTGAGGTAATTTTGAAAGGGCTTGAGCATATATTCAAGTTTATATATATATATTGCTTGAAGACCTCTACTTTTTATTCCTATTGTTTTTCAAAGATCAAATTTCTAATTTCTCCTACTCTTCTTGAAAATATTTTTGGAGAAAAATATTTTGGGGGTTTTATTTATAAAGGCTTGAGCATATATTCAAGTTTATATATATAGCTCGACAGCTTTTTTATTATCATATTCTTAAAAGATCAAATTTCTCCCATACCTTTTATTTGAAAATATTTTGGAGAAATTTATTTTGAAATTGTTTTGAAGGCTTAAGCATATATTTAAACTTATACATATATTTATAGAAAGCCTAATTGAATTTGTTTTCATAAAGGTCAATCATTTTAAATGAAAACACTAACTTCTCCTATTCATTTATTTGGAAATATTTTTATTAGAGAAAATTTATGGGTTAGTTCAAGAATGCTTTGAGCATATATATTATATTGTGCTTGAGAAGCTTCTTGACAATGACTTGAACTAATATTCACTTTCATATATTTTGTTTGGAAGCCTTATTTAAATTAAATTTCCAAAAGTCATTTTCATAAAGAAAATCATTTTCTATACTCTCATTGGTTTATTTGAAAAATATTTTAAGAGGAATACCATACTCTACTAAGCTTCATTTTAATATCATATGAGAGTGCATTTTAGTTCTTCATTGAGTACATCTTTGCTTAGTTTGAGAAGCACTTATTTGTACGCAAACTTTTATTATTGATGTTGTATTCCCTGCGTGTCGTCGGAAGAGGATTGCACTGGGCTTTAACATGCACCAGATTGGTTCAGACCCAATTAGGAGAACTAGGAACACCATATTATAAGGTGTAGTTATTGGTTGTGACTTAACTTTGAAATTTGAGCTGGAGTTTACCTCGCCCCTTAAAGAGAGGTTGTAACGGTGTTGCTCCACCCGGTAAGTGAGCAAAGGTAGTGGAATCCTCTAAATTGGTTTGGCTTGAGGCGGGGACGTAGGCAGGATTGGTCGAACCTTGGTAACAAATATTGTTCTCTCTCTCTCTCTCTCTCTCTCTCTCTCTCTCTCTCTCTCTCTCTCTCTCTCATTTAAATTTTGCACTTTAATTTCTGCATATTTATGAGTGCTTATTTATTGTCATTCTCATTTTTCATACACACTTTAATTTTTAAATGAGATTTAATGTGGTGAATCGATGAAGTTTGAATTAGCAAAATATTTTTTAAATCCCAATTCACCCCCTCCCCCTCTTGGGATCACACCATAACTCTCATAGACTTATGTTCTTGAATATCAAAACAACTTATATACCTTTTCAAAATTATAAAACATATGAAGCATAACCTACTTTATATTGTTTAAGTGTTGTTGATACAATTCCCAATTTAAAGTGTTTCTGATGTATGTGTTGACTTAAGGGTCAACAATAGGACTAAGTCACCCTCCCTCGTTCGATATCAGTGAATTCCTTTAGTCTCCTTTCCACTCACTGTAATCAAGAAGTCACTTGCTATGAACCTAAGTGATGTAGAGTAGAGGGCATTGCCCCTACTATATGGATTCATGGCTTTCCTAACAACATGTTAAATTTTGGAGTATTCTCCGACACTTGGAAGGTAATAGTGAAAATTCAAGGTCCAATGCCATTATAAATTTCTCTTGTAGTACCATTGAAGAACAAATTGTCATATTTGTTGATTTTTTGAGTCTGATCCCTGTTTTGATGCTGACAAAGTGTCTGTATCTCATGTATACATTTAGTGTGTGAACAAGTATATATTTTAACATGCACATGAGGCAAAAGGAAAATGGAAGCCAGAAGGACCTCAAGATCATACATCTTGACGTATTCCATAGGGCTTGAAGAGTAAGACAGAAGAAGAAGACATCTACTTTCAATTGTACTGCATTTTGTTTTAATTTGGTCTATAATAATTGCATGACATGCATGATATGGATGTAAGATCAAAATGACCATAGAATAACCCTAGGGACCAACACTTTACACAGAAACTCATTTCTTAAATAACTAACTAGTTAGGGTTAAATATTAGGGGTAAAACGAAGTTTACAAAAACTTCGGTTGACCGAAAGTTGAACGACGTTAGGTTTTTGGGCTTAATTAAATGCTTCGGTTGACCGACTATCGGAAGGTCATTTGACCTTGGTCGACCGAACTGATAAAGTTGACCAAAGTCAAAGCTTCAGTCGACCGAACCCTTGGCAGTATAAATGCCTCGGTCGACCAAACTGACTAGAAGTCAACATATTGACTTCGCTCGGTCGATCATTATGAAATGAACGTGTCTTCCACAGTCGACCGAACTAACACGTGTCTGACCCCCAACAACTTGGTCGACCGAACCATTAGTTCAAAACTACCTTGGTCAACCGAACCTTAAAGATTGTTAACTGAACTTTGTCTTGGTTGATCAAACCCATGAAGGGTTCAAAAATTGCCCTGAGACGGTCGACCAAATCCGTAGTTCAAAATTGACACGGTCGATCGAACATAGCAATACGGTCAATCAAACCTTGAATATGGTTGATCGAACCTCTTGGGTTGACGAAATTTTTACCATGGTTAAGCAAGGTTATTTTTCATTTAGCATAATTAATATTTTTAAAAATACCCCTTGTATCCCCAACAGTCATATTTTCACCCAAGTCTATATATACCCCCTCATAACTCAAAATTAGTAAGATGATTAGTTAGAAAATCCTCTCAAATTTTCATATCATATTCTCATCTTTCTAAGCTTATTTTTCATCCTCTCTTTGTTATTACTTTGAAAAATCATTTTCAAGAGAGTGTTTTATTTATCTTGGGAATTTGTTTTACAAAATAGAAAACTATTTACTCTCATATTGCATTTATTTTTCATATCTTATTTTTAGAGTATTATTTTAGTTTCTCTCACTCATTTCATTTGATAAAAATTTTTAAAAGTTAATATCATTTTCTTGCGAATCTTGCACATCCATTGCAAGATTCAAAGGCTTATTTTCTTGTACTTGTGAAAATATTTTTGAGTCATAAACCCTAGATTCTCCTGCACCTTATTCAGAAAAATATTTTTGGAGAAATTTTTTATTTGGGCATATAATCTTTGAACACTGATCATACATATTTTTATTCAAAGATTATTTTTGTGAAAATCACATTCACACATTGAGCTTATTTGCATATCATACGTGAGTGTATTTGTCTTTATTGTTGTACACATCTGCTTGTAGTAGAAGCATTTCCTTGTACACAAAAATAATTTGAATATCTGTTGTATTTTCAACAGGTTGTCAGAAGAGGGAGACTAGTCCTGTGAATAGTCCCAGACTTGCTCAGACCCGGTTAAGAGAGCACCAGACTGGTTCAGACATGGTTAAGAGAATTAGTTGCACCATCTTGGTAAGGTTTTGTAAACGGTGTTACTTCACCCGTGAAGTAAACAACTAGTGAAATCCTCTTACTTGTGAGCTTGAGGCGAGGACGTAGGCAGTATTAACCAAACCCTAATAACATATCTTGTTGACTTTGGTGTATTCCCAAGAGGAGGGTGAATTGGAATTTTAAAATTTCTTCATAGGTTATGTTCAAATCATAATCAGTATTTTCTAACCTAAGGTCTTTCTAAGCATGAACAAATTCAGCAGAAATCAAATTGAGCAAAAATGTAAAGCAATTGAAGCGATCTCAGTAATTCCGAAACATTCACAGTAATTAAAATAACAACATTCAAGTGCATAAATTTAAGTGTGGAAATTAAAGTTGACACAAGAAATGTTATCAGGGTTTGGCCAAACTTACCTACGTCCCAGCCTCAGCTCACAAGCCTAAGGATTACCGCTATTGCTCACTTAATGGGTGGAGCGACACCTTATACAATACCAAGTCAAATTACTAGGGCTGGCATCAACATTTACAAGCAATCCTTACGAACTAGATTATCGCCCCTTCAGGCCATGCCTGGAATACAATAGATTCACAATATAAATTTTGTGTATAAAAATACGTGCTTCTCCAATAAGCATATTTGTACCAGTATAACCAATGCACAACGATATGATAGGATATGACAAGCTTAATGTAGTTTAATTGTTTGCTCTCAAAATAATGCAAGTATAACAATCAAAGTGTGAGAGTGTATGTGTTAGGATCTTTGAATCAAGATAACAATATCAATCACAAAGTGTAGTATCAAAGATCTTAAGCACACAAGAAAATATCTCAAAAATGTTTTTCTCAATAATCAACCACAAGAGATATTTGAAATTGGTTTGTAAAAAATATTTCACAGACAAGCACAATACAAGCTCTTGAGTTTTGCAACAATAATGCAAGCCTCACAAGCTCTAGAGAGCTTTCCCAAAGAAGACTTATTAATAAAGTCACAAGGGAAAAACTCAAAGTTTACTCTCAAATAAAATCAATCTTAATCAAATACAATCAATGAGATTGCAAGCTTATAGTATGATCTTTAAAACACTCTTACTAAATGATTTTAACAAGGAGGATGAGTAAGAATGGAAGTAGTAAGCTTGTATGTGAAAAATGGGTATTTGAAATATTCAAAGAATATATTGCTAATGATGTTTGCTAATCCATTGCTAATTAAACCAAATGAGGGAGTATATATAGACACTCAAAAAAATATAATCGTTTGGGACCCATTTGGTATTTTTGAAAAATTTTAAGTATGGTTAATAAAAAATAACTCCTATTTAACCTCGGTAAAAAATAAGCAACATGAGAGTTTCATTTGACTATATTTGAGGTTCAGTCGACCATATCACTAAGTTCGGTCGACTGTGGCATTTTTGAACTAAGGTTTTGGTCGACCGTATTAAGGTGATTTTGAACCCTTTGAGGTTCGGTCGACCAGGGTAGGATCGGTTGACCATATTCTAAGGTTCGGTCGACCAAGTTAGATTTGAGCTAGTCGTTCGGTCGACCAGGTTGTTGGGAGAAACCCATGTGTCAGTTCGGTCGACCGTGTAGTGCAAGTTCATTTCAAAATGGTTGACCGAATAGTCAACATGTTGATTATGCTAGGTTTGGTCAACCAAGGCTTCTATGTAGGTTCGGGTTTGGTCAATCGAGCACACTTAAAATGTGCATTTAAGTCCTGATTTCATTTGGAGTCACCCCTGTTCACATAATTATAACTTCTAAGTTATAGGGGAATTTTCATGTGATGTTTAGGGACCTAAAGTTAATTTATGACCTTGAACATTAAGTCCAAAAAAATTCGACGTCAGTCGACCGAAGGTGATCCCAACGGTCCTGTGGTTCCTTATGGTCAAACTATGGTCATTGAGGTTATCTATCCTATCATGCATACAATGCATTAATTATTACAGACTATGATTAATATTATAGACCCAAAAAATAAATGCAAATGCAATAAGCAAATGGTTTTTGTTCTTTTTGTTCCTCAATCTCTTTGCTCTTCAAATGCCATATGTGATGTGATCTTTGTGTTCCTTATGACTTCTTTGTGTTCCTACCCTCAATGCACGCAAAGGATGATCCTGTTTCAAGAGTTCGATGCACAGATAAGAATCATTGGATTTGTCATAATCAAAACGGGAAGGACTCGTAGAGTAAACATATCTTGTGCACATTTTTCAATTTCTTCACTTTATATTCCTGTACATGTATGTTGTATTTGATATAATGTGAATGATGTGTATGATTTAATTTCCGCATATTATTTTTATCTACACAATTGGTATATGCTTAGAAAGATCTTAGATTGTATATTACTAATATCTGGTTTAACCTAGGAAGAAGTTTTAAAATTCCAATTCACCCCTCTCTTGGGAATACACCAATTCTAAGAATATTACTTCTTCATATGTGAGACTTGTCAATTCCCAACCTCCTCAAAGTGGAACTCAAGCATACATTCATACCAGACAAGTTATCAATAAAAACTCTAGAAACAATCATTGAATTGCACTTGACTGCAATATATAGAGGATTCACGTGACCACGTCCTTCTGGGAGATGTGTAAAAAATTAAAGGTAGCTCAATCAAACAAAGCACAATTGGAACAAAGATCTAAGCATAAAATCAAGCTGGAAGTTCCATTCAGCATAGGGCATTGCACCTAACCATACAACATGTAACGACCCGAATAATAATGGGATTTAAATAATAAAGAGGAAGGGAAATGGAGACAGTAACAAAAGGAGGAAGTCGACGACATTGCACTTTGGAAGGAATAACCGGGGGGAATCATCAAGGCTATGTGTATGATTTGCTAGCGTGCGGGCTGTGCTATGATATGATTTCTAGGAATGTGAGTATGATACAGATTTTCATAATGGAAAACCGGTGTACGGGCAGAGATTTTTATATGTTTTGCCGGCGTACGAGTCGTGCTATGTGTATGATTTGCCAGCGTAAGGCTATGCTATGGATATATTTTGCCGATGTACGGGCCGTGCTATGGACGTGATTTGCCAGCGTATGGGTTGTGCTATGATATGATTTTCTGGCGTATGGGCCGAGCTATAGATGTGATTTGCCAGCGTATGGGCTGTGCTATGATTTGCCGGCGTACGGGTCAAGCTATGATAAAATGTGTAATACTGGTGTACGGGTCGATGATTTTCATGATATACATATATATGCAAAATGATATGATTGATCTATTAATTAATGATATGAGATATTCATGTATCACAGTTTCAGTATATATATTATATGATATCAGAACCTAATTGGCTTGGTCTAGGCTAGCACTTGCACGGTACCGTTGCTATGTGTCCATGGTCTTCGTGATCATGATATCTGTGTTAACGCCGTTGTACAGAGTGGTGTGAGATTGGATGGTCGATATGGTTTATAAGAAGTGTGAGATCGCCCCTGGTGTACTAACCAGGTCAGGCAGACCCGTCGGACTTACAGACTGTACTTTTGACTTGGCAGTGGTCAGCCAACCATTGTCAAGTCCTGCCTTTGGGCCACACAACCTAGTCATGTGGGGGTAATACATGATAACAACCGGCTAACCTACCATAAATGTTTTTGTGTTATTATTATTATATGAGATGAGATATGTTTATGAAAATGCACTATGTTCTGCCATGTTTTTTTATGATATATATATGTTTTCCCAGATACATAACAGTTACTGAATATGTTCTATATGATTTATGTATGACACGGAATACTCATGTTGCCACACACTAGTATTAGTTTATTTCCTTTACTGAGAGGTGTCTCACCCCTAAAGTTTATAAACTTTTCAACAGCCCCAGATAGGAGAGCGGGAAAAGCCCCGCTGATCTAGTGTTGTTTATTTGCCCTTTTTAAAGGGTAAGTTTTTGTAGGGACAGTTAGATTTTGTGGGAAATGTCCCTAGATCTTATTTTTGGGAAGTATATACTGAGATACTGTGGATATAGTGACTCCGGTATTTGTGGTAATGAGATGAATGTTTTGTGTTTATAATACTGTGATTATATGTTTCCTGCTGTTTAGGCTTTCGTATTGTGGTCTGATGTATCCCTGGTACCCACGGGTCCAGGTGGATTATGATCTACTAAGCTGGAATATGAGATATTGATTTTGTTATTATTATAAAAAAAATATGGAAATTAAGCAGGTCGTCATAGTTTGGTATCAGAGCCTAGGTTGCTAGGTTCTGTAGATTTTAGAAAGCAGCAGAAGCAATATTAGAGTTTAGGAAATGATTTGAGGTTTTGTTCTACAGTCTAGAAGTAGGACTTCCGTAGTAGTTTCTGTGTTTTTCCTGGGGTGACAATTTTATGAAAACCATAGTAAGCTGTTGTCGGGTTATGTTCCTAGAATGTAGGATTGGGGATTAGAAATGAGTTTGAAATGTTGAGATAAGTGGTGAGGATAGGATTTCTGAGTTGTGTTTGTTGTTTTCAGGATGGATCCAGGAGGAAATAGTACCCATGCGAGTGGCAGTGATGGAGCAAGGCCATCAGGTGCAGCTGGGATCGACTCTAATGCGGTATTTCGTAGCGCGGCTCAGCAAGTTATGGCTGAGATTGCTAGGAGCTCGAGGGAGCAAAGTGATTCATCTGCAGGCTATGGGTGCACTATAGAGAAGTTTACGAAGATGAATCCTCTGACATTCTCAGGTGGAGTTGATCTTATAGCCATTGAGAACTGGATGCAGGAGATTGAGAAAATCTTGGTTGTATTGCAGTGTACTGAGGAACAGAGGATCCTCTTTGCCACCTATAGACTGATAGGAGAGGTCGAGAGGTGGTGGACTGCGGTGAGACTATTGGAGCAGCAAAGGGTGACTTCGATAGCCATGACATGAGACCGGTTTAAAGAATTGTTCTTTAATAGATATTTTCCAGGTACTGTCAGGGAGGTTAAGATAGAAGAGTTCCTGAGTTTGAAGTAGGACAACTATCCGTCCAGTAGTATGCAACACGTTTCATCAAGCTCTCTCGTTTCGCCCCGTATATTGTTCCTAATGAGGTGAAGAAGGCGAGGCAGTTTGAGAGAGGCTTAAGGTGGAGTGTATTTAAGCAGGTAGTGGTGCTGCGGATCCAGGACTTTGCTGAATTGGTCGACAGGGCGACCTTGGCAAAGATTGGTGAGCATCTTGATACAGAGGAGCAGGGACAGAGGAAGAGATCTGCATATATCGGCTGCCAGCAAGGTCATAGACTGGGGCAGTGGAGGAGAGAAAATCATGGCAGAGGGCGGAGGCAGGAGATGGGAGGACGCGAGGTGCAGATAGGGCAGGGTCCTCCAGTCTGTCAGACTTGTGGTAGGAGGCACTGGGGGGGAGTGTCGAGCTGGTGGTGTGGTGTGCTATCGCTGCGGTAGATCAGGGCACATGGTGCAAGACTGTCCAACCCCACTAGATGGTGGTGTGGTGTGCTATCGCTACGGTAGATCGGGGCACATGGTGCGAGATTGCCCTACCCTAACAGATGTAGTTCCAGCTCCCAGACTATACCGGGGAGGTTATCAGGCGCCACGTGGGGGCCAGCAAAGGAATACGACTCTAGTTAGGGTGTTTACTCTAACGCCAGGTGAGGCTGAGACGGCAGGTGACGTGGTGACAGGTATGGTGATTATGTGAGACTGAAACACAAACATTAGATATTGAATTTTTGGTATCTACACCGACTGGGTTAGTAGTGAGGTGTAGTAGGGTGCTTTGAGGTTGTCCAGTTGATATTTAACGAAAGGCTTTGTCTGCTGATCTGATAGTGCTAGACATGCATGGGTTTGATGTTATATTTGGCATGGATTGGCTAGCAGCTAATTTTTCCGGCATAGATTGCCGAGCACGAGAAGTGATATTCAGATTTCTGGGGAAAGCAGAATTCAAGTTTGTAGGGTCGCGAGTGCAATCCCCGCCTCAGCTAGTTTTAGCTATTCAAGCTAGAAGACTACTGCTGAGTGGTTGTCAGGGGTTTTTGTGGCTGTTGTGAAGGAGATGTCGGAGAATGAATTGAAACTTGCTAGCACGCCTATAGTAAAAGATTTATAGATGTTTTCCCAGGCGAGTTACTAGGCTTGCCACCCGATCGTGAGGTAGATTTTCCTATTAATCTACCTTTCGGTACAACACCAATTTCTAAAGTACCTTATCGGATGGCGCCAACAGAATTAACAGAATTAAAGAATCAGTTGCAGGATCTGCTTGATAAGGGATTTATACGATCCAGTGTCTCTCTGTGGGGAGCTCTAGTTTTATTTGTGAAGAAGAAATACGGGACTATAAGGATGTGTATAGACTATAAAGAGATTAATAAAGTGACAATCAAGAACAGTATCCTCTACCCCATATCGACGATTTGTTTGACCAGCTCCAGGGTACGCGGGTGTATTCGAAGATTGACCTCAGATCTGGATACCATCAGGTGAAAATGAAAGCAGAAGACGTCTCGAAGATGGCCTTCAGAACCAGGTACGAGCATTACGAGTTTCTTGTTATGCAGTTTGGTTTGACGAATGCTCTTGCGGTATTTATGCACTTGATGAACAGAGTCTTCCACCAATACCTAGACCGGTTTGTTGTTGTTTTTATTGATGATGTATTGGTCTATTCGAGGAGTTATGAGGAGCATGAGACACACTTGAGGCAGGTTTTGCAGACACTTCGGGAAAAGAAGTTGTACGCCAAGTTTAGTAAATGTGAATTCTGGCTTGAGAAGGTCGTGTTTCTTGGGGCATGTTGTATCTGGCGACAGTATTTCTGTGGATCCTAGCAAGATTGAGGCAGTAATGAATTACGCTAGACCGAGAAATGTCCAGGAGATCAGGAGTTTCTTGGCGTTAGCTGGCTATTACAATCGTTTCATGGAGTGATTCTCAACTTTGTTAGGACCTTTAACACGACTGACGAGGAAGAATGTCATATTTGAGTGGGACAACAGCTGTGAGCAGAGTTTTCAAGAACTGAAGTAAAGATTAGTCACGGCACCAGTATTGGTTATCCCATCAGGGGGTGAGGGGTATGTTATCTACAATGATGCGACCTTGAAGGGACTTGGCTGTGTGTTGATGCAGCATGGCAGGGTAGTGGCGTATGTGTCCAGAAAATTGAAAGAATATGAGAAGAACTACCCTACACATGATCTTAAATTAGCTGCAGTGGTGCACGCATTGAAAATTTGGAGGCATTACCTGTATGGCGAGCAGTGTGAGATTTTCTCCAACCACAAGAGTTTAAAGTATTTCTTCACGTAGAAGGAACTGAATATGAGGCAGAGAAGGTGGTTGGAGTTGTTTAAGGATTTTGATTGTACCATCAGTTATCACCCAGGGAAAGCAAACGTGGTAGCTAATGCGTTGAGCAAGAAATCCAGGGAACCAGTGTTGGCGGCTATGGAGATCCTGTATCCGATCAAGATGGATCTAGAGAGATTCGGCATCGAATTAGTTTAGAGTGGTTCTCAGGCTCATATTGCCAGTTTAGTGGTGTAGCCTATTCTGTATGAGAGAATTAAAGCCACCCAGAAGGAAGACCCAGAATTAATAGAGGTGATGGATAGAGTGCAGAGTGGTCAGGGGGAGGAATTCAATATTCAGATGACGGAGCTTTGCGGTTCTATTCCAGATTATGTGTTCCTTCCGATACATAGATCAAAAAGACTATTTTAGAGGAGGCTCACAGATCTTTGTATACAGTTCATCCTGTTAGTACGAAGATGTACAGAGATCTGCAAGAGTTGTACTGGTGGAGTGGTATGAAGAGAGAGATCATCGAGAATGTAGCCCAGTGTTTGACGTGCCAGCAGGTGAAGGCTGAGCACCAGAGACCGGCAGGATAGTTGCAGCCGTTATTTATTCTAGAGTGGAAGTGGGATCATATATCTATGGATTTCTTGTCAGGACTACCAACGACGGTACATGGCCAGAATGCCATCTGGGTGATTGTTGACCACTTGACTAAGACCGCCCACTTTATACCTATCAAGATCAGCTATCCCCTCAGCCGTTTAGCAGAGATTTACATTCAGGAAATAGTTTGTTCTCATGGAGTGTCAGTATCGATTGTGTCAGATCGAGACCCGCGTTTTACGTCATGTTTTTGGAAGAGTCTGCAGGAAGCTTTAGGGTCTCAACTATCTTTCAGCACGACATTCCATCCTCAGTCAGATGGGCAGATTGAGAGGACAATACAGACATTAGAAGATATGCTCAGAGCATGTGTTTTAGATTTTGGGGGTAGTTGGACTCAGTTCATGCCACTAGTAGAGTTCGTATATAATAACAGCTACCAGTCCAACATTGGCATGGCACTGTTTGAGGCACTATACGGTAGGAGATGTCGTTCTCCTTTGTTTTGGAATGAAGTGGGTGAGCAGCGAGTAGTGGGGTCGGAGCTTGTGCAGCAAGCGCGTGATAAGGTTCGACTTATCAGAGACGGGATCAGTGCAGCTCAGAGCCGATAGAAAAGTTATGCTAATAGTCGCCGCAGAAATCTGGAATTTGATGTGGGTAATCATGTGTTTTTGAAGATAGCTCCGTTGAAAGGGGTTATGCGATTTGGAAAGAAAGGTAAACTTAGTCCTAGGTTTATCGGTCCATTTGAGATTCTAGATAAAGTGGGGCCAGTAGCCTACAGGCTAGCTTTACCACCTGTGTTGTCCAGGATCTATGACGTATTCCATATTGCTATGTTGAGGAAATACGTCCCATATCCTTCTCATATCATCAGCTATGATGAATTAGAGCTTAATGATTCACTGGTGTATGGGGAGGTACCAGTACAGATTCTGGATAGAAAAGTACATGAGCTACGTAACAAGAAGATTCCTTAGGTAAAAGTTTTGTGGAGGAATCATGCTATTGAAGAGGCTTCTTGAGAATCCAAAGAACAGATGAAGTAGAGGTATCCGCATTTATTCCAAAAAGTTTGATTGGGTAAAATGTAAATAGTTAGGTAGTATTTATTTTGCAGGTACATGTAATGGTTTAATTAGTGTAGTATTTTAGTTTTGGGAGAAATTTTCTTTTGTATATGTAATCTCCCAGGACTCGGAATGTAACCACGGTATTCCTATGCCATAAGTGAGGGTAAGTAATAAGATGAGTAGCCCTCTTTCTTGTTAAGGGATGACGAGTTACGTGAACAGTAAATTTCGAGGACGAAATTTTATTAGGAGGGGAGAATGTAATGACCCGAATAGTAATGGGATTTAAATAATAAAGAGGAAGGGAAATGGAGACAGTAATAAAATGAGGAAGTCGACTTCGTCGATGAACGTGAAACGACATTGCACTTTGGAAGGAATAACCGGAGGGAATCATCAAGGCTTCGTCGACAAATACAGGGGAATCATCAAGGTTTCGTCGACGAGGGTTTAAGAGAATTCGTCGACTAATACAGGGGATTCGTCATCGAGGGTTTAAGATAATTCGTTGACGAATACAGGGGATTCGTCAACGAAGAAATACTGAGAGAGGTTTGAGCCGACTGAATTTCGTCGACGAATTTATTGAAGGATTCGTCGACGAATGACATGGTTCATCGACGAATCTAGTTCTATAAATACTAAAAATCCAAATTTTTGTTACTTCATAACTAAGCAACTCATTCTCTTTCTCCCCTTTGGTTCTCTCTCTCTCTCTCTCTTTCGTTGATTTCGGGCCAGATCTTCGCCGAATCGACAATCCGAAGCCACCACGACGCTCCTAGGGAAGTTCTCTCCAAATCTGCCAGAGCGGATCGTTGGTGAAAGCAAGGTAGAAACCATCCCAAATCCAAGGTAAGACTTTCTACTCAATATTTGGATTTTTTATAGTATACGCTTAGAAATACTGAACTTTAGTTATGAGAAATATTGTTTCCAGGGTGTTAAGTTGAGAACCCTGCGGGTGTGGAGCAGATTTTCTTAGGGGTTTTTCAGGAATCAGGTAAGGGGATAAACTAAGCTAGTATTTTATGAAAATATGTATACTGTTATAACATTTGATTTCAAAAAATAAATATATTTATATATTTGGAAAAATACTATTGAAAATGATGGTATGTTGAATATGTGAAAATCTGTTCGGTGTGGCATGAGTAGAATTGGTTATGAAATACTGTTTTCTGGGAATGTGAGTACGATACAAATTTTTATAATGGAAAACCGACGTACGGGTCGAGATTTTTATATGTTTTGCCGGCGTACGGATGCTATGTGTATGATTTGCTAGCGTACGAGTTATGCTATGGATATATTTTGCCGGTGTACGGGCCATGCTATGGACGTGATTTGCTAGCTTAAGGGTTGTGCTATGATATGATTTGCTGGGGTACGGGCTGAGCTATAGATATAATGTGCTATGATTTGCCGGCGTACGGGCTGTGTTATGATTTGTCGGCGTACAGGCCATGCTATAATAAAATGTGCAATACCGGCGTACGGGCCGATGATTTTCATGATATACGTATATATGCAAAATGATATGATTGATCTATTAATTAATGACATGAGATATCCAAGTATCACAGTTTTAGTATATATATTATATGATATCAGAACCTAGTTGGCTTGGTCTAAGCTAGCACTTGCACGGTACCGTTGCTATGTGTCCACGGTCTTCGTGATCATGATATCTGTGTTAACGCCGCTGTACGGAGTGGTGTGAGATTGGATGGTAGATGTGGTTTATAAGAAGTGTGAGATCGCCCCTGGTGTACTAACCAGGTCAGGCAGACCCATCGGACTTACAGATTGTACTTTTGACTTGACAGTGGTCGGCCAACCATTGTCAAGTCTCACCTTCGGGCCACACAACCTAGTCATGTGGGGGTAATACATGACAACAACCGGCAAACCTATCAGAAATGTTTTTGTATTATTATTATATGAGATGAGATATGTTTATGAAAATGAAGTATGTTCTGTCATGTTTTTTATGATATATATATGTTTTCCCAGATGCTTAACAGTTACTGAATATGTTCTATATGATTTATGTATGACATGGAATACTCATGCTGCCACACACTGATATTAGTTTATTTCCCTTACTAAGAGGTGTCTCACCCCTAAAGTTTATAAACTTTTCAATAGCCCCAAATAGGAGAGCGGGAAAAGCCCCGCTAATCTAGTGTTGTTTATCTGCCATTTTTGAAGGGTAAGTTTTTATAGGGACAGTTAGATTTTGTGGGAAATGTCCTTAAATCTTATTTTTGGGATGTATATACTGAGATACCATGGATATAGTGACTCTGGTATTTGTGGTAATGAGATGGATGTTTTGTGTTTATAATACTGTGATTATATGTTTCCTACTGCTTAGGCTTCCGTATTGTGGTCTGATGTATCCCTGGTACCCACGGGTCCAGGTGGATTATCATTTGTTGAGCTGGAATATGAGATATTGACTTTATTGTTATTATAAAAAAAAATATGGAAATTAAGCAGGTCGTCACACAACAACTCATAGTTTTACTAGAAAAAGTAATTTGGGCACAATAAAAACAACTACCAACTATCCAAACCTACAACATTCTTGTTTAATTGTGGGCTTCTAAACAACCCCCTATAATAACGTTTGTTTCTATTCTTTTAAAAAAAATGTGAGCATATATAGTTTGAATACTTTTAAGCCATAAACCATGGGATAGGATGACAAATCAAGTGACAAAATGCACACGAAGTATTTGAGAATTTGTCAAAGAATAGAACAAATGAAGATGTAATGACGACTTCAACAGAGCATCAAATAGGCATAGAGAGGAAGGAAAAGAAGGCCAAAATTTATAAACAAAGTAAAGGCAACAACTGCCATTACCATTTGATTTGCTTGTTCAAGTGCTTGTCAAAGGTGAAATAAATAAGCAAGAACAATAAAAAGAACAAATAGCAACTGACAAATGCTGACATGATCTATTCTAGAATTTGTTCATGGTCATTTTTTATATTAAGAATAATAACAGGATCAATAGTGAGTCTTTTCATATTGGCAATGTACAAATATTTGGACAAAATATTGGAAATTAGAATTTCACATATATAAGATGGAAGTGAGCTTAAAAAAACAAGTTTAGTCATCCATATTCTAGCATATACCAAACATATACATAACGAACAATACACACACAAATGTTATAATGAATGTGTACATGCAATAACATTTGTCTCTTTAATGCAAAATCGCAAAGTTAAAGCTATCAATCACTATCTTAAAGATAAAAATCACCCCCTAATTCTAAATGGAAGAAAATGAATACAAAACTCTCTAAAGCAAGTAAAAATTTGGTCAATTTTTGAAATTTTGATACAAAAGGCTTCTCCAGGCCGGAAGGAAATCTCCACTCTCTCACATGTTGAAGGTTTTATGAAAGATATTCAAAGGAAATATTATTCTTTTCGAAATTGTAATGTAATCATCTATGATATTTTACCTTTACAAAATGTTCTTATATTAGATTTAGTTTATATTTGTTGAAAGATAAAAGACAAATGGGTTACCTTATTAGCTTTACTCTTAAAAGACTCCCACCCATTTCCTTTTATGAAGCTTCCATTTGGTCTTGGCTATAATATGAAAATTAAAAAGAAAATAAAGTTATCACTTAATTTTGTAATATTTTTTATTTAAAAATTTATAAAATTTCAATTTCATTCTAATTATATTTACTAAGTTAGGGAGCATGCCTATGTACTAAATTATAAATAAATAAATAAATAAAATTTTAAAAATAAATATATTTAACAAATTATTACTTTAAAATAATTATAAGCAGTCATAAAATATTTTAAAAATATTTATAGATAATTATAGCGATATTTTTGAAATATTATAAATAATTATTAAAAAATTTTAAAAAATATTTATTCTACATTTAAGAGCATGAATTTCAGACCTTAAATTTGAATTTAAGTGGATTTGTACAAATTTCAAAATAATTTTGTATTGCATCTTATTCAGATCAAATATAAATCAAAATCCAAAACTTCTCCAAACATAGGATTAAGAATAAAACACCCCTAGGGTGTGGTTCAGGTGGTAGTGCGAGCTGCGGGAGTGTCTCTCACGAGATCAGGTGTTCAAATCCTCCCGAACTCGTTTTCGCTCCTGGACTCCTGAATTTACCCTCCCTTTGGAGTTGTGGGGTCAACTTCAAGGGGCGCAAGATTAGTCACGTGGACCGTAAAACAGACACGTGGATACCCGGTGCGTAATCCAAAAAGAATAATTAAAAAATTATTTTAAAAATATTAAAAAAGGGACCATTCCCTTTTTATTTTTCCTAAACCAACCATATATGGAAAAATGCAAATACGCAAAGGTAGTATTTAAGAGCATAGATTTCAGAGTTTGAATTTAAATTTAGGTGGATTTAAATACATTTTAATATAATTTTATATTATATATATTTTTCAAATCAAATATAAAATCAAATTGCTCAGGAAAATAAAAATAAAGAGAATATTTGAAAATATTAATTTTGAACATTGAATTTGAATAAATTTTTATATAATTTATATTATATTTTATTTAAATTTAATACAACTTCAAATTTAAGTTATTTGAGACGTAGGAAAATGTATTTAATTTTTTTTAATTAATTATTTTGGGATGGGTAGCTGGAGTGAAGAGGTAAAAGTCTAGTAAAAAATTGAAGGGCTATGAAATTTTAGCTCAATCCAACGGGAGTTTTTTCCCAATTTATCATTTTTTTAAAGACATATATTAAAAAATATATTATTTAATATATTTTTTTAAAAAAAATGATAAATCGGGAAATAAATTCTTTTGCATAATAAATCGAGAAATAAATTTTTTTAATATATATATTTAAAAAAATAATAAATCGGAAAATAAATTCTTCCCATACTTCATCATTATTCTTATTTGCTCTTTCATAATATATAATGATTATAAGATAATTCAAATATTACGATAATGATTATAAGATAATTCAAATATTAAGATCAATTATAAAAATACAAAATTAAAACAATATATTATTTTAACATGAAACTGAATAAAAATACAACCTTACTATTAATAAAGAAAGTCCGTAGGAAAATCATATTTGGAATTTACTATTTCATTAAATATTACCATTAAAATATATAATATAAATAATATTTTGGTATAACTTTTTTTATGTGTTTTACTAAGATTAATTGTCATCTATATGTAGTTCAATGATTAATTTTAATAATAATATCACAATTTAGCACATTATCTTATATTATTTGTTCAGTATAATTGACAACTATTGATAAATTCATATGAATAATATAATATTTATAAAAATTGCTTGTTGTATGAAAAACTTCAATAATATTATGAACATGTACATATGATATGAATTTATTTACGATTGAAAAATAATAACTTACTTATAATATATGTAAACAAAAATGTAATACGGTATATATATTTCTATAATTTTGATAAATTTTAATTAAAATTAATTTTATGATTCTTGTGGAGAAAAATTATATTGTATAGTATATATTTTTTAAATTTTAAAAATAATTTCAAACATTTTTACCCATAGCTGATTGTTGGAGTAATAAATTCTTCTAATGGAATTCCCAGAATGACATGTGGCAAATCTCTCTACCATAAAATAATATATTTCCCGATTTATTATGTCAAAGAATTTATTATGTAGACGAATTTATTTCTTGATTTATCATTTAAAAAAAAATATTTTAAAAGAATTTATTTCCCATTATTTCCTAATTTATCATTTTTTAAAAAAATATATATTAAATAATATATTTTTTGAGAAAATAATTTCCGAAATGATACGTGCCAAAAATCTCGCTACTTTAAGAAGCGAGATTAGATTAAAGTTATTCCGGGAATTATTTTCCCAAAAAAGGTATTATTTAATATATTTTTTTTTAAAAAAATAAATTGGGAAAAAAACTTATCGGACGGTCCAGGTGGCAGACGGGACCGTACCTCCCAGGCCCCAGCAGCCGGGCGACTAATCCAACAAGCAACCGCATGCGATTGACGTGGCATGCTGTTACTGGACAAGACGCCGTTCAAAAAATAAGAATAGCAACGAAAGCGACAATTACATCTTACTGGAGCCAGTCAACGGCAAGTATAGTCCAGTCCCTTTGTCTCTCCCATGGTCCCCCAGGGGTGACATCCTGAGATTCACTGTACAGCCAGAGCCACCCTAGTCCCCGATGTGTGTGTGTGTGTGTGTGTGTGAGAGAGAGAGAGAGAGAGAGCGAGCGAGCATGTTTGAGACGACGATTTTGCTGTTCTAGTTATTGACGGGGAATGAGCAAATGGAGTACGAAAGGATCGAAAAACCTCAGGTTGTTTGGCCTTTCATGGCTTTATTGTGATGTTGTTAGCTTTCTCTTCTTTTAAAGTTCGTCATCAACGTTATCACATGTGTTGCGTTGTTGTTTCTGCGTTTGCTTGGAGTGCTTGCAAAACGCGCTTTGATTTGTCAAATCTGGCATCGTACAAATCCAAAATTTATTGCAGAACTATGTCGAACCCTAACTGGAGTTTTTTGGTTTGGATTTTCTTCACTTCTTGAAGATTTGTGTGGTTTTTGGGTTGATTGTAGGGTGGGGGATTTTCTCCGGGGAAGCTGAGGGCAATGTTGCTGGGAATGGAGAAGAAGAGGAAGGAAGAGGAAGAGCCTAAATCGACCATTTCTTTGAGATCTCAGCTCCCTGAGGTCCATGACAGTGGTACATTTGAGCTTAAATCCTTCATCTGGTATACTGGTTGATAAGAAAATGCTGTAACCTGACAACAACTGAAATATTGAAGATTAGTTTTTTTTTTTTGGTGTAAAACAATTGTTCTGCTTATTCTGTTTTCCTCCCCCGCTTTCCTCACTCTCTCAAGGAGTTTGATCTGTTTTTGTTTTTGCCGCAATTCATCTACAAACATTAGGTCATGTTTGTTTGTGAAAATGTTACTTTGAATCTTAGATTCCTAGAAAATCGAGGACAACTGATCATGTATCTACTTTATCTTTAGAATGTTTTATTTCTCACACCTGAGGTTAGATTCATTCCTGGGAGAAATATTTCCCCTGGAATCTTTTTAAAATTCAGAAGAAACGGGACGTTTCATTTTCACTTCTCAAATTTATAATTTTTGTCAGGATTTGCGATGGCCTAATTATCAGAGAATGGAATTCTTTGTGAAATTGTTTTCTAGGTGGCAGCTCTTTCGAAATTTGCAAGGATGTTGATGTTGTCAGCATACTTCCTGAATGTTCAACTTCTACAATTGCTGATGCAGTGGGTTTGGGGATGGTTAATGAGCGACCAAAGGATCACTCTTTAGGCAATTTGAGGATTAGATACCAGGAAGATTGTACACCACTTGATTACGATAGTGGAAATGATGGCTTAAGTGTTACATCCTCTTCAATTTTTGAGTTTCAGAAGGCAGAATGGGCCCCACAAAGAGTGCCTCTGTCTCCATTCTCCAAACCAGCACCTTCGAAGTGGGATGATGCACAGAAATGGATAGCCAGCCCTACTTCAAATCGGACAAAGATGTCTCCGATGCATGTTGGGCAAGGGGTAGGATTGCGAAAGCCAGCTACTCATGGTTATGGGAACCGGCAGCCAACTACAAAGGTTGTTGTTCAAGTTCCTGATCAAAGGTTGGTTGCTCTTGAAGAACCAGATACTAAACAGATTGACTTGACCCAAACCAAGAATGAAAGTGAGGGACAGAAGTTTCTTAGTTGGGAAACTGATCCATACCCAAATGCAGATTCCTATGGCAAGCCTGTGCTCATGATTGAGAACTCTGTAGGAGAGTCAGCGAGTAAGGAATTTTTGTTCTTGTGACTGTTACTTGACATCTGATGTTTAGTTTGGAATCAAATTATTTTCATTTTATTATTGATTTTCTATGAATTTGTGCTTTTGAACTTTAATTTCCTGAATTACTATCAATTTAGACCCATATGAGTTCGTTCTTTGTTTAACAATGTTATATTATTGCTCTGATTTATAATCCTATTGATGAAGGCCTGCTACTGCCGCTTAGGCTACTTCTTTGGCACTCATATTCTAGGCATGAACTTTGGCAAATAGGATTCATGTGTTAAATTAATTGCTCTAGTAGTTTGTTATTTAGGAGTTGATTTGTAAATGCATGTGTTAGCGAACTGTAGGATGTCTAAATATTGGGTACTTTTGTTGTGGGGCTTTCAGTTGATAATTTGAATCACTTAGAATTTCCCCTCTTTTTCTCTACGTACAGCACATCAGCACCACTTCTTTTCTATCTCCTTCTTTTCCCTCTCTTCCCCCATTTCTCTTTCCTCTTTCCCTCTGTCCTCTTCCATCTCCCTGCTGTCCTACATCAAGTTTGGTATCGAAGCAAACTTCGATCACCTGTGCTGTACCTTTCTCCATCAAAGAATCAGCACAGTTCCAAACCATCCTATGCTCATCAACCATCATTGACACCCGTGAGGCCATGATCATTGTCTCCATAAAAAGGGGAGAAATTGCAGAGACACTTCCAGAAATCACTCCATAGTTCTTTGTGAAACTTTGACAATTGATTTTGAGCACTTATCATTGGAGTTACTTTCTTTCTTCTAATCTGTCAGCCGCCAGAAGATCATCACCTGAAATTCCTTGCTGGTGGTTCACGTGCCACTGCATTATATTCAATCAGACTTCTATGCCTTCTGGAATTGTGAGAAATTGACCCAGCCACAAAATTTTGACTAAATCTCAACTGTGAGATAGTGGAATGTTCACTCCTAGTACCATATTATATTGGAGGAAAATTCAGTTGTGTCAGCATCAAGATTAGGTCTTTGAGGAATTCCTTTGAGATGTTGAAGAATATTTTTGTGAAAATCAGAGTTTCTATGAGATAATGAGGAAAAACTGTGAGTAATTGAGAATAAGAAAAATAGCAGGAACAGCTGAGTGTTTAAGTGTGATTGCAAGCTTTTTCGTAGGGTACTTGTTAGGGTAAGAAATTCTACCCTAGAATTCGATCAATTTTTTAGATGATCAGGAAATGTAGTATAGCTATATTGTTCCATGTTCTTGCTTGCATTTAAGGGGAGAAAAACATAAATCAGGATAAAAAAATGCAGCTGCCACTTTTTCACATGAACGACTTTGATTGATTGTTTTATGGCATCCTTGTTCATGCCATTTGCCATTTGTTTGTTGCATAATGTACAGCTATGATTAAGCATTTACTTTTATTGTGTGTTTGGGAGCATGGATTTTGGGCCTTGATTTGGATTTTTGTTGATATGAACAAAATGCAAAATTATATTAAGTTTTGTCCAAATCCATACAAAACCAATTCCAAGGCTTGAAATCTCTGGTCCCAAACACAACCTTAAGTTCATTGCTCTTGTGTATGTGCACATTGTAGTAATTTTGGGATTCATATTTGTAGTAAAGTTTAGTGTTCCGTAGTCACCCATTTTATTACCTTTTCCATCATCACTAATAAGAACAATGAATCCATCCCATTGAACATTTAGACCCTCTCTTGGACTCTTATGGACCCAAATTTTGAGCAACTAAATGAACACTTTGCATAAGTCTTAAAGTTGTTGGATATAAACACCCTATAGTGGAGGAAGACCTATAGTTAGTTACGAAACTCAAGAGTCTCCATATTCCATAGAATTGATATATAATATTCTCCCTCTCCTTGCTGCTTGAGTTCCTATAGCTCCCAATAGGGTGAGTTAAGCCCTTGGAACTTCCAATACTACACCTGCTTAGGCTATCCAACCTCAAGTCAGTCTAGAGTCTAGGGTTGAAGAGGGTAATTTTGATAAGGTTGACCATGCAAGGTAACAACATTATCCTAGGTATCTTCCACATCTAACTAGATATTGTCAAGAGGATTTTGAAGATATAACTAATGGGGTCAAGCGTGATATTTGCTCATATGATGGAAAATTAGATCCTAGTGCATTCTTAGATTGGATTGAGGAGATGAAGCACTATTTTGAGTGATATTGCATTATTGATGAGTGGAAAGTTTATTTTACCCTATTAAAGCCAGCCGGACTATCCAAGAAATATTGGAAAAATATTCAATAGAGCCACTAGTGGTGAGAGGAGTCCCTTGTCACTCAGTGGGAGATCATGAGATAGAGATTGAAGGAAAGGTACCTTCCTCTACCATACCACATATGCATAATTCTAGGAGATAATATTCTACTCCAAGATCTATAAATTAGGGATTTATCTTTGTTTGAAGAATGTAATATTTTATGAATTTAGGTTAAATTTGATGAAAATGTTTTTACAATACAATGATTTTAGGAACAACAACAATGATTTCCCAAATCAACCATAGGCACATAAACATGAAGCATAAATTAATTTTAGGATGTGCGCTTTGCATCATGGATTCCATTGTTGAGGTTGGAAAAGTTCCGCAAATGTTTTCAAGGAGAGCTTACTACCCTCTTCCCTTCTCTAGATGCGTGACTTGATGGGCAACCACATTAAATTAGGGGAGGTCTTGGTCTCTCCTTGTTGCTTAAATACCAATATAAGGAAACTTTACCCATCATAGGCTCCTTGTGCAACCAAGGTTCACACATACCAAAATCCCATAGACTGGCGCTTTAGGCGCATAACCAAAATATGATGCTCACTTACCATAAGATTTATTAATTCCATGTTCCTAAAATGTCCGACATTCATTTAGGCTATGTAAGTTCACAAAAGTTTTAACAATCCCCCACTTAGACTACATAGCTAAAGCTTTATAAAGAAAAAGAAAGTATTCTTTAGACTAAATCACACAACGTGTCACCACAACGAAGAATGTTGAATGTGAGCAAGCAATATCAAATCACAAAGTTCCATAATAAGATTATGCATATCTAACTATGCAGAAAGTCATATTTGACAAGGATACTAACATCATGTGTCAAAACATACATAACCTTGTGACCATACACAGAGGCCTAGAATGAAATCATGCATATCCAACAACAGGGGTATTCAAATCCGAAGGGGTACTAACATCACACTGTCAAAACATACACAATCTTGTGACCATTTGTGCAAAATGGGAGTGTGATCAAAATAACATTACAAAATGTGATCAACATGCTTGTTTTGTAAATGGTCATGACATTCCCCCAATATGCTCAAGCTTCAAAGAAGTTTATTGAGACTAAACAGAATGTTTCGATACATGACCAAAATGAGATTTGGCCAAAATGTCTCCAATAGTTTTAACATCCATCAAGACACATGTTTCTCACAGAAGCCAATCGAGACCAATACCAAAATGTCTTTGCAACATACCATAATGAGACTAAATCATAATGTCTCAATGTTTCACAAATGATGCTAAACCAAAATGCCAATTGAGATTAATATTAGAATGTCTCCAAATACATCATAATGAGAAAACAAATCTCAATAATCCACAAAATGAGGCTAAACAAAATGCCTTAACATATGCAGTTCATAATATAACCAAAATCAAAATTTACATCACAATATAAGCAATAATCAAATTGATCAATCCACATGATTTTCGAGGATAATATAATCATCAAAATACAATTAGCATTGAAATTAGGATAGCTTTCCCAAGAGGGGGGTGAATTGGATTATTAAAAAATTTAACCTTTTTTCAACTTCTTACTTGTTTAAATGCAACAACAAGAAAGTAAATCAAATAGCTTATAATCACAGCCAAATCACACCACACAACACTGAAAAATTAAAAACACAATCCAGCCGACCAAAGTATAAATTAATCAATCATTCAAGAATTTCTTGCTTTTTGGTAGCAACCCTATAATTGTTTGCAAACCCTGCTTTGAATGGAATTTTATTGTGCTTCTCTTAATCAAGATTTCCGCAAATTAACCAATGTACTCCCTTGTGGGTTTCCGAAAGCGATTAATTAAAACGTACTTTCTAAAATCAAGAGTCTTCTTTGAATTTGGATTTTAAGCCCTGCAACCTGCACTTGGCATACACAAAATATATGGTGCAGAAAGTAACGAATAAGGAAGAGAGAGGAACACCAAGATTTTACGAGGTTCGGCTTATTCACAGCCTACGTTCTCGCCTTTTGGCAAACCACCAAAGGATTCCACTAGCTTAGTTCCTTTACCGGGCAGAACAACACCTTTTACAACAACTCCTTCGAGTAGGCTAGAGCCCGCTTCTCCAAACGATTTTCCCTCGTTCGGTCAACGATCCAACAAGCTTGGAATTGTCCAGTAACTACAAGAGAAATAGCAAGTAGATGTGTACAAAGAGTGCTCACACACAGAGCTGATTAGTACAATTCAAATCTATATACTTCAGAATATAAATATCAAAGATGAAATACAATTCGAAGCTCAAGATTAGAATTCACCAAGTCTCCTTTTCTCCAGATGAGAAATCAGTATGTAGAAATCAGGGATTGATGATCAATACTTTCTAAATATCAGCACTTTCAGATTGCAAGTGGTTGAGCAAGTAGTGATTTTGAATGCAAGAGAGCTTAGAACAGATTTTTCAATTCTTGGTGTATTTCAATTTGTAAAACCATGTATTTATAGGCCAATAAAATGAGTTTCGTGCTACCCAAGATTACTTGGAGTGTTTCCCAAGTTTTAGGAAAATTTGGAGCACAAGAAACCAATTTAAAACATTTGAAATATTTAAAAAATTTGACCGTTAACAGTGTTCAGACAACTGAACCTTCAGGGCCAGTCTTTTGAAGTTCCTTAAAGTTTTGAAAATTTTGAACTGGACACAGGGTCAGGCGTCTGAAGTTAGGGTTCAGACTTCTGAAGTTTCGGGTTTAGACGACTGAAGTCAGAGTTCAGTCTTCTGATGTGCTTTTTCTAGTTTCTGTGTTTCACTAATAAATCTTCAAATGACTGAGCTTAAACTTCAGTCTTTTGAAGTTAACACTTCAGTCTTTTGAGTAGTAACTTCAGTCTTCTGAGTAGTATACTTTCTGGTTTCTTATTTCCGTTTCAAAAATAGGTTTTGCTCTCTTTCTTTGTTCTTTTATAAAATATTTTTCGGGATTTTTAAAATAGGTCTCTAAGTCCATATATTTCCTCTAACGAGCTTCAAATGATATTTCAATAGATATTCAACTTTGAAGTACTTACATTGCTCATCCTAAAACCTTATACTCTAAGCTTAAAATTTTCCATTTCATGCTCACTTTGAAATCCCTTGGACTTTAGCTTGAGCTGGTTTTAGTTTCCCCATGCATTGATCAATCTAGTGTTGCTTTGAGCTTCTCTTGGATCACTTGTTAATGAATGTAGCTTGATGGTCCATAATGATCCTTGTATTATTGTCAAACCTGAAACATCATTACTCAACCATTCCAAGTTAGATTATCCTTTGTTTGTTATCACCAAAACTGATTGAAAAGCCCAGTTAGGCCAACAAGCATATATCATCATGAATGATGCACTCCCACTGGCTTAAAACATAAAAAAGTTTTAACAACACCCATGCTAGTTACATGTTTTTGAAAAACTTTAGGAGTTAATCTTTTAATTGATGGGTCTTCAATCATATGCTCCATGGGTATGTGCTCAATACGTGTCTGTCTATCCCACATCCTCTCTCTAAAAAACAAGTACTTGATATCTATATGCTTTGAGTATGAAGAACTCTTGTTGTTTTGAGAGAAGCAAGTAGTAGCAATATTATCACAGTATATCAATAATGGTTTTGCAACGGAATCAACCATGTGGAGTCCTACGTTGAAATTTTGTAACCACAAAGCCTGACTTGTTGCCTTGCAACTATGAACTCTGCCTTCAATAGCTGTAAGAGTTTATATAACACTCTTCTATGACATCGCTCATCTTGCCGTCATAAAAAGTAGGGCTGCAAATGAGCTGAGCCCAGCTTCAGCATGCTCAGGCTTGGTAGAGTTAGAGATCGGCTTGGGCTTGGGCTTGGGCTTGGGCTTGGGCTTGGGCTTGGGCTTGGCTCGGTTAGAGTATAGAAAGTTGGGCTCGAGCTCGAGCTCGACTCATTGAGTTGCTCACAAGCTAAAATGAGCCGAGCTTGGCTGTGCTCACACTCGGCTCGTTTACAAACCAAGCCTAAAAATTGGGCTTGAGATTCGCTCATTTAGATAATAAACGAGCCCAAACGAGTCCTTATTGAGCCGAGCTCTCAACCCGCTTGTGAGCGGCTTGATTTGTTTGTAGCCCTAATATATAGATAACCGGATGTGAATTTCCTATCATCCACACAGCCTGTATAGTCAACATCTTAATACCCAATCTGTAAGTGAGCATGTAATCCTTTTGTGCCTAGCAAATATCTTATCACTTTTTTGGCAACCCTTACAATTATTCACCCTAAGATCACTCAAGTGCCTACCATGCACACCAATTGGGTAGGAAATATTAGGACGTGTGCATACTTGAGCATACATAAGACTACCAATAGCTGAAGAATAAGGAACCTCTTTCATATATTTTCTATCATCGTCATTTTGAGGACACTAATTCCTTGAAAGTTTTTGATGCAAGGGTACTTGAGCATACATAAGACTACCACTAGCTGAAGAATATGGAACCTCTTTCATATATTTTCTATCATCATCATTCTGAGGACACTAATTCCTTGGAAGTTTTTGATGCAGGGGCAGCATCAAAGTTCTGTAGCCATGGAGAAATTAGAAGAGGAGGAAGGGGAGATACCAGGGGGGGAACTCACGTTCACTACAATTAAAATTCATCAACAACTGCCTACATCATGACTTTCACACACTATTTATAAGAAAACCTTTAAACATATGAAATTACACACATACCCCTAAAACTATATTACATTACAAACATACCCCTAGAATACACAATTACTACAAACAAGCCCCCAACATAAATAATCTTAATACAAGCAAACTAGACACACATACTTAAACAACTAAATAACTAAGCACGTTTGGGTTTCGGACCCAATAAACCATCACCCTATTCTTTGACATAGGCCTCCTAATTGGGTCGAAATGATCCATTCAAATAGCCGCTTCTCATCCTACATCAGTTTCTCACTCTTCACTAAGGTGCTGTACATGATGGACAAGACTTCATGTTAAATCTATTCAAAACTCTTTTAATATAGGTTCTCTAAAATATGTCAAGAATGCCCTAAGATCTATCATGGTAAATTTTTATGCCTAGGACAAAAGGCACATTACCAAAAATTTACATGTCAAACTATTGTGACAACATTCTTTTAGTTTTATTCGAAAGGTCTCCATCATTGCTTGCAATATATCATTCACATAGAGTACCAGAATCACAAATTTACTCTCATTCATCCTTAGGTATACACAAGGATCAACTGCATTTTCCTTTAACCCAAAGGAAGTGATGATTTCATTAAAATCCATGTGCCACTATCTCAACGCTTGCTTTAATCAATGGATGAACTTCTTCAATTTATATATCAGGTGTTCTTTCTTGAATTCCTCAAAACCATTGGGTTGGTACATATATACATCCTCAAATAGATCTTCATTAAGGAAAGTTGTTTTAACATCCATCTGGTGAAGTGCTAAATCAAAATGAGTCACTAGGGCCATGAAACCACGAAATAAATCCTTCTTGGATACCAGAGAGAAGTTCTTTATGATCAATACCCTTCCATTAATTTTAGATTTTTAGCAGCCAATCTAGCCTTAAATATTTCAATCTCACCTTTGGAATCATGCTTGGTTTTAAAAAACCATTTACATTTGACTGCCTTGCATCCAATTGGTAACTTCACGAATCCCAGTCTTGATTATGATGCATGATGGCTGTACATATAACATCCACCAATTGATGCTCAATAGCTATCCACTAGAATTATCTAACATTACATGTTTCCGAACTCTATGGGATCCTATTAATGGAGGTAGTACGATTTGATTCAATCACTCTAATATTGTAGGAAGGACAATACAAGAATATATATTCCATCAAGCAAACAAAAAAATGGTAATTAAGTCCACAATAAACAAGAGAAGTCATGGCTAAAGAAAGCTATCACAACAATCCCCTAAAGAAATGGCGTTTGAAATTAGATGTGATACAGTTGAGAAGAGTTCCAAATAGATTGAAAAGAGAACTTTCTAAATTGTACGATCCCCAATTTCCCTAAAATAAGAATGAGCAAGCCAAGAACAAAGATTTCCTAATAAAAAAAAAAAATCCTTACCTTATTCAAAAGATTCCCACTTTCCTAAAATAACAATGAGCAAAGTAAGGTCAAAGCTTTCCAAATAAAAAAACAAATGAACAAAATCATGCTTAGCTTATTTATAATATTTCTACTTTCCTAAAATCACACTAAACAAAATAAGGTCAAAACTTTCCAAAAAAATAAAGACAATACAACTTTCTTTATTCAAAAGATTTCAACTTTACTAAAATAAGAAAGAAAGTAAAGCAAAATCAAAATGTTATGTACGAAGAGGAAATCTTTTCTTATTGGTTACTTTTAATTTCTTTTATTTTTTATTTTTATTTTTTCAAATAGAAAACCCAATCTATGAAAACACAAAGGAAACCCTAGAACCTAAAAGTAAATCATAGAATTTTTTTTTAGGAATTTTCTTTGATTTTATTTTATTTTTTTAAATTTTTTTGGTGAAAAATTAATTCACTAAGAAAACCATAGTAACAATAATAATAATATATAATTATTTTTAATTAATATTTGGATTTCAATACTATACTTTGATTGTTTTTAAAAAATTATAAACTAATAAATAAAGAAAACACAAGAAAAATAAAATTTTTAATAAATAAAAAATTTTCCGTGCTAGGTTGTTCCCCTTTTCCAAAACGCTAACACAAGTCATTGCTTTCTAAAAAGCTCTTCTTTTCTAACATACATCAAAACTTTTAAAATCGCTCAAACAAGAAAATAAACCAATCCATAATCCTTAAAAGAAAAACAAAACTTTTAACAAATTTGGACCAAAAAACATATGAACCTAAGAAAGTGAGTCATTCATATGTTATGCCATTCTAAACAAGAATCAATTTGAAGGGGAGAAAAGATGGAGACATGTATATTCTGAAAGTAAAAACTGTGAATCATGTTAAAGTACAAAGCAAATGAGGGTAAGAGATGGCGGAATAACCATACCTTGCAGGCTTTTAAACTATGTTTCCATAGCGCAAGAGAGAAAATCCCAAAAATGTAGATTTCCCCAAGTGCTTTGAGTTCCTTCTCTAAGCTCCCTCCAAAAATACCACAAGAATACCAAGAAACCCTTCGAGCTTCTTCTCCCTTGTATATTTGAATGTATATGATGTCTCCTCCTCTTAAGATTTCTTCCTTTTATCCAACGTAAAATCCTCTTGTTTTTTAGGGGGTGTCTCTTAATTCCTCCCTTCAACTTTGTATATTCTCTTGAACATGAATCCCCACATTTCCCTCCTTCCGTAGCTCCTTTATAAAGAGCTAGGGTTAGGGTTTTAATCAAAAGATCTAGGCTTTCCCAAAATGCCCTCAAAATGTAGTCTTTCTACCAACCCACCAATGAAGAAGAACTTAGACATAGACCAAGCCCACATTGACCATATGTTATTAGAATTTAGCCAAAAATTAACCCAATTTGGGCTTAGAGACTGACAAAAATATCACAATTCTTTAAAATTTAAAAATTGAGGTCTAGATTTAGCCAAGACAAAATTGGGTGTCATTACCACCCATCGCAACAAGAGTTAGAGGACCATGAATATCTGTAGGAAACGGATTAATCAAAGTTAAGTATCAACTGAGCGATTTATACACCATTTAGTAAATCAGCTAAGGTAATGCATGGAAATAAGGCTAGAATTCCAAGATTGACTACCAAGAGGCATTAACAGTTTCAATCACAACAGTTAATCTGAGACAATTGCATGGTATTACTCTAATTCAAAACCATTGTAGTGGTGATTTTCATGCTATTACCCTTTAAAAAGTACCTATTTTCTTATTTAGCAAGGACCCCGATAATAGGTAGCCATTTCTAGTATTCAAATGTACAATGACGACTTTCATGCTACTACACTTTAGAAGACACCTACTTTCTCATTTTGTTAGGACCCTGGTAATAGGTAGCCCTTTCCAATATACAATTGTTTCTCTCTTTTTATTTTATTTTTTTTCTTTTCTTTTTGCAATTGATCCTTGGCTTGTTTCTCATTTTCATTCGCTTCAAACTTTTTTTTTTTTTTCTTTTTTCTTTTTTCTAAGCCATTAGGATATGGTTCATTAAAGTCCTAAATAACTGAAGTGTATTGCAACCAATAACGACCTAAGGTAGTCTTTCTAAGTATTCTAACCTGTGTTGTGTGTGTTTTAGCAAAAACTTTTAACTTCCTTCCCTTGGTTAAAACTAAGTGAAATGGATAAATTTCCCTTTTGATTTAAACTCTGATTTGCACTACATCCTACATGTTCCATGTCCTCAAAAGAAAAAATTTTAGCATGTAAAGTTCACTAATATGGAATTTAGTATGCTCTGAGTTCAATACTAGCACTTTCCCAAGGTGGATCAAACTATCTAACACATGCAAACATCACATCAAAGCTCTATCACATGGCAACACACAATTGCACATACAAATGTTCTCCCCCCAACTAAACTAAGCATTTTCCTCAATGATTGAAAAGAAAAGAAAAAGAATGATACTAAGAGAAGTAGAAGAGTACCTGGGTAGAGAGTAAAGGAAAAAAAAAACTGAAACTAAAAGAAAATGTACCTTCAAACAAACTAAAAATAAAACTAAATAAAGAAAAATGAAAATAAAGGAAAGTGAAGCATCATAGTATGTTCGAGGGAGGCACGGGAGGAATTTCATCTGGTGGGTGTAGGTTTATGGGTTGAGATGGTGTGTTCCAAATTTGAGTTGCCACAACAAGTCTGTTTTGTTACCTGCACAAAAATTAGCCTAAAATAGAACAATGCTCTCTAAGGTATCAGTCAAAACATGTTCAAATTGACTTTCTTGTTTTAACCAGAAATGATCTTTATCAAATAAGGATTCCAAGAAATTCACTTCTCGAAGAACCAATCTTTGAGGAACAGGTGTTAGAATAGTTACCTTTGGTGGTTCAGAAACATCAACATCAAAATTTTTACTTGGTTCTTTGAAAGTAGAACTCTCACCATTCTGAACAGCTTCTTTATCTGGTGTAACAATCACCTTACCACTGCGGAGAGTTGTTGCGGCATTGCAATTCTTGACATTTACTCCAGTAGAGGGTGAAGGTTCTATGGCTGCAACCTGCACTTGAGTATTTAGCTGGGCTTGGGATGGGGATTCACCTTTCTCTAATATACTCAATGTTGTGTTTAGCCTAGTCAAATTGGTCCTTATCTCATTGATGGCTTGAGAAGTTTGAGTGTTGATCATATTTTGGCTTGCCATGCATTGCTGAAAGGTGGCAGCCATCTGAGCAACTGTATCATCCAGTGACTTCTTAGGAGGTTGAAAAAATTGCTGATGTTGAGCCACTGGGTATTGCTGAAATGTTGCCTAAGTAGGTGTATCTGGCTGACTTGATTGCCTTGAATCATTTCTCCATGAGAAATTAGGGTGATTTCGCCATGTTGGAGTGTAAGTATTCAAGATTGGTGGATTCTGAGGTCGACCCACCCAACTTACATTATGAGGTTGTTTTGTACTATTCTCCTTTTTCATCTCCATAGCATCTAATCTTCTGGTGATTGCAGCCAAGCGTGCTTGAACATCAACGTCATCCTTCAGTTCATATCGCCCTCCACCAGGTATTGCTCTCAATGGTTGAACTGTAATTGGTCTTCTGTCAATCCTGGTAGTCCACTGCTGAGCCTTTTCAGCTAAATAGTCAAGAAATCCCAGTGCGTCATTAGGCTCCTTGTTGAAGAAATCCCCCGAACACATTTTATGGATGAACTGCTTCGATTCAGGAGTCAAGGCAGTGTAGAAGTAGTTCACCAATCGCCATGACTCAAATCCATGATGAGGTCACATGTTAACCAGCTCTTTAAATCTCTCACAGCTTGCATGAAATGTCTCATCATCTCTCTGCATGAATTGGCTAATCTGTTCCTACAAAGATTGAGTTCTCCGTAAGGGAAAAAATTTATGCAAAAAATTCTTTTTGCATGTCAAACCAGCTAGCAATAAAGTTTGGCCTAAGAGAATTAAATCACGTCTTAGCCTTATCTTTCAATGAAAAAGGAAACAGACTCAATCTAATTGTCTCATCAGTAACAACTCTATTCATGAATGTAGTATATGCAAGCTCAAAATCAGTTAAATGCTGATATGGATTTTCAGACTCTATCCCATGAAATTGAGGTATCATAGATATCATGTCATACTTAATGTTAAAGTTCTGAGCATTCTCAGGCAATACGATGTAAGATGGTTGTGTGGCTCATTTGGGTTGTAGATAATCCTTAAGTGTCCTAGGAA
Organism: Malania oleifera; assembly: GCF_029873635.1. NCBI lineage: Eukaryota > Viridiplantae > Streptophyta > Magnoliopsida > Santalales > Ximeniaceae > Malania > Malania oleifera. The sequence continues at coordinate 72,946,949 of NC_080420.1, forward strand.
CTTGTTCAACCATGTTATCAGCAGGAAAAAAATTTTCTAAATCAGTCTCAGAACCATGATCAAAGCTAGAATCCAATTTAACACTTGAAAAACTACTACTAGGACCGTGATGCACGCGATGCAATCTATTTGTCTCGTCCCTAGCCCACGATCAAACATGAGTGCCACAAAGATGAAATGTCTCAAAACAACTGAAGCAGGATAAAATGCAAAACAAGGGGAAAAACAAGAAAATACTAGCACTAATGATGCATATAAGCAGTATAAAATCCAAACAAAGAAACTGAAGAAAGAAATAACAAAAAAAACAGATAATAGGAAAATTCAGAACTAAGCAAACCGTTCCCCGGAAATAGCGCCAAAAACTTGACTTGACTCTAAAAACACTTTAGAGATTAACTCCCAAGTATAAGAGTGTCAGCAAGTAGTAATTAAGGGAAGTCCCTAAGTCATCTCCACAAGGAACGGTATATGTATATTCCAAATTTAACTGCTATCCCAAAATGAGAAGAATTAAAACACTATAACTAACAAAAATGTACTTACAAAGAAATGGGATTTCCGGACATGATCCGAAGATGGTTCTTTTTGATGTTTTGTATGAGATGGTAAATTACCTAATCAATGGACTAAATGAAATTAAAACGCAGCATGTTCACAACCCAAGTAAAACATAAAATATGATTACGTAACAAGTTTAAAAATTCATGCGCCAATATTCGTGTCACCAACACTATTTTTGTCCCAAAATTATAAGAAATCGAGGATGTGTGTTGAATGAATAGTGATTATCCTTGCTTCGAGGAGGTAAACCACATCCAACAACATCATCTAGTCCACTATTTCTAACAATAAATGGCCAAAAATGGTGTTCATGCTCTAGCGGACAATTTATCAAACACTTTATGTGCAACCTTGTTACTTAACCAAATCCTTGTTTCCTTGTGTTTTAAAACATCCCATAAAACACAAATTAAACTTAAACCACTATACCAAACTAACACAACCAATATAATTCTTTCAATGACTCATTCAACCAATCAAATAAACAATAATGAAATTAAACGAGCAAAATAACCAACCCTTTATGCATTCAAATAATGAACTAAAAATGAAGACTTCATTAATCTAATAAAAACATTCAACAATTAAATAAACTCAACCCAACAATAGCTTAAACAAAAATAGACTCAATCCAATAATAAATTCAAACAAGGTATTGAAACAACAATAAAGTAAAAAAAAAAAAAAAAAACAAAGGAGAGGAGAGAGGGTGAGAGTGGCCGAAGGTTCCAGCCATAGCCTGCGCACACACAGCAGCTTTTAAGTTGCTGTTTTGCCTTGCTGCCCACGGCTAGGGTCTTCTTTGTTTCCTCCTTTGCGCACAGAACAGCAGCTCAATAAAGCTGCTGTTTGTCTCCTTTTCTGCTCCCTAATCACCAGCCCTCTTCTCCCTTTTTCTGGTATGCACAGCAGTAGCTTAATAAAGCTGCCACCTCCCCCTCATGGAACCCTATGGCTGCCCCCATCCTGGTTCAGCGCACAGCCTTCCCCCCTAAATGCTTTGCCCATATTAAACCCTACGGCCTCTTCTAATAAAATGCATGGCCCATGCATTTGCATGGGCCTTTCTCCAGCTCACGGCCCTATCTTTATATATGAATTAAAACCCTTTTCTTAAGCATTCCAGCCCCCTCTTTTGGCATAAAATAACCCACTTTAATTTCAGCGCATGGGCCTCTCATTCAATGGTCCATGCATTGTTTCTTTTCTTTCAATGATATTAATGGCCTTCTTTCAAGTGCATGGCCTCCTAAGTTGTTGGCTGCAAGTCCATAGCCGCTTCTATCAGTTTTTTATATTGTTTTTAACCTTCTCATTTAGTTCCCAAAAATTTCCCTGCAATAATTAAACAAGAATATTCGTAAATTTACAGGCAAAGAAAGGATAATTATCTCAGTATCATCAATTGAGCTCAATGTTATGATATTGCACATAAATAGACATTTAATTAAAATTGCAATAACCAATTACCGCATTTAAATATCTAATTATGCAACTTTGACGCATAATCACCGCTAACTCCTTGGATTTATCAGGATTGGGTGCACAATCCGTGCCATCAATACGACCCCAAAGATCTTTTCCCTTTAGGAAAAGTTCAAATTGAAAAGCCCACGTAGAATAATTGTTGCCCATACTTGGCGCACACAGGTGTGGAGTCCATGCTAAATAAAGGAGAAAATTGAGAAGCCCAAAAAAAAACAGACTGCCGAAAGAAAAAGACTGCCAGGAAATCTAGAAGCCCAAAAAAATAAATCAACGCAGGTACAAAGAAAACAAAGAACAACCTGCCTGCACTAAAAAATAAATCTTGAACCAAAAAAAATGCTGTGCTGAGAATCACAAGGACAGAGAAGCTCCAGAAACAGCGGCAGAGAACCAAGACCAACCTTCCTGCACCAAAAAATAAATCTTGAACCAAGAAACCTGCTGTGCCGAGAATCACAAGGACATAAACCTGCTGTGCCGAGACAGAGAAGCACCAGAAACAGCAACAGAAAGTTGTTGCCTGCACCAAAATAAGTTGCAAACCAGAAAACCTCTGAAACCGAGAAGACAAAAAAACATTCGAAGGGGAAACCTGCTGTGCCGAGAATCACAAGGACAGAAACCTGCTGTGCCGAGACAGAGAAGCACCAGAAACAGCAACAGAAAGCTGTTGCTGCACTAAAATAAATGGCAAACCAGAAAATCTGCTGTGCCGACAGCCACTCAGCCACAGAAATACTGAAAGAACAGAGAACAAAAAAATTCCAGAAGAGAAAAAAAAACCACAACAGCCACAGAAAAGAGACACCTATGAAACCGAGAAGACAAAAAAATTCGAAGGGGAAAAAAAAACTTAGCAGTCGGCTGGCTCTGATACCATGTCAAAGTATTGTGTGAATGGACGAATGAGTTTGGCCTTGAGTTCTGTATATTATATATGGACTTCACAAGAATGCTATACATGGAAAGTAAATAAGTTTTAGCATGATTCTAGCACTATACATGTAAACTAAATATATGCTAACTCTGCAAAATAATGAATAGAGAAATAAGGAAATAATTGTGGGCTCAAGAAAGGAAAGAAATCTTTTGCTCTGCTGTTTGCTGTTCCATTGACATCCTAGACCCCTAATGGAGTGGGAGCCTTGTGCACTGGGGGTTACAATTTAGTTTTTAAATTTTATTTAATTATTTTTTGGTTAATTTATATATATATTTTTTGTTACTTTGTTGTTATTTTTACATGTATATTTATTTTATCTTTAGTGTTTCTTATTTGCCTATAAACATAGGTTTTTGAATGTAAGGAATTAATTTGGATGATTAATTGAATTTTCCTTAAGCTCTCCCTCACCCTCCCCCTTCTCTCTATGTCTGGTCTTCTCTCTCTCTCTCTCTCTCTCTCTCTCTCTCTCTCTCTCACTCTATACGTCTGGACTCCTTTCACTCTCTCTCTTTGGTAGAAGCAAGTGGGAGTCATATTGTTATTTGTTGGAGAGCTGATTTTCTTGTTTTGATGTGATATCATAAAAATCGAAATCCATAGTGCATAAAATTATGAAGGTGCAAAAATTAGCTATCATACTTTATGATTGTGATGTATATTGCAGTCATACGCTGTGGGATAATCATTCCCAGATTTCTGCAGTTTGATTTGTTGCTTATCTTTTGCACTAAATTTTATCCATAATAGCATTGCTATGTCATTGTGTTGGGAACTTAATAACTCTATGCATCTTGCTTTAAGTGCAGTTAATCTGAGTCAACATGATTCATCTGTATCAATCCATAGTGCCACAACATTTATTCCGCCTCCTTCAACAGCTAGATCTGTATCAATGAGAGATATGGGCACAGAAATGACTCCCATTGCTAGTCAAGAGCCTTCAAGAACTGGAACTCCTGTCAGGGCAACAACGCCCATGCGCAGCCCAACATCTTCTAGGCCATCAACTCCAGGCAGAACTGCTCGAGATTCATCTCCTGTGGATCCTCATGACCATCTGGATCCTAACAGAAAGGAGTTGTCTGAAAAGGAGATACAAAAGAAAACTAGGAGGGAAATAATGGCTCTTGGAACACAGCTGGGTAAGACAAATATTGCTGCATGGGCTAGCAAAGAGGAGGAGGATAATGACGCTTCTACTTCACTAAAAACAGTAGCAGCAGAAAAGCCACCTAAAAGTGTCATTGAGACACGTGCCACAGCTTGGGAGGAGGCAGAAAAAGCCAAGTATATGGCCAGGTTATTTCAAACTGAACCTCATTGATTGTTTTATATTGATTCTTATTATATATTCCTATGCATCCACATGTTTCAAGTGCAAGGTAAAATTTTAACTGATTTATAGAGGATTATAAGTGAACTTGAATACGGTTGAACTGAAGATTATTTAATTCATATATAATCAAGCATTGTGGTGCATGGAATCAATTAGGACTAATATAATACATGCAAATGGTGTTATGGAATGTGCCACTATGTTTTGCATTATGATTTTGTACCTCTTTTGAGCTTGAAGCGGAATATGGTAATGAGGCTGATAAAGAAGTCGTGTCAACAGATATGTTAACGTATGTCTAAAAGGCAGGGAAATAAGAGATGAAAATTGTGCGCTGGCACAAATTAGTGGATTCAGAAAACAACAGCTAACCCTAACAGAGGAGATCGGACTTTATATAAGTTTGGTTTACATATGGTTGCCATTTTTAAGTATATGACCTTAAATGATAAGTGATGATTGCAAATTTTCAGGTTCAAACGTGAAGAGATCAAAATACAAGCTTGGGAAAATCATCAAAAAGCAAAAACGGAAGCTGAGATGAGGAAAATTGAGGTATAGTATATGGATATCAATGAATTGGGTACCATGCCAATTAAACTATTGACAATGGAAACTTGTAGTTAGTATTCTGGTTTCAGGTGGCACTCTCTTTTTTGGGATACTTTTTGTGGGCATTTCACATTAGTAAATAGTAATCGTCAGTCACCAATCTATATTTCTTTTTTGGGGCATAAAGTGTATTTAAAATAATAGTTTTATAAAATGCTTTGTCTTTTATCGCTGACTCCTCTCTCTCTCACACGCTCACACACACACACACACACACACACAGAAAATATTAAAAATTATTTTAATGTTATATCACTCATCCACCTGAGATGAGAATGCTATGGTGGATGAGCGGTATAACATTAAAAGATAAACTAAGGAGTGATCATATTTGTGGTAAGTTATGTGTAGCGGAGTAGAAGATAAGATACAGGAGGGATGATTTAGTTGATTTAGGCATCTGCAACATTGGCCAAATAGTACGCTAGTGAGGAGGAGAGAGCTAGTTATTGTGAGGGCAGTAGAAGGGGTAGGGGTAGACCTCAAAGAACTTGGAATTAGATAGTAAGGATTTAATAGCCCTAAATTTGTTGGAAGAAATTGCCCATGATCATGTAAATTGGCAGAAAGGATTCATTTAGCTGAACCCACCTAGTGAGACTTAAGGCTTGGTTAAGGTTGTGATGCAACTGGTGCCCTACCTGCAAAGGGATTGGATTGTAGCTCTTTTGTAATTGTTTATGTCTTTTCTGTTGTTTCTTTGGAGGTCATCCTGTTCTCCTGTATTTGTACTTTGTTTCTCTATTAATATAGTTTCTCTTATAGAAGAACAAAGGGTGATCTGACTTGGAAAAATGCAAGTGCTGGACTTCTGGAATCCTGGATAGGACTTTAGTGATGAAAATTAGGACCCACCTGTAAGTGTGGTAGCCCCAAGCTAGAAGGAAGTGTTAATAGTCAAACTATCTTAGCAAGTAGAAACTACATTGGCGACACTACACCGAGATACAGTCTTGCCTCTTGGTTAATAGTCCAGTGGGCATTTGAGTAGGTATGAGAGGCTGAAGTAGTGAAGGAAATAATAAAAACAATGCCTGATTTCCTGGGCCATCGGAAATTTTGCAGGAAAAATCATATGATATAATGTTTATTACCATTCTGACAGTCAAACAGAGCACATCCACTGAATATAAATGTAAATATAATCTCATGATGTGAGGATTATGTATGCGAGAAAAAGGTGTTTTTAAGTCATGATATGCATCACTGTTTGACAATCTGAACTGCATTTAATATATGGCCTTAGAAAGAGGATCACGGGCTTTTTTATTCACTAATATCTGCATGTTCATTTAATGGGACTTTTCCAGATGCTGCAATACTTTTTATATGGATTATAATGGAAGAAAGGGGTGGACCAAAGATGCCATTAATATTTTTTTTGAAAAAAAAAAAAGGGAAGGATTCTCTGTTACATGAGAATGTAAGACATCAGGTCGCCCATTCTATTAATTAATATATCTCATGTACATCAAAAGGAAAATAGTATCCTCACTAACAAGTCCAGAACATATTTCCCCTGTCAGAAGACAATCCTCACACGAGATTTAGATTTAATTCCCTAGAAGTGGGTTCTGGCTCTTTATTCTGGAGTTTTTTTTTTTCTGTAAAAACTACTTTAAATGCTTTACAATATCATGACCATACACAATCAGTTCCTCGCACATGATAGAATGCAGAATGATCTACCATACCATACATATCTGAAGACCAAACTCAATCACACCATGCTTTGGGAGACTGCTTCAAAATGTACAAAATTCTTTTTTGGATGACATACCAACCTCCTGAAGATCATCATGTAAGAAGTTGACATCCAACTGATGTAGTGGCCAATGACATGATGTGGCTAAAGAGATAAAGATAAGCAGAGGCATGCGCTTGGCTATTGGAGAGATTGTGTTTAAATTGTCCAAACCATACATCTGAGTATGCCCTAAAGCTACTAGTCTTCCTTTAAAGCAGACAGCAAAACTGTCTACGTTTAACTTCATAGTATGCACCCGACAATGCTCAAACCATAGGCTTATCAGCAGGAAGTGGCACAAGATCCCAAGTGCCATTCATCTACAAGGAATGCATCTCTTCAATCATTGTAGTTCTTCACCCAGAGTTGGACAAGGCTTTACATATATACTTGGAAAGAGGTATGGTAAAGAGGTGATAAAACAATAATAAGAGGATGAAAAAAAATTACATTGCACAAATTTAGAGTTAGGCTGTTGGGTACACTACAGGTACATTTACCTTTCCAAACAGCAGTAGGAAGAGATGAAAAAAAATTACATCGCACAAATTTAGAGGTAGGCTGTTGGGTACAGTACAGGTACATTTACCTTTCCAAACAGCAGTAGGAAGATCAATGTCACTGGAAATAGGATCATTAGATAAAGGAGCTGTAGGCGCAGCACCAGAATTTGGAAGGGTCTCTCCTCACCTGCCTTGAATTGTTGCGCAGACAGCTGCAAACTAGGACAATCTAGACCACCAAAAGGACTCAATGGACGTGTAGGCTTAGGAGGATGACTAGGCAAAGACAAAAGCCCAAACTGAAAAGAGAAGGGAGAGTATGTAGTGGAAAGGACTCATGAAGATCTCTGGAGCTCTATGCAGAAGGAAAATGATGATGCTTTCCCGACTGACATGACTCGTACTCTGAATTAGAGCCATAGTTGTCAAATCGAGATTCACATCATGAATTGAAAATCTAATTTTAGGAATTGGGAATCGAGAATCGAATCGTAAGTTTCAGTTCAAGTTTCTAAAAATAATTCTAAAAGACATGCGTGCATGGATGTGCAAACACCAAGGAAACAATAAAATAAAAATAAATTTTGACAACAGTAAAATCATATTTCATGTGTATGCTTTTCCTAAACAATTGAAAAGTAAGGGAATGAGTCAAGAAATATGGATTAAAAAAAAAAATGAAATTTATGCTGTTTTAGGGAAGGAATCAAGAAAAAAATAATAAAAAAACTGACCTTTTTCTGTTTATCAACAGCTATAAAAAAGATTATATTTCATTTATATTCTTTGAATTAAAAAGAAAAAAATAATTAACCTAGAAAATTTATAATAGTTAAAAAAACTACTAAAAAACTGAATTTTGAATCTTTAAAACACAACGACACATGAATACCACCACCTTGTCCGATAAGTGTTCTGTCCCTTCGCAATGGCAGAACACTATACTCCTCAAAGAGTATAGAATGGTTTATTACAAAACTAAACTTGAAGGCAGCACTAGCCCTGAAGTTCTATTTTATTCTCTTTAGTACAAAACTAGCACAGACAAGGAATGGGAGGCACTTGTGTAAAAATAAAAGCAATAAAAAAGATGTTCTGTTTTGGGTTTTAAACTTCTCAGGTCTGTCAGGATATGATAGGTTCAGAACTGCGTGAATCAATAGATTCAGATCGATTAGTTAGATTCATGAGGTGAATCCACAAATTCAGCAACAATTCAGTTGTTTTTAGATTCACTAGTAATATTTAAATTGATTTGGTGTGAAATTAATAGTAACTGTATGAATTGTATCGCGGATAGTAAGATTCTAACAGCTATGCCTGGAACCAATTGCTTTAATTTTCCCAAGGGATTATTGAGACAACAGTGAATTTGAAAATGATGAGGCTGCAGTAGCACAGGTAGTGGAAAGTCGTGTCATGCTACTTGACGTAGCTTGGTCTTTACTTTATCATATGCATCTTCTCAAAATGTTTTGGGTTGATGCTATCCTGATGTTTATGTACTTCTTGTTTAGCCTTGTGTTTTTGGCTATATTTGTTTTGTACAACATGCTAGACAGGACAAGTTGTCTCCTTGTGCTGTTAAGCATGTCTTTCCAATGTATATGTGATCTTCTTTGAGGGAACAGCTAAGCAGAGGTTCTCCTTGTGTCGATCGACCCAATCCTCTGGTTTTAACCCTCATACCTCTAGGATATGTCTGTTCCTGTTGATATGCCTACTGTAAAAAGAATCGTTGAACATATATTAGCATCGTTACTAATCCATGGGTATCAAATGAGTGTGATCATTGTTAGAAAGTAGCTGAATTTAATCATCTGGCTTTCTCTTCAGTCGTCCAGTATTTTGAGTTCTAGATCTGGAGGTCCTCCTCAATTATACTTTTGCTTATTGCTCATTGGGAAGTACTAGAACGATTACTTAGAAGTTCTTTATCACTTATCCTATGTTTTTGTACTTCATATTTCTCTTGCTAAGTAATCTTATTTTCTTGTATATTACCTCTGTTTTTTGCCCCTTCTTCACTTATTGCTCTTGCAAATCCTAGGTAGAAGTATGCAATGGATGTAGAAATGGAGGTCACGGCTTCTTGATTGACATGACTACTTCTTGGTAGAGAGTTACATGTTGCTGGGTGCATACCATTAATTATCATCCAGATGGCTCTCTATTAGAAGGCTAAAAGGCCATCTGGTAGAAAGTGTTATGCAAATACCCAGACATATCATGTTGATTACTTTAACATCTCTCCTATATTTGGTTGAATTCTGTTCAATTTTTTATTTTTTTGGGTCTTTAACTTTGATTGGCCATTATACCAGCTATATGTTGAAAATGCTTTCTTACGAGGGGACCTGGAGGAAAAGGTGTTTATGTATCACTGTAGGGTATGTTGCTGAGGAGGAGAGTAGCATGGTTTGCGTGTTGTTTAAGGCCATTTATGGGCTTAAGCAATCTCTCCCATTTGGTTTGAGTCTTTTGACAAAACTGAGCTTGGTGGTATCTGCCTTTGGTTTTATAAAGTGCTATTCTAATCATCCTGATCTTGTTAGGGAAAAAAAGGGACAGGTGTGGTGCTTCTGGTGGTATATGTTTATGGTAGCATCATAACAGACAGTGACTATCACTTCAGTGAGATTGCAGATGAAAATGTTGGCTTCTGGAGCAATTCCAAATCAAGGATATGGGAACTCTTTGGTATTTCCTTTAGATTGAGGTTGTGTGGTGTAATGAAGGCTTAAACTTGTTTTTTTTGTGGTTGCTCTAGACTTGCCAAGTGTGATTGCTACTGCTGTGAGAAACAATCAGATACTCCCATGGAGTCATGGACATTAAAATGAAGTTATCCGGAGATCAAGAGCCTAATTTTGAAGACAAGCATCAAGAAGTTGGTTGTAAAGCTGTTTTATATGATCCTCACTAGACTGGGAATATCCTTTTCTGTATGGGCAGTTAATTGGTTTATAGAGAATCAGAAGCAGGCACATTTGTTGATGAAATTTTAATTATCTTAAACAGTAATGCAACCTCGGATTTATGTCAGACTGCATGAGAAAGATAATTAATGGGGGTAAAACATGCGGAGAGACAGGGAGAGGCACACTTGTATGGCAAGCTTGCATGAGTACATGATTTGCATGGTGAGCTAGCACAAAAGAATAAGAAATATTACAGTGCTAAGTTAACACGAAGAAAGCTCTATCAAATTCGCTCAATTCAGACAAGCAACGTGTTTCAGGTTTGATACACATAATAGTTTCTTAAATTCTAATTATAATTAGAAAAATTATCAGGTAAACTTAATCTGTTTGTTTCATTGGATTGTAATTCTCATGAAAAATTTGATGATCTCTTTCTGTCATTCCACCATACATATGTTTGCAATTGAGAGAATGTAACTAACATAAAAAAAAAAATATTATCAGTCCATTAATGTTTTGTTGATTATGGTTATTCGAACTGTATAGTAAGAAGAATAGTATATTACATGAGGACATGACTTTATGTTACACAAATCTCAAAATCTATGACTAATAAATAAGTGTTATATTGAGCTCAATTTTACTGTAGTTCTGAAGTTTGTTAACTTTATTATAAAATTTAATAGTGTTTACTGGAGTTAATGCAAGAATCATTTCATAGTTTTAGCATGCTTTTTTAAAAATGATTTATATATTTAGAAAACAATTTAATAATTGTCAACATAAGAAATAATAGTTGTTATATCGAGCTAAATATTACTGTAGTTCTGAAGTTTATTAACATTATTATAAAATTTAATTGTGTTTAATGGAAATAGTACAATGATTATTTGTTATGTTGACACAAGGATCATAGTTTGAGCATGTATATCTTTAAATGGTCTATAAATTTAGATTTTTTTAAAGATACGATAATAAAAGAAAGTGTAATGACTTTTTGATACAATTTTTTTCCTTACGTAGTTCCTGCCTTGAAATAGAAGACAGAACAGATGTCATAAAATATTTTTAGCATTAATTAATATTTCTTTAAAAAACAAGGTATGTGTGTGTGTATGTGTGTATTTTGGTGGGTAGGGGTGCATATTTGGCATTTTTTGGGGTTCTAACATATTCTATATGAAAGAACAACCATTATGTTCCTGCATGAAAAAACTATGAAGTACTTAGTGCAGTTGAAAAGACTCGAGCTAATTGCTCTTGTTAAGTATTTTCAAGATTTCCAGTTAAGAGGAGACAGAAGAGGGGATGTTTATTTTTGCTTTAGATTATGGTCTTTATATTTTTGTGGTTAAAGACATTTTGAAAGTAATCATCCCTTGCTGGGAGACGCGATTCAATTTGGGGTTGGTCTCTTACTATTCATATATGTTGTGTAACTTCTTGAGCCTTTCTTAACCTCCATCATGATGGACTACAGACTAATATTTTTAGGCCCTATCATCATCAACTCAGTGAACATTGTTGTCTTTCGTTTTCAAGGACCTGCAGTTAGATTGTGAAGTGGTCATCATCAGCGGTTTTTGTTGTTGGGCTTTCAGGGTTACCGTACAATAAAACATAAGAAAGTAGTGGTTCTTAAGCTTGGAAGTGTAAGTTTTGCTTATTCTTGCACCTACATATGGAAGCTTCAAGCTTCAAATCAAACAAGAATGCTCAAGAACCTGGATCATTATGGATGTGGAGGTGCTGCTATAGTGATCTGTAACTCCAGGGTTGGATTGTGAAATTTGCAAGTTCCCTTGGTTTCTTGCCTGAAGAATCCTCTTTCAAGGGAGCAAATAGTCTCTACATATTGTAACAATCTTGTGTACCATAATTTTTCCTCCTTGGATAAGCTAATGCACGACATAGGGCTCTACAAAATTAGTCATCCTGGAATATGTTCTTGTCACAATGCCATGATCTGACATCTACATGGTATGCGTTTTGGTCCTCTCAATGGTGAAAATATGTGCCAAGTTGGGGATAAGAACTACTTACTACTTTTATTTCAAGATATGGGTCATCTATTGCCTAGTGATTTAGCATTTCCTTCATTATTCCTGTTAAAGCCCTGGCATATTATCAAGCTATCAGCCATGCCTATTTGATTTGAACAGCCATTTGATCGAGCTACATTGGAAAATTTGACAATATTATATTATTTTCTGATTTATTACTACCATGGTATTGCACTAACATTTTTTATGCTTGATTTAAAGTTGCTTTTGATACATAAGTTAATAATTTCTCAAAAATTTCACTAAGAACTTCAATTCTAAGAAGCCAACTCTCTGATCAGCCTCCCCACGATTGAACAGTTCTTCGCCCATGGCTTGCAGGTAGAGGTGGAAAGGATAAGGGGCCGCGCCCATGATAGGCTGATGAGCAAGCTAGCAGCAGCGAGGCACAAGGCTGAAGAGAGGCGGGCAGCTGCAGATGCCACGAGAAACAAGCAAGCCGCAAAAACTGAGCAGCAAGCAGAGTATATTCGCCGCACTGGCCGAATCCCCCCATCTTTTTCTTGCTGTAGTTGGTGTTCGTGAAATGCATACATTTTGTCCTCTTGCAATGTGTGGTTTTTACTCTTCCATTCATTATCCCACTTGTATTCCGTGTTACAAATTCTTTACTTTTGTATGGGTGAGTGTGTTGATATGTTTCAGTCATCCTCTGCTTTGAAGAGCAAAGATGGTTCATGTAAACGATTTTATTCCACAAGTAAATACGGGAAGGATAAGGATATTTTTTTACCGCCTTTTTTCTCCTTTTTTATTTGCTGATGTTGTATTTTAGAGTATGAAATTCACACTGTATATTTAATTATTTGAATTTGGATATTCAACGGAGTGGTAGAATTAGTAGGGTAAGAAGACTTTGTTGAGTTTGACTTTAGTCCGATTTGTGAAATGTACTTGAGATGTATAGGGTAAGTGGGAGCTAGGAACGGCATAAGTGAAATATTACTACTTTTAACGTTATTTTATTTATTTTGTTGCTCAAAGATGTCTTGATGTTGGAAATTCATTTGTGAGAATTGTCCTACATTTAAAAATTAGAAGAGGATGAGTGACACTTGTATACATGAATGGGTCTAAGACCTAATAGCTTAAACTTTGGGGTTAAGCTGGTATTTGCTCATATATATCTAACCCATGTAACACTTGAAATCCATTTGTTCAAACACTAGCTAAATTATTTGATATACTAGTTGGTGCCTCTTAGGGAAGAATGGACTTTGATACGATCCTTATGAGGAACTTGGAAAATTTGAGAGAAGGAAAGGAAAATATGGAAGGATCGACTTTTTCATGTTCTGGTTATGAAGAAAGGTTAAAGCAATGAGTAAAATTTTAATCTTAAGCATCGGTAACTAATTTTTCTTAATTTTTAATGAAATATTTTCCTGTTTAGTATTATTAAATATATAGAGAAAATAATGGATAATGAAATTTTTTTTATTTTCCTTTCTTTTCATTTTCCCCCATCAAGATTCTTGATCCGAACGGGCTGTTAATAGAATGATCTTGGAGAGCAGCAATAGGGGTAGCAAAAACTAATTAATGGGTTAATCTTAAATGAGTGAAACTTAAATGGGTTGGATTCAAATTGATCTATTTATAAATGAGTGAGTAAGATGAATTTGAATCTATCAAATTGATTAACAAGTATCCTCTAATAAATATATAAAAAAAATTATTTAAAAGTTTTTCTTTTATAATATTTCAATAAATATGAGTTAGAATTTTTAAAAAGCACCTATTTATTGTTTCTTTTTATCATTTCTACAATGTGAATTAAATTTTTTTTTTAAAAATAGCATATATTTTTACTATTATTATTTTTCTCATTTATGTCAGATGCGGCATAATGAAAGTTTTCAATAGAAAATTCTAGCAAAGGAGATAAAGTAATGAAGTGGCTGAGCATCATTCGGACGTCGCCCCCATGCTGTCGTTGGTTCCATTCTTCGAGCTTTGTTTGAGCCCATCTCCGGTGCCTATACATATGTGATCTAGATCTTGAGTTCTTCAAAGCATCTAAGATTAGTCAATTAAATCACAAATTGAAGGCCTATGATCTTTTGATGTTAGAAAGATTAAATCAGACCCGTCTTAATGATTATTTTCGGCGGCAATTTCTAATTTCTTGATTTAGATTGACACTACATCCAACGTTCTTGTACGAGTTTTCATTTGGATTTGGCCATCGCGCACCATAGTAACAAAGAAATTTGACATACCCCCAGGATGTGGTTCAGGTGGTAGTGCGGGTTGCGGAAGTGCCTTTCACGAGGTCAGGTGTTCAAACCCTCCCGGACTCGTTTCCGCCTTTGGACTCTTGAATTTACCCTCCCTTTGGAGTTGTAGGGTCAACTTCAAGGGGCGCAGGATTAGTCACGTGGATCGTAAAACGGACGCGTGGATACCCGGTGCGTATTCCAAAAAAAAAAAAAAAAAACAAAGAGACATCTTGACCTTCACCCTCCGCCCTATGTTCTCTTCCCTCTCTCACTGTTGTCTTGGTGTTCTTCACGGTGGTTTCTTGTACAAGTTTCTTCATCATCTTGCAGAACTTCTCTCTCTTTCCTCTTTTCTTTTTCGTCATTTGACTTGTCTAATTTGAAATCTTGAGTTATATACACACTCCTACTTCTTGGATTTTATTTTCTTAGAAGTGAAGAAATAAAATCCTCAACTTTTTTTGATCTTTTATATTTTTCATCTCTCTAGAAACACGAAATTTAGAGTTTTTCCAGAGGATTGGGTCAATATAATTTCGACTAAAAATACGCAAGGTTGCACATTTTATCTCAAGATCGTGCTCGAAAAGAGCATCCAAGTTTGATCAAGGTTACCATGAGTGAGGGGGCGTGAGTCCAATGAGAGGTTATGTCAACACTATTGATTACTTAACTCCATCGCCAATCTTGAATTTGGATTGAAGAATTCTTACAATCCCTTGTTATTTCAATATTTTTTGATTGATTTTCTTTAGCAGTATCAAAATTTCGGTGCCAAAGGGTACTTAAGGTTGTATTTTTCAGTCAATCAGCTGTCATTGTCCTTCAATTTCTGCCATTGGTGAGATCTCCTCATCTCTTTTTATTTCTTTTTATTAATATTATTACTATTTTTTTTTTCCAATTGTTGGTTAGAAGAGTACATTTTTTTATTTATAATGTGTAGACTTAACATATACATTTTTTGTATTTTCCATTTGAAAATCTTGCAATGTACAAATTTTTTCAAAAAGTACTATGACATGAGTTTTTTGAATTTTAGTTTAGCTTGGATTCACATGCCAAAATTATATGTTTTAGATTTTTCAAATGCATTGTGTTGTTTGTGTGGTTTCCATTGGTTGTAAAGTATGTTTTAGAAAATTGTCCATGTGAAATAAGTTTGCAGTAAAAAAAAAAAAAAAAACTCAAACTTATATTTTGTTTGTGTAACACAAATTTTCTTTGCGGTCCTAAGCCCAGATAAAGGAGCAGAGTTGTGTTATATTGCTGATAGCCAACACAAAACTTTATCAGATCTTTGTATCATGAATTCTTACCAAATCCATTTAGGTCAAGAGAATTGACCAAGTTAGTATAGAATGGAGAGGGTTAAGAAGTTAGCACAAGAGACTAGGATTAGATTAACAACTTGAAATATATGGACTCTTATGGACAAAGGTATGGGAATAGTGGAAATTATGTTTAGAAAGAAAATTAGCTTAATTTTTTGCCTTCATGAGACGAAATGGGTAGGGGAGAAAGTGAGAGAAATTGACAAAGTGGATTTAAACTTTGGTACATTAGAAAAGAGAAACATAAAAATGAGGTGGGAATTATTATAGACAAAGACCTAAAAGATAATGTGGTAGATGTTAGAAGAATAGGGGATAAGATCATTAAAATTAGGATAACTCTAGGCCTAGAGATAGTGAATGTCATTAGTCCGTAAGCTCCCAAAATAGGTTTAGCAGAAAATATTGAAAGACATTTGGAAAGATTTGGATAGTATTTTACAAAGGACAACAAAGTCTAAAAAGACATTAATAGGAGCTGATTTGAATGGACACATTTGAAAGGATAATACAAGCTATGAGAGGATACATGGAGGCCATGGATGTGGAGGTAAAAATGAGGCTGGTGATACAATTTTAAAATTTTCCATGTCTTACGATTTGATTATATTGAATACTTTATTTATAAAAAGAGAAGAACATTTAATAACTTTCAAGAGTGGGCATAATAAAATCCAAACAAATTTCTTCTTAACTAGGAATGAGGATCGTCTATCTTGTAAGGAGTTATCCCAGGTGAAAGTTTCACTACACAACATAAAGTTCTATTATTAGATATACATACTAAAAAATGGAAAAGAAAGAGTAAGATAAATTAATACAAGAGGACTAGATGGTGAAACTTGAAGAGAGTAATATTCAAAGATAAAATTATCAAAGAGTGTGATTGGATAGGTAAGGTAGATGCAAATATTGTTTGAAATAAAATGGCTAACTCTATCGTAAGGATAGAAAAAGAGATTTTAGGTGAGTTTAAAGGATGTTGACTCTATGAGTCTTAATCCTGTTTTGATAATAACAAATCACTTAGTATCTTACCAGTGCATTGAGCTTTTGAGTAGACTCATTACTTAGCACGCACGGATGGTAATGATGCTAAGAAAGCCATGAGGAACTTGAAGTGCATACAGCTTGGCTTAGTTCATGGAAGTAGAAGAGAAAAAGGATGAAGACAATTCAGCTTTTCAGTTGTAATTTGTATTTAGTCTTATTTGTATTTACATGTCTCATAAGATATGATAGGAAGCTCAAAATGGCCAATAGACTAACCCTACGATGCATGTTTTTCATGAAATATTCATATACACTTGACCTAGGTTGGATCTACATTTTAGAAGGGTAATAGGGCTCAAAAATAGTGCACTCGTCGACTAGTCCCGTAGCCTCATGGACGAGCAAATATTGATACCCTAATTTTCTCAGATAGACCACTCGTTGACTAATCTCCTGGTCTCGTCAACAAGCGAGTGAAGGACTGTAAAGCCCCAAACCCACCAAGTGGGGCCTGGGGTATTATATGTTCCATTCACCTATCTTTGATACCATAAATATCATCCAAGCAGCGGAAAATGAATAAACATCCACAAATAAAATACCATAGCTCTATAATATCACCAATATAAGCATCTCTAGATAACGTTATAACGTTATTACAGTACAAGGATTTAAAATAAAATATAAAGTTCCATATCTTACATTCACTCACAGTCACAAAAACTAAACCCTGCCTAAGCTTTCTAAGCTTGTTCTCCACAAGATCTTGAAAAATGAGTTGTATAATGGGGTGAGACGCTTCTCAATAAGGCGGAATAAATTATAACCGTGTGTGACAGATGAGTTTTAGTGTATACAAAATATAACCGTTTGTTAATCAATAACATTTGAGAAGACATATGCAGACTGTACTCACACATACATAAACATTTATAAGCGAGAGTTTCCAAGGATTGGGGAGATTACAAGCCCATAACATCTAACGCTCCTTTGCTCTGATATTGTTTGTAACTTTTCCTTTTTAATTTGGGTGTGGTTACAACTGATACTTATCAGGGCACCCACCTTACTCAGCAAGCCCACAGGTGGAGAGTCTTACTTCTCCATAAACATTCATGCATTTTAATTCACTTAAATGTACTCACACACATTCAACATCAATCATACCCCAGAATCCGCATACACGTGCTTTACATAATACCACAGCATATCCAAAATCACGAAAAATTCAATTCACAAACATGTACCCACTCCCAATAAATGAAAATGAGCATTTACTTCACTTCCCAACACTTTCCTAATTTCTAGGTATCCCTCCCCATCGTTCCCACTACGTACTGAGCATCCCTCCCCATCGTCCTCAGTACTTACTTCATAACAAACAGCTGTTACACTTTCACAATGACCTATTTATGGCAAATCAGTAAAATGACCTCCTCGTGTCACTGCCAACGTTTTACCCCCTTTATATAAATGATAATATAATGAACTCCTCAAATCCTGCCAACGTTATATCACGATTTATATCCAAGGCAATATAATGAACTCCCCATGCCTGCTAACATTATATTGTGAAATACATGAATAACCACACAAAACAATCCCCTAAACAAATCAATTCATTTACCATAGTAATCACAACCAGTTTATTATGAAGAATTAATCTCATGTCACACGGTTTGAATGTCATATCATACCCTAATAATTTGACAAGAGAAATTATATCACATAATACTCAGTTTCCCTAAAATACGTGTATAACCACCAAAACTATCAATTTCATACATATATTACATTTAGAAAATATCATATGTTGTTCCTGTATCCACATGCTCAATTTTAATTGCTTGGATTTTGAAAATACAATTAGCATAATGTTTCTAAAATCATCAACTCCAATTTAATCGGTTCAAATTTAATAAAAAGTTGACATAATTTATTCCCCTTACCTAATCCTGAAAATATGCCTAAAACGATCGGGAGATGAAAACCCTAGCTTTATGAAACTCACTAAGGAACGGGAACCTTTGAGCTGAGAGGAGGGAGAGAGGATCAGAGAGCATGTGAGAGTGATCCGAGAGGCTTCGGAGAGAGAGACATGAAGGAGAGAGCCAAAAATCTAAAACCCTAGCTTTTTAAAGAGAGAGGAAAACTATTTTTCTAAAATAAAAAATGAGCTCACCTCTATTTATAGAATTTATGTCCCGCATGAAATCATCGATGGTTTGGCCTGTGCCAAACCCAAATCCCCTGTGTACTGCTCTCGGTAGTTTGGACCTGCACGAAAATCGTGGTTTTTTGAAGATTCCTCAAATCGTTGACGGTTTTGGTCATTTCCCAAACCATTTTCTTCCTTTTCTTTTTTTCTTTCTCTTCTCTTTTATTTTATTTATTTATATTTTATTTTTTGGATTTGAGTCTCTACAAGGACACTCGTCGACGAGTTTATCAGGCAAACCTGACGCTCCAGCACTCAACAGGAAGAATTTTTTAATTAAAATATCTTTTATTGATCCAATGGTTAAAAAATGTCCATATGCAAAGAATGCCTATAAATATTAAACCCTAAAACTTATTTTACACCTTTTTCCAATACTCTATCAGATTCACACACTTTTGGGCATTCTCTTAGTTTTCAAAGGGCATTCACTCACATCTCTTGAAAGCATCTTTGGTATTGAGGTTTGATAAAGAAA
Organism: Malania oleifera; assembly: GCF_029873635.1. NCBI lineage: Eukaryota > Viridiplantae > Streptophyta > Magnoliopsida > Santalales > Ximeniaceae > Malania > Malania oleifera. The sequence goes on from NC_080420.1 coordinate 72,966,377, forward strand.
GTATTTTCTTTGGGCATTCAAACTTCATCTTCAAAGTTTTTCTTCTCTCATATATTTAAAATCTTATTGAGAGCAAAAACCCTAGTTTTCCATATATCCTTTGTTTGAAAAATATTTTGGGAAAAAGTTTGTACTAGGGCTTGAATCTTTGAAGCATTCACTTTCATATTTTTATTCAAAGATTACATTTTTGCAAAAGTTACTTGAGAGCAAACCCTAGGATTTCCAACACATATTATTTGAAAAATCATTTTTTGGTGATATATTGCATTGGGTTTAGATCTTTAAAGAAACTCATCATACATATTTTTATACAAAGATCATATATTCTTTTATTACAAAAAATCATATTGAGATCAACACATTTACTCCATTGAGTATCTTTATACAAAAAAAAGAAAATAAAAAGAAAAGAAAAGAAGTGATATTCAAAATTGTAATAACTATCATGGAATTAAGATTATGAGTTATATGATGAAATTATGGGAAAAAGTAATTGAATAAAGAATAAGACTAGAAATAAGAATTTCAGAGAATCAATTTGGTTTTATGATTGGGAGATCAACAACAGAAGCTATTTATCGTTCAAGAAGATTAATGGAAAAAAGTTTAGGGAAAAGAAGAGAGACTAGCATATGATATTTATTAACTTAGAGAAAGCATATGATAGAGTACCTAGGGAAGTTCTTTGGTGGGTCTTAAAAAAGAAGGGGGTTTATACTAGATATATTGAGGTCATTAAGGATATATATGACTAGTGTTAGAACTATAGGAGGGAAATATGGAGACTTTCCAGTCACAATATGTGTACATTAAGGTTATACTTTGGATCTTTATCTTTTTACTTTAGTGATTGATGAACTTACTAGGAATATCCAAAATGAGATCCTTCGGTGTATGTTGTTTGCAGATGATATTATGTTGATTGATGAATGTAGGCATAGAGTGGAACCTAAGTATAACTTTGGAAAAGCATATTAGAGTCCAAAGGCATTAGGATATTATGGAATAAGACGGAATACATGAAATGTAATTTCAATAACATAAGGAGTAGTGGAGAGAAGATTAAACTTAATAATCAAGAAATTATTAGCACTAATACATTTCAATATCTTGGATTTATTATGTAAGTGGATGGAAAAATTGAAGAAGATGTAATACATATAATTAAAGCAGGTTGGGTAAAATGAAGGAGTGCGTCAGACGTGTTGTATGATCATAGAATACCCTTTAAATTAAAAGGAAAATTTTTATAAGATGACTATAAGGCCGACTATGCTTTATGATCTAGAATGTTGGTTAACTAAAATATAACAAATACAAAAAGTAAAAGTTTCCCAAACGCGAATGTTAAGGTAGATGAGCGGTACAAAATTAAAAGATAAAATATAGAATGAGCATGTATGCAATAATTTAGGCACAATATTGGTTAAAGACAAGATAAGGGAGGGGGTGGCTTATATGGTTTGAGCATTTGAAACGAAGGTATAGTACAACATCTGCGAGGATGGGTGAGTTAGTTATAATTTCTGGCGTGAAAAAAGGGTAGGGATGTGCCTAAAATAACTTGAAATGAGGTAGTGAGGAAGGATTTGATGGTTCTTAATCTATTAAATGAAAATATTCTCAATCGGGTAAATTTTTTAAAAAAGAATTCATATAACTGACCTAACCTAGTGGGACTTGTTGTTGTTGTTATTGTAGTAGTTTGGGCTTGGCTTACATTGTGGGGAAGTATCAAGTGAGATGGGGTTTAATCAGGTAACTCAATGAGTGCCCATCTCAAACTCACTTAAACAGGTTGGGTTTGGTTAATTGTAAATGTGTCACTATATTTTAGATTCAAGCCAAAGATACAAATAACAGGTCACTAGTTGGACATTGACCATTTTCCCACCTAAGCACTGATAAGCATATGCTAATGGATATACCTTTTTCTTGACTTAATATGGAGTCTCCTTTTAAAACATGCTTCTTGAAACATATAACATTCATGTAATAATAAGTATCATCTAATCACCATCCTAGTCTGCTATCCAAGAGCAATATTGAGGAATTTTAATTAGTGTATAGACCCTCTTAAGAACTTTAAAAATATTAAAAAAAGAAAATATGAAAAAAATCCATTTTATCATACTTTTTAAAGTTGTGTTCTACGGGCTAACTGTAGGGGTATTTAATTGTGAAAATCAGTTTTGATATTTTATTTTAGGGTAAAAGACAATAATCTTTCTTGAGGTTCAATAAAAGGACATCGACAACTCTTGAGATTTCAAAAATCCCAAGGACCTCCTCTATGGTTTCAAAACTCCTATAAACCTTCTTTGAGGTTTGCTTTTTGGGTCACTTACACTCCTCAAAACTCATACGTTTTTTTTTTTTTTTGGCAAAATACAAGAAGAACTCATTATCTTTTTAGTAAATTTGAGGGGAGGTTAGTGAAATTCTTAAAACCTTAGGGGAGGTCCTTAGATTTTTTTGTAACCTCTGAAAAGGTCATTGTCTTTTTCCTAAATCTTAGAGATTTGTGTCTTTTGCCTTTTATTCTACTTTCTAAAAAATAATTATAAAAAATGTAATTAATTTTTTCATTCTATAATACTATTATATAAATAAATAACAACAATAAAAAATTAGAATTATTTATTTATGCAAATAATTTTATTATTTATTTATAGTTTTTTCAAATAATTAAAAAAAATATCACATTCAATTTTCTAAATTTATATAGAGAGGTTTATGTTTAGATTTCTAACTTCTTACTATGCATATGAGAGCACAACAAGAAAAATTATGAACCCAAACACTACTTTATATATTGAATGTCATTCATATTCACATAAATCTAAATTCAAACCCAAAATCTATGATCCCAAACACTGCTTTATATAATTTTATTTTGGAATAAAAAAAATCAAGTCTTTTTTTAATTATTTTGAAATTTAGAAATAAAAAATAAAAAAATTATTTTACACAACTAAACAAACTCTTTATTTTTTTTAAAAAAATTATAAATAAAAATCTTGAAAAACTAGAAAATATGATAAAATTTTATAATTCTTTGGGAAACTAAAAGATAAGAAATAAAAAAATGTTGTCCATAAGTAGTTAATCACATCCATTTACATAAATTTATTTTTGTACCCAAAGGGAGGCCAAGATATCTTGTGTTGCCTTTCAGAAACTTCAAGATTTTTTAAAATATTAGGGCCACCGCCTCCAATCCATGATACATCACATATGATGGTCTTGGAATGTGTAGCGAATATGAGGAATTACTAGTCTAGGCTTATATAGTGTTCTTCCTTTAGTTTTGGTCAGTCTCCTTTCTCTGTGACGAATGAATGCTTCAGTTTTGTCTTGTCTCGAAAAACTAGAAATATGATAAACTTTTTATAATTCTTTGAAAAACTAAAACATAAAAATAAAAAATATTGTCCATAGTATAAGGAAAGACTCCTCAAATCAAGCTTCCAATCATAAGTTCTGATTTATAGGCTGACATTATGTTTGTAATAAATATTAAATATTCTGTGCTGTAAATGTGAGGTTTGATTTTAGTTCTCTTGCCTAGAATAGAGTTTGTATACATGTATATATGCTGATTCAATAAAGTGAAAAAGTGTGGAAGATTTCTCTATTGACAGCAATAAGAATTTTTGTTCATATTTCTCAAAACTTCATCATGGTATCAGAGAAGCCAACCTCCACCGAGCCTTCGATCCCTTCCTCTGACAATACCCAAAACCCGATTGCAACCCCATCATCTCCAGTAGACATTCCCTTTATTGCTCTCAATATCACTGCTCAGATCAAAGAAAAACTCACTCCTTCCACCTTTCCTCAATGGTGTGCCCAGTTCGAAGCACTACTCATTGGATATAATATCTTTGATTATGCTACGGGCGATAAGCCCTGCCCTAAACCCAATGATCCCTCCACTTCTGCTCATCAAAGAACACACTGGATAAGACAAGATAAGCTTATCCTCAGTGCCATTCTAGCCTCTACGACCACCACTGTTACATCCTTCATCTCCATTACCAAAACCTCCTAAGAAGTATGGAAAAAATTACACACAATGTATACAATCAAGTCTCGGACTAGGGCAATGCAACTTAAGAAGGAACTTAGTTTGATAAAAAATGGAAATCAGTCAATTCAAAAGTTCCTCCACACAGTCAAGTTTCTCGCAGATGCAATCTTCCCTATCGATCATCCAATCTCTGACAATGATCTAACACTTTACATCCTCAACGGTCTAGGTGCTGATTTTTGTGAGATCGCGGCTCCTATTCGTGCCCGTGAATGCCCTCTCACCTTCGAGGAGTTACATGACCTTCTTGTAGGTCACGATGTGTACCTCCATCACCTCAAAGTCACATCCCAGCAGCTAGTCACCTCCGCAAACTACTCTACTCGGCGATTTGACTCTAGTTCATCTTTTGGAGGTCACTTTTCCATGGGCTTCTCAAAACCAAATGGTTCTAACCACAGCAATGGAGCCCTACAGAACCACAACTCTCAGGCCCAATACCAAAAAACCAGCGACCCACGAGACAATAGGAAGCTTAAGCCCAATGGTCAACGGCGTTACACACCCAAATGCCAACTATGTAAATAGTTGGGCCATATTGCTAAATATTGTGCTCGTGTCCAATTTCCTGCAGCAACGACCAACTGTGCCTCCACTGTACCCACCCCAAACACAAAGTGGCTTATAGATTCTGCAGCCTCCTATAATATCACTGATGATTTGGCTAATTTATTTGTCCATACTGAATATGATGGCACTGACGAGGTTGTCATCGGTGATGGTTTAGGTTTGCATGTCTCTCACATTGGTTCATTGGTTCTTCACTCACCCACACGCTCTTTTCATTTAAATGATACCCTTTGTGTTCCTAATATTTGAAAAAATCTTATCTCTGTTCATCATTTTATCACTCACAATCATGTTTTTGTTGAATTTCATCCTTTTTTTTGTAACGACTTAAAATTTCATACCATATTTTTTTTTTATAAATATATTGTAAAATAAAATACTTTGATACCCCTGATAATGTCTGCTATAACATCTCAGGCCCTAGGGTGGGTATCGAGGAAATTCGTGTTCACGGAATAACAAACCTTTGCTGTGGGAAAACATAAAGTCATATATCCATATTGCAACGACCTGCTTATCTAAATATAAAATGAAACATACTAAATAGAATAGTCAACCCGAACTCGTGGATAACAGGGATACCTATCAATCACAGTGGAAACCTAAGCAGTAGTAAATATAAATCACATTCTCAGAACCATAGAATACATAATACCAGAGTCTACTATAATCCCATAATACTGTGTTTATATACAATCTCCAAAAATGCCAAAATAAACCTAGGATCATACAAAAAAAATCTCCTGATCCTGGTACAACACTTACCCTCCTAGCGGGGTAACTTAATAACTCAACGGCGGCCACGACCCGCCGATCTCTCAGGGTTTTCTGAAAAATTAATTAAGTTTGGGGGTGAGACACTTCTCAGTAAGGGAAAATAAACTACATACAACTGTGTGGCAACATGAACATTTAATGATAATATAGATATACAGTACATTCTTCATACCAGAAAACATTCACCATTTAATAAATGTAAAAGCGTATACTTTCATATTTTATAAATCATACTAATAATAATTGTCTGGTATAGATAATAATACTGAAAACATACCCAGGATGAATAGCTAGCTGATGCCATGTATTACCCCCCATGACGGGTTGTACAGCCCGAAGGCGGGACCCGACAATGGCTGGCTGACCATTGCCGAGTCAAAAATGTCTGTAAGTACGATGGGCCTGCGACACCCTGGTTCGGACTGCCAGGTGGACGTCTACACTCTACCCTCAAAGCCACATCAACTATCCATCTCCCACCCCCTCGTAGGGTGGTTAGCACCAATTTGATCATAGATATCTGATCTATAAGCTACGGCACCGTACTCCTGAACTGAACTAAACTAACATCCGGGTTCTGATAACATATAATACTTGATAATATAACGTTTAACATAAATAGATTGATAGCATTTCTATAATTTCATAAATATGGCCTCCTGCCAAACATTTCATAAATACGGCCTTGTGTCGAACATTTCATAAATACGGCCTCGTTCCGAAATCATACATAAAACACGGCTTCGCATTGGCTATCAATCACGGCCTCGCACCAAATATCTTATACATATCATTCTGGATAATAAATCAATTATCATGTATTTTCAATATCATTTGTACTGTAATAATTTTTATTCCTGAAAACATGCTTCATTCATAACATTGTCATATCATAATATCATTCACATAAAGCAGTATTCATGCCACACATTTGCTGTATTAAACCATACTTCATATTCTAAAATCATAATTTCTGGGATCTCATACATATATATATACATTTCAACATAATAGCAGTATTTTCTCAAATATGCATTTCCTTCGTAATATATAGATATAATACATGCTTTCCTGAAAATAAATTTACTAATAAATAATAATAATTTGCATGGAAAAATCATTACTTTAGTTTATTCCCTTACCTGGCTACTGAGAAAAGCCCCTATAAACTCTAGTCTCACACTTGTAGGATTTCTTATTCAACACGTTAAAATCGAAAACTCGCAGAACTAAACTTCAGTATTTTCACTTGAATATCATTTCTTATAACTGTAGTAGGACTAAATTCGGCATAAAAAGCCTTACCTCAACTTAGGGATGATTTTTAACGGAGTTCTACCGACAATCCGCTCTGGCAGATATGCAGAAAACTTCTCCAAGAGCGTCGTGGTGGCCTCAGATTGTCGATCCAGCGAGTGACGGAGCTGAAATCGAAGAGAGAGGAGAGAGAAATCGAAGGGAGAGAGAGAGAGAGAGAGAGAGAGTGATTTTTTTCTCAATTTTTGCATTAAAAATCTGAGTTTTGCTATTTATAGGACCGGATTCATCGACGAGAAATGTCACCTCATCGACGAGTCTTGTAGAAAGTTCGTCGACGAACCTGCACCTTTGTCAACGAATTTCAGACTTCCCCAAAATCCTCTCTCGGTATCTTCTCATCGACGAAACTTAGCTTCGTCGACGAGGCCCTCTTATACCCTCGTCGACAAATCCCATGTGTTCATCGACGAGGACCTGATGATTTCCCTCGATTAATACTCCCAAAATTGAATGTTGTCGACTTCCTCCTTCTATTACTATTTCCATTTCCTTCCCTCTTTATTATTTAAATACCATTATTATTATTCGGGTCGTCACATATATATATGTATATAATAGCAGAATCCAGTATTATCCCAAAACATGCATACATAATTATACATCATCCCACCATCTTTTACCCAAACACTCGTGAATACTACTCAAAATACAATTCGATGATAACACTTACCCTACAGATAGGGTAGTGTGGACAACTTCTCTACCTGCGAACTTGATCTTCTCATCTAACTGGATCACCTGAAAAATCTTAATTTACTAGGATGAGACAACGCTTAGTAAGAAGAAATATGCTATTACTAGTGTGTGACAATTGAGTCTACATAAATAATTTACTGATAAGTAATTGAATTGAGATATCATGTAAATACTATGCAACTCACACCTACATAGCTTAAAATACACTTGAGATATTTGAGTTTTCTATTTAATCGTACTGCTAGTATTATATTATATCTGCTGATATTCTGTAAATCTGTATTCATGTAAATAACTGAAAAATATCCTTGAAAATTTATATGTCATGATTTAACCGCTTATGACAGGGTTGTGCGGCCCGTAGGCTGGACTTAACTCTGGTTGGCCTACTAGGATAAGTCACTTGAATACTCTTCCATCCTCAGTCCAACCTTTACTGCAATCTCTCCAAAGGCATGATACGGGTATCTACCTCGTCAAACCAGCCTCCTCAACCTAGGAACCTAGGGAGACTGCAATCCCTCCATAGGCACGGTAGACAGAATCCACACACTATCTGAGATATGTGGTTGCACTCTGATCAGAAATAGTAACGGTACCATGCTCTGTTGGCTGAATCTGTCTGAAATAATTAATCTGATTGAAATAATTCATCAGAGATATGCTATTGTATAATACTAATATATATAATTATCTTGCTGTGTCATCATGATTCCAAAATAACCATAACACTATAAATCTGATATGAAATACTGTAATATCTGTCTGAAATAACTGTAATATCTAACTGTAATATTTGACTAGATAATCTGTAATATCAATCATGGAATTCTGTAAATACTGTAAATTATCTGTTTGTAGAATATATCTGTCTATATAACATCTGTCTGTAAAATATATATATCTGTCTATGTAATATCTGATAAAGCATATTTCTATGCAAAAATGATGTAAATCATGATATTTTGAAAACTACGTAAACACTGTACTGAGAAAATACCTACTCATGCCACATAAACAATAAAACTCATATTATGATATCTGTAAAAATGTATAGTTTATACCCTGTATCTTAATAAACAAATACTATACTTTACTGATAAAATTTTCTGAATTTACTAGCATAACATATTTCCCTTATCTTGGTTAACTGAACTCGTCTATTGGTTCTAACTCACGCCTATGGTGTTCATAATTCCATATTCCTAAAATCACACACACACATACACACACACACACACACACACACAGATATATATATATATATATATATATATATATATTTTCTGTCAAATAACTAAATACCTAGAATAATTTTCATACTCATATTTTCTGAATTATAAACCATTCATTATCTTACCTGATTTCCTGGGAACACCCTCTAGATTCCCTAACCTGCTTACAGTAAAAACCCCAACACCCTGAATTCACAATACCCACATAAATCATCCCAAACACCAGTATGACAACATCTACTACTAAATTTGAGTTCAGAAAACCCTACAAACCAAATAATCCTTAAATAATCTATTTACCCTGATTTTGGGATAGTTCCCAAACTTCTCAAATCAACGTTTTGCTTCGGTTAGATTGTAGAGAATCTCCCTAGGATCACCATGGTAGCTTTTGATCATCGAACCGAGGAGAATTGGAGCAGAAAATCTAGAGAGAAGGTGGAGGGTTCATTTGAGAGAGAGAGAGAGAGAGAGAGAGAGAGAGAGAGAGAGAGAGAGAGAGAGAGAGAGAGAGAGAGAGAGTGAAATGGGATGAATTTTTTTTGCTTGAAAAATGAATTTTCAGCTATATATAGATGGTTGGCCACGTGGTCTCGTCAACGAGCCACGTTGCCTCGTCGATGGGACCAAGAAGGAGGTTCGTCGATGAACATATAACTCTCGTCGATGAATCTCAGGCCTTGAAATCAACCCCCTCGGTAAGTTCTTGTTGACGAGACATGTGTCTCCATTGATGTGCCAAAGAAGACTACTCGTCGATGAAGGTTTGGCGCTCGTCGACGAGACCCTGCAGAGTCCCCCCCCCTTTGAAAATTTCTTTTCCTCCTTCCTTTTATTATTTAATTTCTATAATTATCCAAGTTACTACACTTTTTTTATTGTCAAGGATCAGACCATGAGGGCGGTTCTACTCAAAGGTGCGTGTGAAAATGGTGTTTACACTCTTCCGGAGTCAATGGTGAAGTCTTCTCTACCTATAGTTGCAAACGTGCATGAACAAACCTCCGTTGAAGGGTGGCACAAACGTCTTGGACATCCATCTCATAAAATTGTCCAACACCTTGTCAACTCCTTTTCTCTTCCAATAAAAAAGAAAAAATGTCTCTCATCTTTGTACTTCTTGTTCCATTAATAAAGCTCACAAGCTCCCATTTCGGCAAAATGGTCTTCAAAGTCATGCCCCTCTTGACTTAATCTATATTGATGTTTGGGGACACCCCAATACTATTGGCATTGATGGATCCCATTATTATCTCATTTTGGTTGATCATTTCACAAAATATATTTGGTTTTACCCTATGGAAATGAAATTTAGTGTCAGCACAATATTTCCCCAATTTAAACATCTTGTTGAAACTAGTTTTCAATCCAAAATCAAAACCATATATTCAGATAACGGTGGTGAGTTTACGACTTTAAAAAAATATTTCTCCATTCATGGAATAAGCCACTTCACAACCGCTCCTCATACACTGCAAAAAAATGGTGTTTCTGAGTGTCGTCACTGTCACTTAGTGGAAACGGGCCTTACTCTATTACATGATGCTTCTCTACCCTTGACATATTGACCCTATGCCTTTTCCACTGCGGCATACCTTATTAATCGTCAACCAACCCCTCTCCTTCAAAATATATCTCCATTTGAAGCATTATTTAAACAACCACCAAACAATTTGAAGCTAAAAAAATTTGGTTGTTTATGCTTTCCACTCACTTGGCCGTATAACACCAACAAAATGTAGCCCAAAGCAGTTCCCTGTCTCTTCGTGGGCTATTCTTTGACCCAAAATGCCTACAAGTGCCTTGATCCATCTACCAACAAAATGTATCACCCCATGCATCTTTTTTTTGATGAAACCTGAAATGGTCTCTCTGAAAAACAAGCATCATCGTTGTTCTCCGCGAGTGGTTCAGCCCTTCTTGGCACGCCTCCATTCATTCAGAAGCCCCCACCAGTGACTTCGGTAGAAGCGAACACCTTCGCATCACCCCCAGGTACCACCTCTCTCACTTCTTCTCTTCATTCCCATCATCTTAACTCTGTTTTCTCATGCTTTAACTCCCTTGCATTGCATGACATTGCGACATCATCCTCACATTCGCATGAACCCACTGATTTGAACCTTGGTCACATACCAACTACCTAAGACTTGTTTGCATAACAACCTACATGAACCCATTGCATGACCACTCAGTCGATGAATAACATCCATAAACCTAAACAACTAAATTCCATAACCAAACATCCCAATCCTAGTACCACTGAACCAACTCGTGTGGGACAAGCTCTTCTTGAACCACACTGGAGAACAACCATGTCAGAAGAACTCATTGCCCTTATGCGCCATGGCCCATGGGAACTGGTCCCTCCCCCACCTAATTGTCAACCCGTAGGGTGTAAATGGATATTCTGGGTCAATCGAAAACCTGATGGGTCTATAGATCGTTCTAAAGCACAACTTGTTGCGAAAGGCTACAATCAACGTCCTGAGTTGGATTACAAGAAAACCTTAAGCCCTGTTGTGAAGCCCGCAATAATTCAAACTGTTCTAACAATTGCTGTAATGCAGGGATGGCCTTTAAGAAAACTTGATGTTAACAATGCCTTTTTGCATGGCCAATTAATTGAAACAGTTTATATGGCCCAACCCCTAGGATTCAAAGATGCATTAACACCTAATTATGTTTTTTAGAGAATCAAAGAATTATAGAAATTAAGTAAATAAAATAAAGGAGAGAAAATGATTTTTTCAAAAAGAATATTCAGCAGGGTCTCGTCGACGAATGCAGAGCGCTTGTCGACAAGTAGCCTTCTTGGGCTCATCAACGTGAACTTGTGTCTCGTCAACAAGAACTTATTGAGAGGGGTTTAGTAGAGCCTGAAGTTCGTCGACGAGGGTTATGAGTTCATTGACAAACTCCCTTCATGGACTCGTCGACGAGATGACATGTCTCGTCGACAAATTTGTATTTTATAAATATGTCAGACTCGGGTTTTCAGAAAAGGAAATTGCATGCAAGGTTTTATCTCTCTCTAAAAACATCTCTCCTACCTTCTCTCTAGATTTTTGGCTTTGTCCTTCACCAGTTTGATGATCGGAAGCCACCACGCTACTCTTGGGAAGATTCTCTTCAAGTCTGCCGGAGTAGTTCGTTGGTTAGGCCAACTTGAGAACCATCCCAAAATCTAGGTAAGTTGGTTATTTTAAGTTTTATAAGGTATTTGGTGTTTTTGGACTAAGGAAAATGCTCTAGATAGAATAATACTGAAGTTTTGTTAGGAAAAATGTAATTTCAGGGTGTTAAGTTGGGAACACCACAAGAGTAGGTTTGGTTAAGTTTGTAGGCTTCTCAGCAAGTCAGGTAAGGGGATAAATTAAGCTAGTATTTTTCATGAAATTATTATGAAATAAACAACATTTATATTCAGGAAAATATGTATGTTATAGAACTATATATGGAAATACTGCTGTTGTATAAGGAAATGAATTAAACACATTTTATAAGAAAATATGATTTCAAAACAAGTTATGAGTTTAGAAGGTTATTTACATTTGTGTGGCATGAGTATAATATTTCCAGGAAAATTATGTTATATTGAAATATTATGATTCTTCCAAGATAAACATGTTATAGAAGTTTTTAGGAAAATCATAAAAACAGTACAGGAACTATGGTTTTAAGAATATTATGTTAATCAGTGCAAGAATTTCATGTTCAAGTATGTTATGTTATGCCGGCTCAAATGCAATGATTTTTACATTATGAATTATGCCAGCTTAAATGTCGTGATTTTACGTTATGGATTATGTCGGCATTGACGCCGTGATTATGTATGATATGTAAGAAATCATGAAATATGTTGATGTAAAATATTACTCTGAAATACGAAACGACTATGTTTTAATATGGAATGTATTATATGTTATCAGAACCCTGATAGTTTAGTTCAGTTTTATGAAGCACGATATCGTAGCTATATATTCATGTTTATGTTTATGTTAGTGCTACCACATATCTTATGTAGAGTGTGGGAGATGACAGTCAATGTGTCTTTATGGGAGTGTCATAGTTCCCCTGGTAGTCCGGCACAGATGGAATAGGTCCATCAGACTTACACACCTATGTTTGACTTAGCATGGTCGGCTAGCCATTGCTAGGTCCCGCCTTCGGGTCGCACAACCCTGTCATGTTGGGGGGGGGGGAGGGTAAGGCATGACAATAACTAACTATCTATCCTGGGCAATAATTCAAGTATGATATGGTTATATAAGATGATTTTGCAGTATATAAATTTAGTATGTTAAACTATGTTATGTTAAATCATGTTTTATTTAGATATGATACAACTGTTTATACCAGTCATGAATTATGTACTATTTATATGTATATCATGAAAAATACTCATGTTGCCACACACTGATATTAGTTTATCTCCCTTACCGAGAGGTGTCTCACCCAAGCATTACAAACATTTCAGGAAATCCTGGTAGAAGAGCGAATAAAGCTCCGCAGCGGTAGGAATTGGCCAAACTACCCTGTCAGAAGGGTAAACATGTGAGACAGGGTTAGTTGGGTTTTTTTTATTATGACCCTAGGATACTTTTTGGGTCTTTTTATGGATGACTTTATATATATGGCAGATTTAGTAGAACTCTGGTATGGTTTCTGGTGTTTTATGGCATGTATGTAATTTTATGTTTTTTGCTGCTTAGGTATTAGAGTTTTAAGATAGATATTTCCCTGGTACCCATGGGTCTAAGTTCATCATGATTATGACAGCTTAGCAGGATTATTATATATGTTATTATGTGGAAATATATATATATATATATATATATAGAAAAATAGGCAGGTTGTTACATGTTTGCAGGTTAAATAAGGCAATTTATGGCCTAAAACAGGCTCCTAGAGCCTAGTACTCGGCACTGAAAATGGCTATCATGAGTCTCGGGTTTCAGAATTCAAAGGCAGACTCATCCCTATTTATCTACCAAGAAAACTTTGTTATGTGCTATTTATTTGTATATGTGGATAATTTGGTCGTCACTGGAAGAGATCCAATTTTTTTTTTTATCTCATATCATTAAACAACTTGGAATTCAATTCTCCATAAAATACATAGGCCAACTTCATTTCTTCTTGGGCATGGAAGTCATTCCAACAACATCTGGTTTCTTCCTTTCCTAGCACAAATACATTCGGGACCTTCTTTCAAAAACAAATATGATGGGTGCAAAGGAAGTATCTACCTTGAAGTCTACAAGCATGGCTCTGAAGCTGCTTGATGGAACAACATCATTTGATAGTACCGAGTTTCAAAGTGTTATTGGAGGCCTTCAGTATTTATCCCTCATATGCATAGACATTTGTTTCTCAGTAAATAAATTGTCACAATTTATGCATAAACCCACCGTAACTCACTAGGCCGCAACAAAGCGACTTCTTCGGTACTTGAAACAAACCATTTTCCATGGCATTCATATTAAAAAAAATTCCAGCTTTGCTATTACTACATATTCCGATGCTGATTGGGCAGACAAATTTGATGATCGTACATCCACATAAGCGTACATAAGTTTCATTGGTTCTAATCCAATTTCTTAGAGTTCAAAAAACCAAAAAGCCGTTGCAAGATCATTAACCGAGGCTGAGTATCGATCTCTTGCCAATGCTGCCTCTGAAACCATGTGACTGCTATCGTTATTCAAAGAACTCAGGCTATTAATAAAACATACACCAACATTGTTATGTGATAATCTGGGTGTGACACATCTTAGTTTCAATCCTATTCAGCACTTTTGGATGAAACACATACAGATTGATCTACATTTTGTTCGCGATATGGTTCAAAACAAAATTCTCAATGTTCAACATGTCAACACTCAAGATCAGCTAGCAGATTTAATGACCAAGCCATTACCATGACAACGCATAGAGACTCTAAAAATCAAGATTGGCTTAGCCGATGGCTACTCCTTCTTACGGGGGCGTATAAGGAAAGACTCCTCAAATCAAGCTCTCAATCACAATTCCTGATTTATAGGCTAACATTATGCTTGTAATAAATATCAAATATTATGTGCTGTAAATGTGAGGTCTGGTTTTAGTTCTCTTTCCTAGAATAGAGTTTGTATACGTGTATATATGCTGATACAATAAAGTGAAAAAGTGTGGAAGATTTCTCCATTAACAGCAAGAAGAATCTTTGTTCATATTTCTCAAAACTTCATCACATAGTTAGTTAATCATAGTCATCCACACAAATTTCTTTTCATACCAAAAGGGAGGCCAAGATATCCTGTGTTACCTTTTAGAAACTTCAAGGTTTTAAAAAATCTGAGGGCCCCTATGATACAACACACATGATGACCTTGGAAATGTGTAGTGGATATGAAGAATTGTTTGTCCAGCTGACTTATATAGTGTTCTTCCTTCAGTTTCTGTCAATCTCCTTTCCTTGCGATGAATGAATGCTTCAATCTTGTCTTTATTAGTTAGTTGAAAACTCAATCTAAAAGTATCTTTGTGACTGTTCAACACGATAGATTCTATTATTCTTTGCAAATTTTTTCCCAATATTTTCTAGAATTAATATTCTTATTTCAACATCTGCTTTGCAATCATCATATTGGAATCTCTAAACTTTGGCAATGGTTGAGACATTATTTCTGCTGTGTTGAAAGAACAATCTGCAAAGGGATTTTTAGCTCCAATGTAAGGCACCATACTCAATTTAATTATTCCAACATTTTCTTCACTTTTCACACTAATGAGGTGATTTTCATAAACAAATTTTAATTTCTTATGAAATGATTATGGAACTGCCACAACTGTATGAATCTATAATCTTCCCAATAGCATGTTGAATGAAGGTGCGATTTCTAGCACTTGAAATACTATCTCAAAGGTACAATGACCAATTTCAATGTTTAGATCAATTTTCCCTACAAATTATCTTATAATCCCGTTGAAGGCTCTAACTATTGGGCCGTTTTTCCTTATTAATGATTGTAGATTCCCAAATTTTTAACAAGTGTGGAATATGGTCATACATTCAAAGTTGATCCATTGTCAACTAACACCCTTGGTGTGATCGTATGACAATGTTTCACCACTATATGCAAAGGACTCACGTGATAACTTCCTTTAATTGGAATTTCATCATCAATGTATGCTACATTGTTGACTGTTAATATGGAATTAACCAAGTCATCAAATTGTTAAATCAGTTCATTTTGTGGCACATGATTCTCATTTGAAACTTTTAACAAAGCATTCCTATAACCTTCAAAATCTGTGAGCAAGTTGAGAATGGAAAATTTAACTAGAGTTTTATTTAGTTGCTTTACAATACTATAGTCATTGATTTTGAGTTGTTGTAGGAACTTTACCACTTCTTCGTCTAACTTATTTGCTCTTTTCTTTGCTAGGTTCTTTATTTATCTCTTCATTAACTTTATCTTTATCTTTCCTTCTTCTTTCCAGCTCTTTCAGAGTGTAACATCATCCACTCCTTGTCATTCCTCCAACACCAGACAAATAGGCTATAATAGTCTCCTCATTTAAGTTATTTATTTATGCTTCATATTTCTAAGGCACAACTTGATTTTAAAAATATGGGAAAGGTGTAGGTGGTTTGATGGTTATAGATTCAACATTGGATGGATATGGTGAATGGTATTGGATGAATGTGTATAGGGGATGATGATGGATGATCTGGGTTGATTTATACCATGGACTTCACAAACTTCAAGAACATTAATTGAAGTATTTTCATAATCTAGCATAGGGTTGGTTTGGATGTTTGGATTCAAAGCATCTTGAACAGGTTAGAATTTTGGAATGTTTACATCAATTAGGTTTTAAACTCTATGTTTAAGAGCTAAACAAGCATTGGTGGCATGACCTAGAGCATGCATATGATATTCATATGAGACATTGGGATTACGAAACCTCATATTTTGCCCCGATTTCAGAGGCATGGGGACAAATTTCCCTTAAGACACCAACTAATGATATAAATCAACCAAAGGGATTAGTAATGTAGAGAACTCTCTTCTAGGTCTTGGATTAGGATTAGCTTGGCTTGAATTGAGGTTTAGTGAAATTTTCATGTTGGCTTATTGGCGGATGACATACTGAGCGGCATAAGTACAAAAAACTTGGGTTGCAGTTTGAGTCTACACCTTACCTTAAGGTACAACATTGACTTCTCCTTCTTTATTTTCTTTCTTGACAAGTATTTTTAGTTATAACTCAATCAGTTGTCTTTAATGTAGTGTAATTTGTAAGCCTCCCTAACTTAAGACCACTTTCAATCCTCTCCCCAATGGCTATGACTGTTGCAAAGTTGGATAAGTTTTGTGTATGTCATAACCATAGCCTTTAGGCCATGGTAACTTTAAACTACTTTGATAAATTAGCATGACTTGCTTTGTTTTACAATAAACAAGTTCATAGCAGCCATGTTATTCATTTATTTGAGTTGTATTAATTGATATTGGAAATTCCATTTGACTTATTAGTGGTAGGAAGAGCTTAGATGAAAGAAAATTATGAGGGTCATTGTAACAATCGACTTATTTTACCATAAATTTTTTTTAACATAATAACCCTAATAAAACATAATCAAACCTATACCCATGGGTACCAGAGATATACTTGAAATACAACACTAATACCTAAGAAGCGGGAAACGTAAAATCATATACATATCAAATCATTGGTCCAGCACAACACCAGAGTTTTACTACAATGGTCATATACATACACACATCTCAAAATATCCAAAAGTGCCCTAGGATCACCACCCAAAAATCCATTAGACCTTAGCAAAATGACTTACCTTTTAAACAAAGTAGAATAGTCAAACTCTAACGCTGTGGAGCTCTATCCGCTCTTCTATTTGGGGCTCCTGAAATGTTTATTTAGCTGGGGTGAGACCCCTCTCAGTAAGGGAAATAAACTAATATCAGTGTGTGGCAATATGAGTATTTTCGTGTTATACATATAATAATACATAAATCATATGTGGTAAAACTGCCTGCATCATATTTGGGAAAAACATAATTTATCATAACATGGTATAACATACTAAGTTTCTATATAAGAAATCATCATATATAACTGTACATGAAATAACACCTTGGATGGATAATTGGCTAGTGTCATGTCTTACCCCCACATGACTGGGTTGTGCGGCCCAAAGGCAGAACCTAGCAATGGTTGGCCGACCATGCTAGATCAACATAAGTTTGTAAGTACGATGGATCTGCCCCTCCTGGTCTGGACATCAGAGGGACGCCTGCACTACCATAAAACCACATCGACTATTGATATCCCACTACCCCTTACAACAAGTGGTAGCACTAACATATACATGATCATGATCATAT
This sequence comes from Malania oleifera, assembly GCF_029873635.1. Lineage (NCBI taxonomy): Eukaryota > Viridiplantae > Streptophyta > Magnoliopsida > Santalales > Ximeniaceae > Malania > Malania oleifera. The sequence continues at coordinate 72,984,469 of NC_080420.1, forward strand.
AGCTACAGTACTGTGCTTTGTGAAAGCCTAAACTGAACCATCTGGGTTCTGATAACATATAGTATATCTCCAATGATGATACATAACTATTTCATAATAATATCTGTCATGATAATATTTTCATGAATTATAACATATCATGTAAAATTCACGGCCCTTATGCTGACATAGCATATTATATAAAACCACAACCTTTACGCTCGCATATCATATAAAATCCATGGCCCTTATGCCGACATATCATATAAAATTCACGGCCCTTATGCCGATATATCATATAATATTCATAGTTTGAAAATCCATGTATTGTTTTTAATATTTTCCCAAAAATAGTAATAACATGCCTATTCTAAAAACTTAATATTTCATCATCATAGTTTCCATGGTAAATGTTACTCATGCCACACAAAAGGGGTAATATTCAGACCATAAAATCTGTTCTAAAATCATATTTCTAATCAACAACATTATTTCCAATATAATTCTACAATATACATATTTACCTGAAGTTAAATGCTGTAAAATAATAAATATATTTTCATAAGAAAGCTGACTTAGTTTATCCCCTTTCCTGGTTTTCTAGGAAGCCCACAAAATACCCAAAATCACCCCTTTGTGTTCCCCAGCTTAACACCCTGAAATTAATATTTTCCCAACAAAACCTCAGTATTATCTTACCTAACATATTCTTCTCAGTCCAGAAACACAAAAAATCTAATAAAACTGAAATTAACTAACTTACCCAAATTTTGAGATGGTTCCCAAGTTAGCCTAACCAGTAAATCACTCTAGTAGAAGATGTGCAGAGAATCTTCCTAGGAGTGATGTGGCCGCTTTTGATAGTCAATCCAGTGAAGAACCGGATCGAAATCGAAGAGAGAAGGTGAGGGAGCTGAAGTGGGAGAGAGAGAAAGGGGTTTGGTTGAATTTTCTCACAGAAAATCAGATTTGAGCCTATTTATACACCAGTCTTCGTCGATGAGACACGTCACTTCGTCGATGAGGCCCAGAAGAGAGTTCGTCGACGAACGTTTACTTATCATCGATGAATTTTAGGCCCTGCAACAGCCCTCTCGGTAATTTCTCATCGACGAGACACGTGGTGTGCGACAAATCTAGTAAAGAGTTCGTCGACGAAACTGAATGGATCGTCGACAAGCCTTGCAATTTCTCTTTTGAATTTCCTTTTCTCCCTCTTCTTTTATTATTTAAATACTATAATTTTTGGGGTCTCTACATTCTCCAATCCTTATAAAATTTCATCCTCGAAATTTACTATCTGTATTGACACCATCCTTTAAAGAAAATGGGCTACTTATTTTATTACTTACCCTCACTTATGGTGGAGGAATACCGTGGTTACATTCAGGGTTCTGGGAGATTACAATATACATAAAATAAAATTCTCCCACAACCAAAATACTATCTACTACTAGAAAATTATTACGTCTAACTAACCTGCACAAAAGAAAGTTCACATATCCACCAGTAACTTTTCCTAATTACTACTGATCCCCGCTGAAGAGATACGGGTACTTCTGTCATATTTGCTCCTCGAGTTCCCATGAAGCTTCCTCTATCGCATGATTTCTCCATAAAACTTTTATTAAATGAATCTTCTTATTGTGCAATTCCTATTCTTTCTTGTCCATAATTTGCACTGGTACCTCCTCATAAGCTAGAGTATCCTTGAGCTCTATCTCTCCATAATTGATCACATGGGAGGGATCTGGGACGTATATCCTCAACATGGAAACACAGAATACGTTGTGTATTCTGAACAAAACGGGTGGTAAGGCTAGCTTGTAGGCAACTGACCCCACTCTCTCAAGAATTTCAAACGGGCCAATAAACCTAGGGCTAAACTTACCCTTCCTTCCAAATCTCATAATTCCATTTAATGAAGCTATTTTCAAAAACACGTGATCTCCAACATCAAACTCCAGTTTCCTGCGGCGAGTATCAATGCAACTCTTCTGCTGGCTCTGAGCTGCACTGATTTTATCTTTGATGAGCCAAACTTTATCATATGCCTGCTGCACCAGCTCTGGCCCCACAACTCGCCACTCACCTAACTCATCCCAATATAAAGGAGAACGACATCTTCTACCACAAAGCGCCTCATAAGGTGCCATTCCAATGCTGGCATAATAGTCTTTATTGTATGCGAACTTTACCAGTAGCATATACTGAGTCCAACTACCCCCAAAATCTAACATGCATGCCCGTAACATATCTTCTAATATTTGAATCACCCTCTCAGTCTAGTCGTCCGTCTGAGGATGAATGCCACGCTGAAAGATAACTAAGACCCCAGAGGCTCCTAGAAGCTCCTTCAAAACTGTGACGTGAAACGTAGGTCTCAATCTGACACTATAGACACTGGCACACCATAAGAATGGGCTATCTTCTAAATATGAATCTCTGCCAGTCTGTCCATGGATTAGTTGACTTTAATAAGAATTAAGTGAGTTGTCTTTGTCAATCTATCAATGACCACCCAAATAGCATTCTGACCATGCGGTGCCGGTGGTAAACCTCTTACAAAGTGCATAGAAACATGATCCCACTTCCACTTTGGGATGTAAAGTGGCTGCAACTAGCCCGCCGACCTCTGGTGCTTAGCTTTTACCTATTGGCACGTCAGACACTGCTGTACAAACTCAGCAATTTCCCTCTTCATGCCGCTCCACCAGTAAGACTCTCACAGATCCCTATATATTTTAGTACTACCTGGATGAACCGTGTACAAGGACTTGTGAACCTCCTCTAAGATTGTCCTTCTGATGTCCATATCTGCAGGCATGCATAACCTAGAATGGAACCTCAAAGCTCTGTCATCAGAAATACTGAATTCATATCCCTATCCATTCTGTACCTTGGTTATCAGCTCTGCTAATTTTGCGTCATCTCTCAGAGCTGCCTTAATCCTTTCTTGTAGGGTAGGCTATACTACCAGGCTGGCAATAAATGCCTGAAGATTACTTTCTACCAATTCTACACCGAGTCTCTCCAGATCCATTTGGATCGGATGCTAAACCTCCATAGCTGCCAGTGCCAATCCTATTGATTTCCTTCTCAGAGCATCAGTTACCACGTTTGCTTTCCCTGAGTGGTAACTAATAGTGTAGTAATAATCTTTAATAAGCTCCAACCACCTCCTCTGTCTCATATTCGGCTCCCTTTGAGTGAAAAGTACTTCAAAAGTTTGAAATCGAAGAATATCTCGCATCTCTCATCGTACAAGTAATGCCTCCAAATATTTAACGCATGCACCACTGTAGCCAATTCCAGATCGTGGGTAGGATAATTATTTTCATACTCTTTCAACTGTTGGGAGGCGTAAGCTACAACCTTACCATGCTGCATCAATACACAGCCGAGCCCTTTCAAAGATGCGCCATTGTAAATGACATAACCATCATCCCTTGACGGAATGATCAGCATTGGTGCAGTGACAAGCATATGTTTCAGTTCCTAAAAACTCTGCTCGCAATCATCATCCCATTCAAACCTGACATTTTTCCCAGTCAAATATGTGAGAGGTCCTAATGAAGGTGAAAACCCCTTAACAAATCGACGGTAATAACCTGCCAGTCCCAAGAAACTCCTATTTTCCTGAATGTTCTTTGATTTTTCCCAATTCAACACTGTCTCAATCTTGCTGGGATCCACTAAAATACCATCACCTGAAATAACATGCCCAAGAAATGACACTTTCTCTAACAAAAGTTCACATTTACTAAACTTGGCATATAACTTCTTTTCCCTGAGCATTTGAAGTACTAGCCGTAAATGCGTCTCATGCTCCTCAAAACTCCTCGAGTAGACCAGCATATCATTAATAAAAACTATAATGAACTGAGCTAAATACTGGTGAAAGACTCTATTCATCAAGTCCATGAACACGACAGGAGCATTCATCAGACCAAATGGCATAACGAGGAATTCATAATGCCCATACCTGGTTCTGAAAGCTGTCTTCAAGATGTCTTCTGCCTTTGCTTTTGCCTGATGATAGCTTGATCTGAAGTCAATCTTGGAATAGACCAGCGTATCTTGAAGCTGATCAAATAAATCGTCTATATGGGGTAGAGGATACCTATTCTTGATCACCACCTTATTAATTTCCTTGTAATCTATACACATCCTTATAGACCCATCCTTTTTCTTTACGAATAATACTGGAGCTCCCCATGGTGATACAATGGTCCGAATAAAACCCTTATCCAGTAAGTCTTGCAACTGATCTTTTAGCTCCCCCAACTCTGCTAGAGTCATTTTGTAAGGAGCTTTAGAGATCGGTTCAATCTCGGGAAGTAGATCAATAAAGAAATCTACCTCGCGGTCGGGAGGTAACCCAGGTAGATGTTCTGGAAAAATGTTTGGAAACTCCTTAACCACTGGTGTATTGCCCAACTTCAATTCATTTTCTGACACATCCTTTACAAAAGCTATAAACCCCTGACAACCATCTAGGAGTAATCTCCTTACCTGTATGACTGATACTAACTGAGGCGGGGATTGCACACGTGACCCTATAAACCTGAATTCTGGTCTTCCCGGAGGTTTGAATATTACTTCTTTCAAATGACAGTCTATACTGGCGTAATTGGCTTCCAACCAATCCATACAAAAAATTACATTGAACCCATGCATATCCAATACTATTAAATAAGTTGGCAAGACTTTTCCCTGAATATCAATTGGACAGCTTCGAAGCACTCTACTATACCACAACTGACCCTGTTGGTGTAGTTACTAACAATTCGGTATCTAGCAATTGTGTTCCTGCCCCATATAATCTAAGACACCCTATAAACACGAACGAGTATGTGGCTCCTAAATCGAACAATACAATAACTTTAAATGAAAGCATGTTAATCATACCTTCCACCACATCACCGGCTGTCTCAGCATCTCCAGGCGTCAAAGCATAGACCCTCGCTGGAGCTACATTCCTCTGCTGGCCTCCATGGGGCGGTTGATAGCCTCCCTGGTATAGTCTGGGAACAGGAGCTGTATCAGGTGGTGTAGGGAAATCTCTCACCAGATGTCCCTACCTACCACAATGATAACATACGACTCTTCCCATTCGACACTCTCCCAAGTGTCTCTTTCCACAAGTCTGACAGATAGGAAAATGCCGCACTGTCTGCAACTCATGACCTCCAGTCTCTTGCCTCTGTCCTCTGCTATAGTTTCCTATCCTCAACTAACCCTGCCTCGATCCCTGCTGGAAGCCTGAAGGTGTAGATATCTTCTTCTATCCCTGCTCCTCTGTATCCTTGTGCTCACTAGCCTTGGCCAAAGCTGCTTTGTCAACTAACTTACCAAAATCTTGTATCTTCAGCACTAACCCCTGTTTGTATATTTCTTGCCTCAATTCTCTTTCAAACTGTCTCGCCTTATTTACTTCATCAGGAACAATATACGGGGCAAAGCGAAATAACTTTATAAACTGTGCCGCATATTGCTGAACCGACTGCTGTCCCTGCTTCAAATTCAGGAACTCTTCCACTTTAGCTTCCCTGACAGTGGCTGGGAAATATCTTTCACAAAATAATTCTTTAAATCAGTCCCATGTCATAGCTATCGACGTCACCCTCTACTGCTCTAGAAGAATCATAGTAGTCCATGACCTCTCAGCCTCACCTGTCAGTTTATAGGTGGCGAAAAGGACCCTTTGCTCCTCCGTACACTGTAATACCGCAAAAATTTTCTCGATCTCCCACATGCAATTATCGGCGGCTGTAGGATCAACTCCTACTGAAAATTCCGGAGGATTCATTTTGGTAAATTTCTCTATTATGCACCCATGGCCTACAGACGAGCCTCCCTGCTCTCTGAAGCTCCTAGCGATCTCAGCCATAACCTGCTATGCTATGCTGTGTAGTACTGCATCTGAATCAGTCCTGCCTACACTCGAGGGCCCTGCACCCTCACTACCACTCGCATGGGCACTACCTTCTCCAGGGTCGATCATGAAAAGACAATAAACATGGATCAGGAACCCTATTCTTATAATTTACTCGTCTAACTAAAATCCCCTATCTTGACATCCTTTACTTATTTTAATATCCAATCCTACACTATAGAAACACAACCCAACAATAGTTTACTATGATTTTCCTGAAATTGTCACCCCAAGAAAAAACACAGAAAACACCACGGAAGTCCTACCTCTAGGCTGTAGAACAAAACCTTAAATTCTTTCCCTAACTCTGGTAATGTTTTCATTACATTCTAAAGTCTACAGAACCTAACTACCTAGGTTCTGATACCAAATTGTAACGACCTGCTTATTTTACCATAAATTTTTTTAACATAATAACTATGATAAAAATAATCAACTTGGACCCATGGGTACCACGAATATACTTGAAATACAACACTGATACCTAAGCAGCGGGAAACATAAGATCATATACATATCAAATCATCTATCCAACAAAACACTAGAGTGTTACTAAAACTGTCATATACATACACACATCCCAAAATATGCAAAAGTGCCCTAGGGTCACCACCCAAAAATCCATCAGACCCTAGTAAAATGACTTATCCTTCAGACAGGGTAGAACAGTCGAACTCTAACGCTGCGGAACTCTATCTGCTCTTCTATCTGGGGCTCTTAAAATGTTTATATAGCTGGGGTGAGACACCTCTCAGTAAGGGAAATAAACTAATATCAGTGTGTGGCAATATGTGTAATGTCCTGCTAATAAAATAAAATCTTTTTCCCTAGTTTTAAATCCAATCATTAACCTAAACAGCAGAAAGCCAATCATATAAAATAAATCCACACATAATACAATACCAAAGTGTCAAATCAACCTATAATATACAATCATCACTGTTCTCTCGGATCTACCCTTACTGATACCAAGGGTTTGCAAAAACATGCCATCCAAATATATTCACTCTCAAGTAGTAGTACAACAACCCCTCTACCTACGAGCCTGCTCCGCTCGCCTAACTAGTTCACCCGAAAAATAATTCAACACTGGGATGAGCCAACGCTCAGTAAGACGAAACATGCTATTACTAGTGTGTGGCTATTGAGCTATAGTTTGGTAAAAATAATATGATTTAAGAATAGTATGAATAATTGAATCTAAAAATGCTAATATTACATAACGTATACTAAAAACCATTATCTACATAACTTAACATGCCAATCTGTTTGAAATTACTTTTCATATTAATACTACTATTTCTGAAAGTTTGATAGTACACATAATAGCTGAGAAATTTCCCCGGATGGCTGTATGTCATGATTTAACCCCTCATGACAGGGTTGTGCGGCCCGAAGGCAGGACCTATCCTAGCTGGCCAACTAGGGTAAGTCAATTGAACTCTAACACTATGATCGACACCCTCAATCCATATTTGATGGAGAGCCTGTCCCGACGTGGGCACGATCGACCTTATACCACTTACTGTCTGAGTAAAGTGGTCGCACTCTGAACTGAATATCTGTAGCTACGGTACAATGCTCTGCTCTTTGATCCATTAGGGTCTGATACTATATAGGTAACTGATATTTGTAATATACTGTTTTTACTGTGGTTTCTAAAATAACCATAACCCTATAGAATTTATCTGAAATTCTAAATAAACTGATTGAAAACCTGATTCTGTATAACTGAACTGTTGTTTGAATATCAGTATATCGGGGCATTATGGAACTGATAAATATGTTATTATGAAATTACTGAAAATGCATATTTCTTAGTATGTTGTATACGTGAAAAATTCGTCATTCTATAAACATGCAAATATCATGGTATTTCTGTTAATATCTATAAACATGGTATTCACGAATTCCATAAATATAGTATTGTCTTGTTATCAACTCAAGCCACACAAATAAATATTAATATTATTAGGTTCTAGAAACTATTTAGATTATATATATATATATATATATATAATCTAAATAATAATTTGATAAAAACATATAGTTCGTACTGAAATCGTAAAAGGGTTTCCTAGCATAGCATATTTCTCTTACCTGACTATTGGAAAGCCCCTACTGAATATCCGTCCTACACCTGCAGGGTTTCCCACTCAACTCCCTGAAAACAACATTCACCATAACAAAACATCATTATTTCTCTGTCTACTTCATTTCCTACAACTTCTGGAAAGCCTAATTTCGAATAAAAGGCCTTACCCTAATTCTAGGGAGAAATTCGACTCGATCCCACCAACGATCCACCCCAGCAGACTTGAAGAGAACTCCACCAAGAGCGTCGTGGTTACCTTAGATCGTCGATCCGGGGAATGATGGGGCCGAAATCGAAGAGGGATGGAAGAAGAATCGTAGGAGAGAGAGAGAGGGGAAGATTTTCATTGAAGTTTTGTGATTAAACCTAATTTAGAGCTATTTATACTGTGGCCTTCGTCGACGAGCCATGTCATCTCATTGACGAGGTCCAAAAGGAGGTTCATTGATGTATACCATCTCCTCGTCGACGAAATTCATAATTCGAAAAATGGCCTCTCGGTATTTTCTTGTCGACGAAATGCTGCCTCGTCGATGAGGTCCTTATGTACCCTCATTGATGAATCCCCTATGTTTGTCAACGAGGCCCTAGAAAAATTCTTGGGTTTTTACATTCCAAAATGCAACGTCGTCAATAGACACGAAGCGTTCGTTGACAAAGTTGGCTACCTTCTTCTATTACTATTTCCATTTCCCTTCCTCTTTATTATTTAAATACCATTATTCTTCGGGTCGTTATATTCTCCCCTCCTTTTAAAATTTCGTCCTTGAAATTTATTATTCATATGATTCCTCCTTCTTAGAAGGCAAAATGGTCTACTTATTTTATTACCTGCCCTCACTTTTGGCGGAGGAATACTGTGGTTACATGGGTAGTTTTGGGAGATTACAATTATAAAAGAAAATTCCCCCAAAACCAAAATACTACCTATCCTATACACTACATTACAATTCCATTGTGTTAAACAAAATAAAATTACTACTACTCTAATCTATACATCACCACTGGGTTCACTAAATAAGTGGGGATATTTCTGTCTAATCTCATCTTCAAGCTCCCACGAGGCTTCTTCTACCGCATGATTCATTCACAAGATTTTCACTAACGAAATCCTTTTGCTGCGCAATACCTGTTCTTTTCTATCTATGATCCACATTGGAGCTTCTTCGTATGCTAGATCACCACTGAGTTCCAATTTTGCATAGCTAATGATATGGGAAGGATCTAGGATGTATTTTCTTAGTATAGAGGCATGAAATACGTCATGAATCCTGAATAAATATGGTGGTAGAGCTAGCCGATAAGCCACTGACCCAATCCTCTCAAGTATCTCAAAGGGGCCAATGAACCTAGGGCTCAACTTACCCTTCTTCCCAAACCTCATGATCCCCTATTTTCAGAAATACATGATCACCCACTTCAAATTCTAGTTTTCGGTGGTGAGTATCCGCGTAGCTTTTCTACTGACTTTGTGCTATACTGATTCCATCTCGAATGAGTCAAACTTTATCGCATGCCTGTTGAATCATCTCTGGATCCAAAACTCGCCTCTCGTTGACTTCATCCTAGAAAAGAGGGGATCGACATCTTCTACCATATAACGCCTCATATGGTGCCATGCCAATGCTAGCCTAATAAATGTTATTATAAGCAAATTCAACTAGCGGCAAAAATTGAGTCCAACTACCCCCAAAATCCAGTACACACGCTCGCAACATATCCTCGAGTACCTGAATTGTTCTCTTTGTCTGACCATCTTTCTGAGGATGGAAAGTGGTGCTGAATGCTTGCTGAGTCCACAATGCCTCCTGCAAGCTCCTCCAGAACCGCTATGTAAAACGTGGATCACGGTCTGAGACTATGGATATCGGCACTCCATGGGGTTGAACAATCTCTTGTATGTAAATCTCTGCTAACTTATTCATAGGGTAGCTAACTCTAACGGGTAGAAAGTGTGCTGTCTTCATGAACCCATCAACCACCACCCAAATGGCATTCTGACCATGTGGCACCAGTTGTAACCTAGTAACAAAATCCATGGATACGTGGTCCCACTTCCATTCAGGAATGAAAAGTGGATGCAACTGACCAGCCGGCCTCTGGTGCTCAGCTTTAACCTGTTGGAACATTAAACATTGCTGCACAAATTCTGCTATTTCCCTCTTCATGCCACTCCACCAAAAATACTCCCTCAGATCCCTATACATTTTCGTACTGCCAAGATGAACAGTGTATAGAGATCTGTGTGCCTATTCTAGAATCATCCTTCTAATGCTATCATCCACAGGCACGCATAATCTGGTGCAAAATCTAAGAGCCCCATCATCGGAAATGTTGAATCCCTCTCCTTGACCATCCTGAACTCTGGCTAGCACCTCCACTAATTTGGGATCATTTCTCTAAGTAGCTTTAATTCTTTCATACAATGCAAGTTGTACAACCAGACTGGCAATAAACACCTGAGAATCATCTTCAACTAACTCCACACCAAGCCTTTCCAAGTCCATTTGAATCGGGTGCTGATTTGCTACTGCTAACTGCGCTGTATCCTTTGATTTACGGATCAAAGCGTTAGCCACCACATTTGCTTTACCTGGGTGGTAACTAATGGTAAAGTCGTAATCCTTGATGAGTTCTAACCACCTTCTCTGGAGCTTATTCAATTCTTTCTGTGTGAAGAAATACTTTAGACTCTTGCGATCAAAAAATATTTCACACTTCTCACCATATAAGTAATGTCTCCAGATCTTCAATGCATGTACAACCACAACCAATTCTAGATCATGAGTAGGGTAGTTCTTTTCATATTATTTCAACTGTCTGGAAGCGTACGCCACCACCCTACCATGCTACATCAGCACACAACCAAGTCCTTTCAAGGACGCGTCACTGTAAATCACATACCCACCACCTACTGATGGAATCGTCAAAACTGATGTAGTGACGAGCCGCTGCTTTAGCTCTTGAAAACTTTGCTCGCATTCTTCATCCCTCACGAATTTGGCATTTTTCCTGGTCAAACACGTGAAAGGTCCTAACAAGGCTAAAAATCCCTTCACAAATCGACGATAATAACCTTCCAATCCTAAGAAACTCCTGACCTCCTACACATTCCTCAGCGTGGCCTAATTTACCACTATGTCAATCTTGCTGGGATCTACTGAAATACCATCTCTTGAGATCACATGGCCCAAAAATGCAATCTTCTCAAGCCATAACTCACACTTACTAAACTTGGCGTAAAGCTGTTCCTCTCAAAGTGTCTGCAGTACCTGCCTCAAATGCACCTCATGATCCTCAAAATTCTTCGAGTACACCAATATATCATCAATAAAAACCACTACAAATTGATCTAGATACTGATAAAAACCACTACAAATTGATCTAGATACTGGTGAAAAACTCTATTCATCAAGTCCATGAACACAGCTGGGGCATTCGTCAGACCAAAAGGCATGACAAGAAATTCATAGTGCCTGTACCTGGTCCTGAAAGCTGTCTTAGCAACGTCCTCTGCTTTTACTCTCACTTGATGATACCTTGATCTGAGGTCGATCTTGGAATATACCCGTGTACCCTGGAGCTGATAAAACAAATCGTCTATACGGGGTAGAGGATATTTATTCTTGATAGTAACTTTGTTTATTTATCTGTAATCAATACACATCCTCAAAGACACGTATTTCTTATTTACAAACAACATTGGAGCTCCCCAGGGGGACACACTCGGTCGTATAAACACCTTGTTCAGCAAGTCCTGCAACTTCTCCTTTAATTCTCCCAATTCAGCTAGAGCTATACGGTAGGGAACCTTAGAGATAGGTGCTATCCCTGGAGGTAAATCTATAAAAAAATCTGCCTCGCATACAGGAGGTAATCCAGGTAGCTCTTCTGGAAAGACATATGAGAATTCCCATACTACTGGGTTACTGACAAACTTTGATTCATTTTCTAACACTTCCTTTACAAATTCCACAAACCCTTGACCTCCGTCCAGGAGTAATCTGCTTACCTGCATGGCTGACACCAATTGCGGTGGAGCACGTACCCGTGAACCAACAAATCTGAATTCCTACTCACCAGGGGGTCTGAAATTTACTTCCTTTTGAGAACAATCAATACTGGCGTGATTGGTAGCCAACCAGTCCATACCCAGTATTACGTCAAACCCACACATATTCATTATAATCAAATCGATTGGTAACACTCTCCCCTGAATTTATATTGGATGCCTTCTAGGTACCTTTTGACATCTCATCACTGGCCTTAATGGTGTAGCTACTAACAATGCTATATCTAATGACTGAGTTTCACTTCTAGATAATTTAACATAAGATGGAGAGACAAAGGAATGAGTGGCACCTGAGTCAAATAGAACAATAACTGGATATGATAAAACAGTAAATGTACCTGTCACCACATCCGTGGTAGCCTCAGCATTACCCAGCGTTAAAGCGTAAACTCGTGTTGGGGCTACATTCCTTTGCTGGCCTCCACGAGGTGTCTGATATCCTCCCCAAGCTACCTGATATCCTCCTCGATAGGGTCTGGGAGTTGGAACCTGGTCTTGTGGCCCTGGGCATGCACGTGCCATATGGCCGGGTCTCCCATAACGGTAACATACACCTCTCCCTGCCAGGCATTCCCTCGAATGACGTCTCCCGCATGTTTGGCACACTGGAAAGGTCTGCATACCCTGGTATTCCCAAGGTCCTACCGTCTGCCTTTGATCTCCTCTATCACGGCCTCCTCTCCATGAACCCCTACGAGAGCCATCCTGAAAACCCTGAGGCACGAGCCTCTTCCTCTGACTCTGAGTTGCTAAACCCCTCGGAATACCACTCTCAATGATTGCAGCTCTATCTACAACCTCCGTAAATGTCTGAGCTCTGAAACCAATCACCTGCTCAAACAAGTTCTGCCTCAATCCTTCTTCAAACTTCCTGGCCTTCTTCTCTTCATTAGGTGCTAGATGTGGAGAAAAATGTGACAACTCGATAAACCGAGCTGCATACTGGGATACGGTCATTTGCCCCTGTGCCAGATGCATAAACTCTGCTGCCTTCGCGCTTCGAACGACAGAAAGAAAATATCGCTCGAAGAACAACTCCTTGAATCGGTCTTATGTCACTAGTACTAGAACCGGCCTCTGCTCCTTTATCAGTCGCGCTGACCTCCACCAGTGCTTCACCTCCCCTATCAGTTTAAATGTCGCAAATACCACTTTCTGTTCATCTATACAAGGAAGCACATCCAACGTCTCTTCAATATGCTAGACCCAATTTTCAGCTAGAATCGGGTCATCTCCTCCAGCAAAGGATGGGGGCTTCATCTACGTAAACTGCTCTATCGAACAACCATGCTCTCTGGAGCTCTTGGCCATCTCATCCATCACCTACTTGGTGACGCTGCGCAGAACGACATCAGTATCGGAACCTCCCATACTGGAAGGTCTTGCTCCATCCCTCCTAGCGTTCGTACCGCTACTTCCTGGATCCATCCTGAAAAACAAGAACACATTTAAGAACCTTATCTTTTGCACATACCCTATCTATTTCATTCTACTCAAATCCTATATTTATAATTAACTACTCTCCCCAATCTTAACTCAAAATCCGGTTCTATCACGTAGACACACGATGCGATGATAGTTTACTATGATTTTTCTGAAATCGTCACCTCAAGAAAAACACAGGAACCACCACAGAAAATCATGTACCCAGACCACGGAACAAACCTCAAATCATTTCCTATACTCTAGTATTGCTTCCGCTGCATTCTAAAGTCTACAAAACCTAGCAACCTAGACTCTGATACCAAATTGTAACGTCCTGCTAATAAAATAAAATCTTTTTCCCTAGTTTTAAATCCAATCATTAACCTAAACAGCGGAAAGTCAATCATATAAAATAAATCCACACATAATACAATACCAGAGTGTCAAATCAACCCATGATATACAATCATCACTGTTCTCTCAGATCTACCCTTACTGATACCAAGGGTTTGCAAAAACATGCCATCCAAATATACTCACTCTCAAAAATCAGTACAATAACCCCTCTACCTGCGAGACTGCTCCGCTCACCTAGCTGGTTCACCTGAAAAGCAATTCAACACTGGGATGAGCCAACGCTCAGTAAGATGAAACATGCTATTACTAGTGTGTGACTATTGAGCTATAGTTTGGTAAAAAAAATTTGATTTAAGAATAGTATGAATAGTTGAATCTAAAAATGCTAATATTACATAACGTATACTAAAAACCATTATCTACATAACTTAGCATGCCATTCTGTTTGAAATTATTTTTCATATTAATACTACTATTTCTGAAAGTCTGATGGAGAGCCTGTCCCGACGTGGGCACGATTGACCTTATACCACTTAGTGTCTGTGTAAAGTTGTTGAACTCTAAACAGAATATCCAAAGCTACGGTACCGTGCTCTGCTGTCTAATCCATCAGGGTCTGATGCTATATAGGTAACTGATATCTATAATATACTGTTCTTATTGTGGTTTCTAAAATAACCATAACCCCATAGAATTTATCTGAAATTCTAAATAAACTGACTGAAAATCTGATTTTTGTATAACTGAATTGCTACCTGAATATCGGTATATCGGGGCATTATGGAATTGATTAATATGTTATTCTAAAATTACTGAAAATGTATATTTTTGAGTATACTGTATACTGAAAAATTCTTCATTCTATAAACATGCAAATATCATGGTATTTCTGCTAATATCTATAAACATGGTATTCACGAATTCTATAAATATAGTACTGTCTTGTTATCAACTCAAGCCACACAAATAAATATTAATATTATTAGGTTCTGGAAACTATAAATATATATATAATCTAAATAATAATTTGATAAAAAACATATAGTTTGTACTGAATTCGTAAAAGAGTTTCCTAGTATAGCATATTTCCTTTACTTAACTACTGGAGAGCCCCTACTGAATATCTGTCCTACAATCGCAGGGTTTCCCACTCAACTCCCTGAACACAACATTCACCAGAACAAAACATCATTATTTCTCTGTCTACTTCATTTCCTACAACTGTTGGAAAGCCTAATTTCGAATAAAAGGTCTTACGCTGATTCTAGGGAGAAATTCAACTTGATCCCACCAACGATCCACCTTAGCAGACTTGAAGAGAACTCCACCAGGAGTGTCGTGGTGGCCTCATATTGTCGATCCGGCGAACGATAGGGCCAAAATCGAAGAGAGATGGAAGAAGAACCATAGGAGAGAGAGAGGGGAAGATTTTCGTTGAAGTTCTGCGATTAAACCTAGTTTAGAACTATTTATATTGCGGCCTTCGTCGATGAGCCACGTGATCTCGTCGACGATGTCCATAAGGAGGTTCGTCGATGAATACCATCTCCTCGTCGATGAAATTCGGGCGCTCGGTATTCTCTTGTCGATGAAATGCTTCCTTGTCAACGAGGTCCTCATGTACCCTCATCGACGAATCCCCTGTGTTTGTCGACTAGGCCCTAGGAAAATTCTTGGGTTATTACATTCCAAAATGTAACGTCGTCAACGAACATTTAAATACCATTATTCTTAGGGCCGTTACAATGTGAATATTTTCGTGTTATACATATAATAGTACAGAAATCATATGTGGTAAAACTGCTTGTATCATATATGGGAAAAACATAATTTATCATAACATGGTATAACATACTGAGTTTCTATACATGAAATCATCATATATAACTATACATAAAATAACACCCTAAATGGATAACTAGCTGGTGTCATGTCTTAACCCCACATGACTGGGTTGTGCGGTCCAAAGGTGGGACCTAGCAATGGTTGGCCGACCATGCTAGATCAACATAAGTCTGTAAGTATGATGGGTTTGCTCCTTGTGGTCCAGACACTAGAGGGACGCCTGCACTACTATAAAACCACATCAACTACCAATCTCCCACTGCCCTTACGACAAGTGGTAGCACTAACATATACATGATCGTGATCATATAGCTACGGTACTATGACATTCACAGCGGAAACCTAAGTAGCAGTAAATGTAAATCACATTCTCATAACCATAAAATACATAATACCAAAGTCAACTACATCCCAAAAATACTATGTTTATATACAATCTCCAAAAATACAAAAAAAAAAAAAATATACATATCTAGGAACCCACAACACAAATTTCCTAGTCCTAGATCAAAACTTACCCTCCTGGCGGGGTAGCACTGAACTAATTTCAACGGCGGCCTTGATCAGCCGATCTATTTGGGTTTCCTAAAAATGATTTAATGTTGTGGGTGAGACGCCTCTCAGTAAGAGAAAATAAACTAAATATAGCTGTGTGGAAACATGAATATTTAGTGCTATAATTCATATACAGTACATTTCATATATTAGAAAACATTCATCATAATATAACTGAATAACATATACTTTCATAATTTCTAATAAATCATATTGGTCATGAAATGTCTGATATAACTGATAATACTATAATTTACCTAGGATGTATAGCTAGCTAATGTCATGTACTACCCCCCATGACAGGTTGTACAGCCCGAAGGCGGGACCCGACAATAGCTGGCCGACCACTGTCGAGTAAAAAATGTCTATAAGTATGATGGGTCTGCCACACCCTGGTCCAGACTGCCAGGTGGACGTCTACAACTCTACACTGAAAACCATATCGACTATCCATCTCTCACCCCCTCTACTTGCAGGGGCGCACAAGTCTGAATATAATAATCTGATCTGTATAGCTACGGTACCGTGCTCCTGAAACTGAATTGAATTATCATCCGGGTTCTGATAACATATAATACATGATAATATACTTGTGTAACATAAATATATTGATAGAATTTTCTGTAATAAGATACATACATACATACATACATGCATATGACCTTGCATCGATTTCTTTCATATCTGCGGCCTTGCGCCGAACATTCATAAATATGACCTTGTGCCGAAATCATACATAATACATGACCTTGCGCTGACTATCAAAATGGGCCTTGTGCCGAACATTTCATACATATTATTCTGAATAAATAATCTGTTTATCATGTATTTTGAAACCATAATGTACTGCAATATTTCATCATTTCTGAAAACATATTTTATTCGTAAAATTGCCATAATATAATACTTTTCACATAAAATAATATTCATGCCACACAATGCTGAATAAAGCCATACATTCTTTTCTAAAATCATATTTCTAGCATTTCTTACAAATACATACATTTTAGTTTCATAGTAGTATTTTCCCAAATATGCATTTTTTCAATAATATAGAAACATAATACATGCTTTCCCGAACATAATTCTTCTAATAATTTAATAATAATTTTCATGGAAAAATAACTACTTTAGTTTAATCCTTTACCTGATTTCTGCAAAGAAACCCCCCTAAAATACACTCGTCCTGCACTCGCAAGGTTCCCCATTCAACGCCCTGAAATCAACATTTTTCAGAACTAAACTTTAGTATTTCTTCATGTACAACATTCCCTATAACTATGGAAAGACCAAATTTTGAATAAAAAGTCTTACCTTAAACCAGGGATGAATTCCAAAGTAGCTCCACCTATGATCCACTTTGGTAGGTTTGCAGAGAACTTTCCCAGGAGCGTCGTGGTGGCTTCAGATCATCAAACCGAAAAGAATATGGCCCGAGATCTTAGAGAGAAGGAAGGAGGGACAAACTGAGGAGAAAGAGGGAGATTCTCTCAGGATTTTCGGCCATAAAATGAAAGTTAGGTCTATTTATACGCTGGCCTTCGTCGACGAACCACGTCACTTTGTCGACGAGGTCAAGAAGACAATTCATCAATGAATGTTACTCCTCGTCGACAAAATTTAGAGCTACGATATATATCCCCTCGATATCTTCTCGTCGACGAGACACATCCCCGTCGACGAGCCCCTCATGTGCTCTCGTCGATGAATTCCCTGTGTTCGTCGATGAGGCTCTGTTTAATTACCTTCTTGTATTCCTTTTCCTTTTTCTTCCATTATTTAAATACCATAATTCTTCAGGTCATTACATTCTCCCCTCCTTATAAAATTTCGTCCTCGAAATTTACTATCCACACGATTTACCATCCCTTAAGAAAAGTTGTCTACGTATTTTATTACTTACCCTCACTTATGGTGGAGGAATACCGTGGTTACATTTCAAGTTTTAAGAGATTATATATAAAAATTAAAATAAAATTCTCTCAAGGTTGTTGAAAAAAGGTAGCCAGATTCGCCACGAAAGTCGTTGGAAAAGTTGCCAGTCACCGAAAAAGCCACCGAAAGGTACTGGTAAAATAGCAGACTGAGTTTTCTAATGTACAAGATCCATTAAGGTGGCAAGTACAGAGCATACGACTCAACTTGTTGGCCTAACAAGGCTTACAATTCTTATTTTGATGATAACAAATCAAGATAAGTTTGATATGGTTTTCAAGATGAATTGTTTTAGGAAGAAGGTAAAGCTCAAGTATTTCATAGCAACACGAAAGGGTTAATAAAGCTCATGATAGACATATTTTTGAGAAATGAAAGTTGATTGAAAACTCAAAGATGATATATGATCAAGGAAAGATTTCAAAGCAAGGATTTACATGAAGATCAAAAGTTTAGAGTTTTAAGGATGTCTCTATGTAAGTACTTCATGTAAACCTCAATATAATTTGAATAGAAGCTCTTACAAATAAAAAGAAACTAAGAAAAAAATTATTGAAAGACCTTAAAATATTTTTTTAAATCAAAATGATAAAGGTCTCAAGTGAGGAAAGAAGTTTTCAAAAGTGAAATGAAATTTTCTGAGAGCCAGGTGACTGCCCAATATAGGTAGTATACTGCCAAATTAAAGAAATTAAAAACTAGGAGTCAGTAGGGTCCTAGGCGATGACCTGAGACCTTTCAGGCACCTGGGTGATCAAAACAGGTTCCTGCTTGTGTCTTGGTTGGTGAGTGCCAGCCTTTTATGTGTTGAGATTTGACTATGGTAGGCGACTTCCAAGATCGTGGCAGGTGACTACCACTCGAACAAGATTTTAAAAACTCAATGGGAAAATTTTTTAAATGGTTTTCTTGGGCTCTACTCTTTTTGGAAACTTGATTTTTACTCCAAGAAAACTTGGGGGACAAGGAATTATTTTTTAAACATCTATAAATAGCCGCAACTATAATGATTTTAAACACCAAGAAATTTTCCAGCAATCAAGAACTCCCAAAGCTCTCAATCTCTCTTGTACTCATCTTGCTTTCACTACTGAATTGTTGCAAATCCTAACTCTGAATTTGAGTCTTCAAAGTCTAAATATGTCAATACACGGAAGATAAATTCAGTGATCTAAATTCAATTGAGCTTCAATATTTTTATATTGAATTACATTGAAGTATATTTGGGTTGAATATTGTACTAACTAGCTCTGTTTTAAGAGTGTCTCTTGTACAAAAATTTCTCTCTACTTGTTTCTTGTTTCTAGACGATTCAAGGTTGTTGGATTGTCGTGCCAAGCGAGGGGATATCGTTTGGAGAGGTGGGCTTTAGCCTAATCGAAAGAGTGTTGTAAATGGTGTTATTCTGTCTGGCAAAGGAACTGACTTAGTGAATCCTTTGGTGGTTTGCCAAAGGCGAGGACGTAGGCTGGGTATAAGCCGAACCTCGTAAAACTCTATGTTCCTCTTTCTCTTCCCCATTCTTTATTTTTCAGTATACTTTACAAAATGCATGGATGCTTTACAATTTCTAAATTCTAAGTGTTTGGGTATTAAATAGATTGGAAGATAATTTGTTTTGGTTTGATCAGCATTGATTGCAGAAACCGAAAGGGAATACTCCTAAACTTATTAAACTGAAGGTTTATTTAAAATTTGAACCTTGGAAAGAAGTGTGATTGTGAATTTAAACATAGGGCTTACTCAAATCCAACAAGCATTACATAGTACTACAAGGCTATTATCACAAGAATCAAGTGCTTGGTTATTTTGTGTTGATTGTGGTTGCTTAGGATTGATTATTTTACAAGTACTTTGTGGTTGTGTTTATTGTTGTAATACAAAATTTTTAAAAAGAACATAATTTTTTTTTACCTAATTCACCCCCCTCTTGGGAACAATATCCTATTTTCAATTGGTATCAGTGCCTAGTTATAATAAATCTTAACAAGAAGCTATAAAAAGATTGAATGTCACACATAGGAGTAGCTCCCTTCGGAGAGGGCCAATCCTCAACCCGACCACCAATATTTTGTGGACATTACTATACTTTTTGGAAAAAACGAATGCAAATCTATCTTCAACATATGGATTGGAAAACTTGGGAAGTTGTCATGGATGGAGATCTAATTCTTATCAAAATAGTGGATGGGAAAAAAATTCCTAAAGAGAAAAAGGACATGACTGATATAGATTACAAAGTGCTACAAATAAATTCAAGTGCCATAAATGCCTTGTATTGTGCTCTAGACGCTAATGAATTCAATAGAGTCATGGCCTGCAAAACTGCCAAAGAAATTTGGGACAAGTTACAAGTAACTTATGAAGGAACGGTAGATGTTAGAGACAATAGGGTTGACATACTAACCAGTGAGTATGAAACTTTCAAAATGAATCCAGATGAAACAATCACTAGTATGTATACTAGATTTACTCACATAATAAATTCTCTAAGTGCCTTAGAAAATACCTACACCACCTATGAAAGGATTCGGAAAATACTAAGAGGTCTTCTCTCCATATGGGAACCAAAGGCCACTGCAATAACAGAAGGTAGGAACCTTAATACTACCTCACTAGATGAACTTATAGGTTCACTACTCACTTATGAAATGACATTAAAAGAAATAAACCCTAAACCTAAGCATAAGAAGTCCATTGCCTTAAAAGCAGCTAGTGAAAACTCAAGTTAAGATGAAAGTGAATCAAGTGATCTAGACCAAGATGAATTAGCATTCACCACTAAAAGACATGGCAAGTTCTATAGGAGAAATAAAAAGTTCCCTGGAAAGTTTAGTAAAAATAAATCTGAAAAAGGGGAAACAAGTAGGAAAGAAAATAAAAGTAAAAATGACTCTCCTACATGTTATCATTGCAAGAAACCAAGACACATCAAGCCAGACTGCCCCTTACTCAAGAAGGATAAAAAGAAGAAGAAGGAAGCCATGAAAGCTACATGGGATGATTCAAGCTCAAGTGAAACGGAGAGCGAGTCAAGAGGACAAGAGATAGCTAATATGTGCTTCATGGCAAATGATGAAGAGGTAAATTCTTATTATTCATCAACTGAATCTAGTAACGAATCTTATGATGAATCTTGCGATAGCATGCCCTCTTATAAAGAACTACAAACTGAGTTATTTGCCTTACATAAAAGGTTTATAAAAATCTCTAAAAGAAACATAACCTTGAAAGAACAAAATGAAAAACTAATGAAACAACTTGAATTTTCTAAATCCACTGAAAAGGAGAAAGAATCTCATATTGAAAAGTTGGAAGAGAAAATAAAAGATACGACTCAAGAAATAGTCAAAATACAAGTAGATGATCAAAATAAGAAGGATTTAGAAATAAATGAACTTAAAAAGTCAATAGAGGATAAAGAGAAAATAATTTATAACTTTACCAAAGGTAAAGAAAATTTTGAAAAGATGATTGAACAACAAAGATTGCATGGAAATAGAGAAGGAATCAGATATAATGGAAAAAAAATAAAAGAAGTAAGAAGTTATTCATGGGATATTTTGTTAAAGAAGCAAAGCACTATGCTAGTACTTCCTCAATCAATATACATGAACATACTACTTGTTACATGTGCAAGAATAAAAGACATGTGATGTTTAACTGTTCACTTAAAAGGAAATATGTTAAAGTTCAAAATGAATGGAAAGTAAACAATGGAACTAGATATAATTCAAAGAAAGTTAAGAAAATTTGGGTTCCAAAAACTAACACCATGAATCCTTCATTGTAGGTGTGCTTTACGACAACACCATCAAGGGAAAAGTGGTACTTGGACAGCGGGTGTTCAAGACACATGATTGGAGATAGGAACAAATTCACCACACTAAAACAAAAAGATGGGGGATACGTGACCTTCGGTGACAATGCCAAAGGTAAAATTGTTGGCATTGGTAAAATAGGTAAAGAACCCTCTCTTACAATTGATGATGTGTTGTTGGTAGATGGTTTAAAACATAATCTTTTGAGTATTAGTCAATTAAGTGACAAAGGTTTTGAAATAATTTTTAAGAAAGACAAATGCATTATTCAAAATCCTTAGAATGATGAAACCTTATTCATAGCTCATAGGGTAAATAATGTATATTTTATAAATCTTGATAACCTAGTTAATCAAAATGTGACATGTTTGGCCACCATGAATTTAACTAGTTGGCTTTGGCATAGGAAACTAGGACATGCAAGCATGGACCTATTATCTAAACTATCCAAGAAAAAATTAGTAAAAGGATTACCAAATAAAAAATTTATAAAGATAAGATTTGTGATTTATGCCAAAAAGGAAAACAAGTTAAGACAAGTTTCAAAAAGAAGAAGGTATTGACTATGATGAAACCTTTGCCCCTGTAGCAAGAATGGAAGCAATAAGGATGCTCCTAGCCTATGCAGCCCATAAGGATTTTAAACTATATCAAATGGATGTAAAAAGTGCATTCTTAAATGGATATATAAATGAAGAAGTTTATGTTAAACAACCTCCAGGTTTTGAAGACACAAAAAATCCGAATCATGTATTCAAGTTAACAAAAGCTTTGTATGGTTTGAAACAAGCTCCTAGAGCTTGCTATGAAAGACTAAGCAAATTTTTACTCAAAAATGATTTTTCAAGAGGAAAGGTAGATAACACTCTATTCATAAAAACTAAAAATAAAAATATGCTAATAGTACAAATCTATGTTGATGATATCATATTTGGTGTAACATATGAAGAATTATGTAAAGGATTTGCTGCATGTATGCAAAGAGAATTTGAAATGAGTATGATGGGAGAGTTGAATTACTTCCTAGGGTTACAAATTAAACAAGCTAAGAATGGAACATTCATAAATCAAACTAAATATATTAAGGATATGTTGAAAAAGTTTGATATGGAAGAAAGTAAAACTTTAGGAACCCCCATGAGCACCTCAACAAGCCTTGACAAAGATGAAAAAGGAAAACAAGTGGACACAAAACATTATCAAGGAATGATAGGAAGCCTATTATATCTTATAGCAAGTAGACTCGGCATCATGTTTAGTGTATGCATGTGTGCTAGGTTTCAATCAACACCTAAGGAATCACATCAAATAGTAGTTAAACGAATACTTAGGTACTTGCTAGGCACACTTGATCTAGGCTTGTGGTATCCAAAGGGAATTGATTTTGAAATGATAAGCTATTTAGATGCGGATTATGCTGGGTGTAAAATAGATAGAAAGAGCACTAGTGGGACTTGTCACTTTTTAGGACACTCATTAGTCTTTTGGTTTTTAAAGAAACAAAATTTCGTGGCATTATCCACAGCTGAAGCAGAATACATAGCAGCCGGGAGTTGTTGTGCTCAAATATTATATATGAAACAACAATTAAGAGATTTCAAACTTCAATATCAAACAATTCCAATAAAGTGTGACAACACAAGTGCCATAAATATTTCAAAAAATTCGGTATCTCACTCAAGAACAAAACATATTGACATAAGACATCACTTCTTGAGGGATCACGTACAAAAAGAGGAAATAATTCTAGAATTCGTTAATACAAATGATCAATTAGAGGACATATTCACAAAACCACTCTCTGAGGATTGATTTATATACATTAGACAAGAATTAGGAATGATGCATGTTTGAGAAGTTGTTTGAAGAATGTTTTTTTGAAAAATATGCTTGGTACGTGACTGCCACCTGAGTGTCAGGCGATTACCATGCTACTAACTTGGTGCCTTTTGGGTTGCTAGGTGCCTGCCTCTTTGTGGAAGGCGACTGCCTCACGGCGAGTAAGGGTTTAAAACCCTATTATGCCTTATTTTAACAGCCTTTAGGTGCCTGCCACTTCTTCTCTCACTCTCAATCCTTTCATTCCTACTCTTATTCAAGCTTATTTCTCCTCCAAATCCATCTAAAATCAGAATCCAATATCAAAACCTACATCATCATCACCAATTTCTAGAGTTTTTCGGATTCCAATCTCAAGCAAACATGCCACAAACAAATATGGTTGCAAACAAGGGTGCTTCCTCCTCCTCACGCATCAACAACTATGAAGTTGAGAAATGGTTAGTTACTCCTCAAGACAAACATATTTATCGAAATCAAAGCGCTTCATCGAAACCAATTCTAGGCAAAGTGATTGATGTTGAATTTTTCAATTATGACTTTCTTGAAATTTTAGAGTTTTTCAAAGAAATAGGTTGGGAAAGATTTATCACCTATCAGGCCAAAGGGTATTATCCAAACTTGGTAAGGATTTTTTATGCGAACATAGAGAAACAAGAAGATAGGATAAAAACTAACCTCTTAGGGTAGAGTATTCACCTCACTCCCTTATCTTTAGGAAAAATCCTTCGTGTTAAATAGGGAGATTTTGAAGTTCAAATTGTTGAAAAGCAATGGATGATGGCACAAGGGTTTACCCTAGAGGCATTCTTACCTCTTGTGATGAATGATGAACCCACTTATTTTGAAAATCTACCTATCTATAAACAGCTGAACCTTCAAGCCATAATTTTGCACAAACTCATTACTTATAATATCCTACCACGATTCGGATCACATGATCATGTTTCCTTTCTAGATTGTTTCATCATGTGGTGCATTTTGAAAGGGAAAAAGCTGGATCTTCCTAATCTTATTATCAAATGGATTAATATGAAAGTTGATGCTTCTCACATTATTCTACCATATGATAGGATATTGAATATGGTGTTTTCTAATCATAACATCCTCACACCACTTTCAACTTCATTCAAAAAACCCATTATGATATATTTTCTGAAACAATTCTTAAGCGAATGGGTTATAAGAAAACCACTCAAGGATGGTTTCAAAAAGGTCACCGACACCTCACACCTGAGCCTCCTCCTCAACCTTCTATGCCAGCTACTTCAGCTCAATCAGACTCAGATACTTCTTCCTAGTTTCTGCCATTTTACACTCACTATCTAAATTTCAGTGATAGGATGCAATCTGGTCTTGGTACACTTCAGGAGAAGATTACCACTATGGAAACTCACTGCTCCACCATTGCTCAGTGTGTTGATAAAATTGAGAAGCATTTGGCCAACTCTCTAAAGGTTCAACACCGATGGATATCAGCTCAGTTCCATCTAGTGACGATGAATTTACTGAAAATTCTGAGGAACAAGAAGACAAAGATGATGGGAGTGCATCCAAGGATGATTCAAAATGACGTATTTGATCCTTGTGGTGTTTTGATACTTTATCTTATGTATTAGTACTTAATATTTCGGTGTATTTCACCAGCCAACATTTTTGCTTGTATCATATTCTAGATGGCGTTTAGTACTTTGTAGTTAAAACTTAAATATGATTTATGATTGATCATCCTCTTTCCCTTTTTTGATTAATTTCCAAAGGGGGAGAGCGTTTGAGAGAAAAAAAGAAAAGAAAAATATGATTGACTCTTGATGCTTAATACTTGATCCATATGATTGACTACCTGATGATTGATACTTGAGAAATTTACTTTATGCTTGAAAACTCTATGCTTACTAAATTTTTCATTCATGCTTATTGAAAAAGGGAGCTATGACTATTGTAAAAGCGGAGTACTTTAAGGAGTATTTTCTCATTTTTGCTCTAGATTTGTCATCATAAAAAATGGGGAGATTGTTGGCCTAACAAGGCTTACAATTCTTTTTTTGATGATAATAAATCAAGATAAGTTTGATATCATTTTCAAGATGAACTGTTTCAAGAAGCAGTTAAAGCTCAAGTATTTCAAAGCCAAATTCAAGGGTTAATAAAGTTCATGATGGAAATATTTTTGAAGAATGAAAGTTGATTGAGAGCTCAAAGATGATATATAATCAAGGAAAGATTTCAAAGCAAGGATTTACATGAAGATCGGATGTCGCTATGTAAGTACTTCATGTAAACCTCAATATAATTTGAATTGAAACTCTTACAAATAAAAAGAAACTAAGCAATATTTTTTTGAAAGACCTTAAAATATGTTTTCAAAATCAAAATGATAAAGGTCTCAAGTGAAGAAAGAAGTCTTCAAAAGTGAAAAGAAATTTTCTGAGAGCCAGACGACTGCCCAATATAGGCAGTAGACTGCCAAATTAAAGGAATTAAAAACTAGGAGTCAGTAGGGTCCTAGGCGACTGCTTGAGACCTGTCAGGCGCCTGGGTGGTCAAGATAGGTTCCTGCCTTGCCTATGTCTTGGCAGGCGACTGCTAGCCTTCTGTGTGTTGAGTTTTGACTATGGTAGGCGACTTCCAAGATCATGGAAGGCGAGTGCCACTCGAACAGGATTTTAAAAACTTGCCTGGCAGGCGCCTGCCACTCGAACAAGATTTTAAAAACTCAATGGGAAAATTTTTTAAATGGTATTCTTGGACACTACTCTTTTTGGAAACTTGATGTTTGCTCCAAGAAAACATGGGGGGCAAGGAATTTATTTTTAAACATCTATAAAGAGCCCCAACTATAATGATTTTAAACACTAAGAAATTTTCCAACAATCAAGAACTCTCAAAGCTCTCAATCTCTCTTGTGCTCATCTTGCTTTCACTATTGAATTGCTGCTAATCCTAACTCTGAATTTGACTCTTCAAAGTCTGAATCTTTCAATACACGGAAGATAAATTCGGTGATCTAAATTCAATTGAGCTTCAAATTTTTTATATTGAATTACATTGAAGTATATTTGTGTTGAAAATTGTACTAACCAGCTCTGTTTTGAGAGTGTCTCTTGTACAAAAATTTCTCTCTACTTGTTTCTTGTTTCTAGACAATTTAAGGTTGTTGGATTGTCGTGTCAAGCAAGGGGATATCGTTTGGAGAGTCGGGCTCTAGCCTAATCGAAGGAGTGTTATAAATGGTGTTGTTCTATCTGGAAAAAGAACTGACTGAGTGAATCTTTTGGTAGTTTGCCAAAGGCGAGGACGTAGATTGGGTATAAGCTGAACCTCGTAAAACTTTGTGTTCCTCTCTCTCTTCCTTACTCTTTATTTTTTAGTATACTTTACAAACTGCATGGATGCTTTACAATTTCTGAATTCTAAGTGTTTGGGTATTAAATAGATTGGAAAATAATTTGTTTTGGTTTGATCAGCATTGATTGCGGAAATCGAAAGGGAATACGTTGGTTGATCATCCTAAACTTATTAAACTGAAAATTTATTTAAAATCTGAACCTTGGAAAGAAGTGTGATTGTGAATTTAAACATAGGGCTTACTCAAATCCAACAAGCATTACATAGTACTACAGGGCTACTATCACAAGAATCAAGTGTTTGGTTATTTTGTGTTGATTGTGGTTGCTTAGGATTGATTATTTTACAAGTACTTTGTGATTGTGTTTGGGTTATGTTTATTGTTGTAATACAAAATTTTTAAAAAGAACATAATTTTTTTTACCCAATTCACCCCCTCTTGCAAACAATATCCTATTTTCACAACCTACTACCAATAAAGCTTTCTGATGCACAAGCTTCACATACGTGGCGAGTGCAGAGCATACAGCTCAATTGAGAACCCCAAATTTAAATAAGGAACCCAACCTTACTCTGATACCAAGAAGAAAGTAAAATAGAGACAACAATATAAGAGGAAGTGAGTATCACTTAGTGTATTTAGCTTACAACTTTGAGATGTATATATAGCTATACAAGAGAGTGAGGTTATCCTAACATTTCGATGTGGGACTAAAACTATACACTATGTTCAATAATTTGCTATAGTAAATTTAAACTACTTTAAGAAATTAGCATGACTTGCTTTGTTTTACAATAAACAAGTTCATAGTAGCCAAGTTATTCATTTATTTGAGTTGTGTTAACTGATATTGGAAATTCCATTTGACAGTGGTAAGAGGGGCTTAGATGAAAGAAAATTATGAGGGTCATGCTAAAACATAAATAAAATAAGAGTTAGAGCATAGATAGGAGAGAAAAGAAGATGGGGTACACTGAAACTAGGTGTGATAGCTAGCAGCACTACAAACCAACAATAGCCACCTAGCAGCTTTGAAAAACTAGAAGTAGACACCAAACATGCATATGTTAGCACTGCAAAACTTTTGTTGCCACTAACTACTATGGTCCTACTATATGTATAGCTATTGTCTTAAACTTTGTAGTCATGTAAAGCAGCTTGAACATAGAAAGAATACCACAATATCTTATTGAAAACCCTTGTTTTAGAGAGAGAGAGGGGGGGGGGGAGAGAGAGAGAGAGAGAGAGAATGAGGGAGGGGGGGAAGAAGAGAGTGGAAGAGATAAATTTGATGAAAATAAAGAAAATTTAGAGAGAAATGGGAAAAATATAGGAAATTTACAGGGAGACTAAAACTAAGTTAGAAGAAGCTAAAAATCAAGTTGGTGTTATTACTTTTTATTTATTCACCTAGGGATTTTGGGTATCCAAAGGAAACAAGGGTAGAAACTTGCATTGAGTTGAATCATAATAAGGTAGATCTAAGCTTGTTATCTCTAATTACTTGATGTGGCTGCACAATGCATATAAGTTTTCTTTGGTTATCATAGCTGCATATCTTTCTTTAGTTGGAAAATTTTCATACGATAGATGTTCATCTTGTAAGGATGATGGTTTTACTTGCTATGTCAAAGCTTGTGTATGCATATTTTGAATTGTTCTTGTGCAAAATATATAGAACCATTTATTGTCATGGCTATTAAATTGTGGAATTTGTTCAAGTCGGTATTGTGTCTCCCTTGGGTGAAAGGCCCCAAACCTCCAGAATTTATTTCCGCATTAAGTGGTGGTTGGCCAAGTTGGAATTTGGCTTGTTTAAGATAAAATATGCACTTAGTTGGGATAGCACTGTTATGTTAGAACGAATGTGTAAATGCATGTTATTTGGATGTTTTGTGATGGTCACTTTATATGAACAGATTGCCTAGAACAAAGAGTGTGTTCATGCATATTGTTTTGAATAAAGAGTGTGTTTATGCACCTTATGATCATGAATATATGTAAAAAATTATATGTTAAGTATTGAAATCCTTATTTGAATAAGGGGGAGTTAAGAATGTATATTGAGCTTGTGGTTGCTTATCCTATTCCTTAATAATTTTAGGTTCAAATCGAAGTAGAACTCCACTTGTTAAGTCATCCAAGATGCCACCATTTTGATACGTATGTAGGTTGGCAAGAAGGCAATATGGATACTAATCATGGTTTTGGTGGTTATATATATAGACTAGGGAGTGAAAAATGTTGTATATAAAGTACAATCCAATGTAAAGAGCTTGTCACTAAATGAAAAATGTTTTTAGTTGCTTATGAAATATATATATATATATATATATATATCTTATGTTTTCAACAAATGTTCACTCTTAATTAGCTTTTAACTGGTTTTCCAAATGATGATTTGTGAAACAAATTCTTGCTTAGGCCTAATGACTTCATTGGATTTTAGATGGAGTCACGACCGGTCACATGCCAAAAACCAAGGACGCGATAGAGTGCTATCAGAGCTTTGGTTACATTAGGATTTACTTAAAGAAGGAGAGAGCAAGATAATATTAACTTGGGTAGCACGTGGGTGGGTCCTTTGAATTGCATCTTGTTAGGTCATTTATAGAATATGTTAAGTAGATTTAGGCATATGCATGAGTATAATGAATATAGCTAGTTGTGTAGATTAGTCAATGACTACATGTTTGTGGACATATTTCATGATTGCATGAAAATAGTTGATATTTTTATTTTCTTTCAAGTAGAATGAGACAAAGGGTTGGTCTAACTTCTTCAACCCCACCACAGTAGGGTGTCAATTTAGAGCGGAATGTTCTAAGAGAATATGAGGGTCTAGAAGAAACTTAGGCAACCTTATGGAGTATTAATCAAGCTATAACTATGATGACTATAAATAATCAACCGATTCAACAAAATAACCAAGAAAGCCACCTGAATTAATAGCCAATGGTGGAGCAAGTGCAAGAAGAAATAATTGCCAAAAAAAAAAGAAGAAATGCATATGCTTAATGGGTTTAAGAAATTAAACCCACCCAACTTTGTATGGAATTTAGAACCTTTGGAGTTAAAGAATTGGCTGCGAAAGGTCTAGAAAATTTTTGATATTCTTAGAATGCCAGATGAGCATGGAGTCATCATTTTAAGTTCCTTAGTTAAGGGTGAGGCTAACCATTAGTGGGAATTTGTGCAGCAAGTAAGAGATGTTGAGGCTATGAGATAGGCTAACTTTGAAACAATTTTCAATGAAAAATATTTTTTGAAAGGCATTCAGAGAAGCCAAATTACATAAATTTATGTATTTGACTCAAAGGAACTTTTCTATTAGCAATATGAAAGCAAATTCACTGAATTATCATGGCTTAGACCAAAACTTGTGAGTATTGAGGAATCAAAAGTTTAAAAGTTTGAAAGGGGATAGAGACCAACTATTAGGTCCAAACTTATGGCCCTATGGATTGAGAGTTTTGGGGAATAGTAGAAAGAGTTGCCTTGGTAGAGTAAGACAGTGAAGAAACTTATAAAATTTTTGACAAGAAGAAGAGGTCTTCATTTAGCCAATCCTGATTAGCTAGAAAGAAAAGTCTCTCTAACACCACAACAAAGTGCTCAAATCGATGGTCCCTTCCATAGGGTTTTAAAGTGTTATGGGCGTGGACAAGAGGGGCATATAAGGAGGGAGTGTCCTACCTCTCGATCTTTTGTGATACCACAAAGATAAGAACAACCCGCAAATTACTTCTCTATCCTCAACCTTATTAATTGTATCCTTCCCTAAGTTTGAGTTTTTGAAATTCAATGTAACAAACCTAGCTGGATGCTCCTGCAAAATCCATCTAGGGGAACCAATTAAGGAATAAGGAATATTTTATGCCATTGCACCATCTCGACATGGGTATCATGGAGAGAAACCAAATGTGGAGGCAAGTAATGCTATGATGGAAGGTATGATTCTTTTACACAACACTTAGGCAAGATTTTTATATGATTCTGGTTTTACCTACTCGTACTTTGCTACATCCTAATATGTTGTGTTTAGAATATGAACATTTATGTAGTGTCCTCTGTGTTGCTTCATCTATTAAGGAAACTATAAATGTGAATGAAATATGCCGAAATTGCATTTTATATATTGATGAACATGACTTCTTAATTGACTTATTAATCATGTATATTATGGATAATGACATAATCATAGGATTGGAGTGGTTATCCATTTCTCATGTACTTCTTGATTGTTTTAAAAAATAAAGTAGTGATTAAAGATCCAATTGAAGCATAGTTTCCTTCCATGGAAACCAAACTAAGAAGCTCTCATGTTTGATATTTTTGGGTTTCTTGTGAAAGGATGGAATTTTGGCAAATGTCTAGGGTTTGTAGCAGAAATGAAATAAAATACAGAAGTTAATGAAACTTGAGCTTCTTTGCCCATAGTTGATGAATTTCCATATATTTTTCTAGATGATTTACTACGATTGCCTTCAAAGTGGGAGATTGGGTTTACTATTGACTTAGTGCCAAAGACAAAACCTATATTGAATGCCTTATATAGAATGTCTCCGGATGAATTAAGGGAACTTAAGGTGCAACTACAGGATCTTCTTGATAAGGCATTTATTTGACCTAGTGTATCACCATAAGATACACCTATGTTTCTTGCTAAGAAACATGATGGGTCCTTGAGGCTATGCATTGATTATAGGAAGTTGAATCGGGTTATTATCAAGAATCAATATCCACTTCCTAGAATTGATGAATTATTTGATCAATTAGTAGGATCCTAATATTTTTCAAGAATTGACTTATAATTAGGTTATCATCAACTAAGAATTCAAGAATTAGACATCCTAAAGATGGCATTTTGTACACAATATGGTCATTATGAGTTTCCTGCGTTACCATTTGAGGTTATTAATGCATCTTCCATCTTTATGGATATTATGAATTGAGTTTTTCAATCATACCTAGATCAATTTATTATAGTTTTTATCAATGATATTTTGACATATTCAAAGACTTAAGAAAAGCATGAACAACACTTGTGATTGGCTTTACAATCATTACATGAGCATAAATTATATGCTAAACAGGAGAAATGCAAGTTCTAGACAATTACTATGAAATTTTTAGGTCATGTCATAACCAAGAATGGGTTATCTATTGATCCTTTTAAACTTGAGGTTGTACTAAGTTGGGAAACCCACCCCTAAAAATATGGTTGAAATTTGTAGTTTCAAAGGTTTGGTAGGGTGTTATTGCATGTTTGTGTAGAATTTTTCCAAAATAGCCATGCCATTGACTGAGTTGACAAGGAAAGGAAAGAAATTTGTGTGATGTGAAGAATGTAAAAGAGAATTTCAAGAATTAAAGCATCGATTGACGACAACCCCAATACTAGCTCTTCCAAACAACGAGGATCACTATGTGGTATATACAGATGCTTCCTTGAATGGATTGAGATATGTTGAACATACAAAATATGTGAGTTTATTATAGCCATTATCGATAGCATAATGGAAGTTGGATGAGGTAACAATGGATTTTGTTTTCGGGTTGCCATGTGTCGATGCCCATTTTGACTTAGGGGTTTTCCTACTTGGGTTAGTGATCTTAAGAGAGTCTAAGAGGCTTTATTTACAATTTGGATGCCCCTTAAGGGCTTCATGAAGCTTTATTAGTGTTGTGAGGGTTTTAGGAGAGCCCTCAAGATTTTGGGATCTCTTAAAATTCCTTTAGGCCTTTTGTAAGGCCCTTTGTAGTCTTATTGGGCCTAATTGGGGCCTACAGGGCCTCTTTGGCCTTAAGGGGCCTTTAGGGGGTTTTAATATGGTTCCTTGCAGCTTTGGGGAGCTTAATTGGGCCAAGAGGGGTCCAAGAGCTTGCTACTTAAGCTCAAGGGGCAAGGTCATAATTAACCTTGCCCCCGAAGTACACTTTTGCCCTTTGATTTTTCCTTTTTTAAGAAACCCTAGCTTCTCCTCCTTGCCTATAAATAAGATTGAGCAAGGAGATGGGGAGCTTACATTAGGGGGGGGGGGGGGGTGAGAAAAAGAGAGCGAGTTAGAGAGAGAGGTTGGGAGAGAGAAGAAATGAGAGATTAGGATTGATAAAAAAAAATAGAGAGAAGGGGAGCTCACTTGGGGGGGTTGAGAAAAATAGAGTGAGTTAGAGAGAGAGCTTCGGAGAGAGAAGAAAGGAGAGACTAGGGTTGATAAACAAAAGTGAGAGAGAGAGAGAGAGAGAGAGAGAGAGAGAGAGAGAGAGAGAGAGAGAGAGAGAGAGAGAGAGAGAGAGAGAGAGAGAGAGAGGAGCACCAACTCATGAAGTGAAAGGCAAGAGGCAACCTCTCCACATGGAGAGCTAGAAGGAGAAGTTCAAGAAGTTTTTATCTCTTCAAGGTAACCCCTTCCACTTTATTTTATCTTTAATACCAACTTGGAGTTATCGTTATTGTTTATCATGTTAGAGTTTGGTTGCTTTGAGCCATGATGAATAAATGGGTTAAGGGAGGTGGTTGCTAGGGTTTTAGACAGATCCTAGTCGTTCATCCAAATGTAAGAGGCTGCAGTTCTTTGAGTTGTGCGCAGCAACTGGTGCTACAAACAGCATCAGCCACATCTGCAAGCGCTTTAAGGTCAGGCTTTGTTTCAGCTGTAGGCAGAAAGAAAAAAAAAATGCTGCTTGCTTATTGTTTTTAGGGCTTCATTTGGGTTGTAAGTAGCAACAAAGAGAAGCTACCTACTTCTTGTTTTTTAGGGTTTTTTTTGGGTTGTAAGCAGAAACAAAAATAAGCTGCCTGCTTGTTGTTTTTAGGGTTTTGTTAGGGCTATAAGTAGTAGCAAGAAAGAAGATGCTTAGGGGTTTGTTTTAGAGGTTGCCTTAGGGTCAAAAGCACCAGCCAGGGGGGCTGCTAGGGACTGTTTGATGGCTGTTTTAGTGGCTACAAAGGTGCTTCTAACATGAGCAGTAGGATGCATGGGTTAGGATTCGTTTGGTCATGGTAGCAAGGGCGTAGGTAGGCGGCTGCTTTTGTGACTGCAATGGATTTAGGAAGCAATGGTTAGGGTTTCATTATTCCTATTTCTTGTTTAAAATCATGTATGGTCGTGATAATTTTGATCCTTTGAATGATTAAATCAAATTGGACTCCTTAGACTTGAAAGAATGTACACAAGAAATCCAAATCCTTGGCTTGATCATGATCATTCTATGCTCAACCCATTTTAATAAACTTCTTTCTCATATATTTTGTATGCGAAAATTTTCCTTCAAATTCCTTCTTGAATGAATGAAAGGTGCATGGATAAGAAGTGATTGTAGTCTTGTGCGACTAGTTTTGTGATATACCTAGAATGTAAGGAATGATAATGGCTCCATGCTTTGTGAATATGTACGTGAATGCTCTCTTGGGATGGTATACAATTGGCCCCATTTATGAGGGTTTGTAGAAAATATATAAGATTTATTTAAATAATGAGTTCAAATTTGTATATGCATGTCAAGATCCTTTTAGTTCTAGCGTGCCTTTGGTTGATTCTCCAAATTTGTTCTAAGCCTCTCAATCGAGCTGATGATGGGATAGCAAAGGGGGGGTTTCACAAACTTTCCTTTTTTGTCGAAATGGAAACTTTCCTCTTCACAAACTTTCCTTTTTGTCGAAATGGAAACTTTTTTTTTTCTCAAAAATTTCAAAATCCTTTCCATAAATGATGATTGTCTTAATTAAGAATACTCAATCTAATCAGATCAATTGAGACATCCAAGATTCCCAAGCTTTCAATTAAAGAGTTGACTAAATCCCGCATTAAAACCCTGATTTTCAATAATGGATTTTTGAATCATCAACCTAGGGTTCTATTTTTGCATTAAAATTTTGATCTTCAATAAGGGATTTTCAAATCCTCTATCAAGGGTTGACCCTATTTTTACATTAAAACCCTAATAGTAAATCAAGGAATTTCAAGCTTCCCACAAGGGTTGACTCCATTTTTACATTAAAATCCTGATATCAATAAGGGATTTTCAAAATCCTCCATCTTGAATTGACCCTATAAGGCATTAAACCTTGATAGTCATTTATTTAAAATTCAAACTAGAAACCTTATTCACATCATCGAGTCTTTAATTGAAATTAGAGATTTGATGTTGAAATTTTTCTAAATCATAATTCCAAGGGACATAGTCATCCTTGCACCTAAGACAATAAATCAAAAAAATTTCATCATCTCTTCTTTTTCAAAGTTTAGGGTATTTTGAGGCCAATTCTCCTTTTCAAGAAAGAGTATATCTGGGCTTTTAGCCTTATTGTTTAGATTCTTGGACAGTGATTCTTCACTGAATGACTCAAAAAGGCATTTTCCTTCCTTTCTTCCTATTCCTTTTTATTTATTAATTAGTAGGGTACATACCCACATAGCGGTAACCGTTCTTCGAACGGATGTTGTAGGGTGTTGGATGGCTAATCCCCCCTTAGAATGGTTGGTTTACCACCTTCGCTACACACAAATATACTTCTAAACTCAATTTTTCCCATTTTCAGCTCTGTCAGAGAGTATATTATTAAGCTGTGTAGGGTGTTTTTATGGGGTGATATGAAGAAACCCTTGGTGGCCTGGAAGGATGTGTGTTTACCAAAAGAAGAAGGGGGATTGGGAGTTTTTGATCTCAAAACATGGAATAAAGCTATCCTCATAAAATCTTTGTGGAATATTCATGATAAAAAAGATTCTTTATGGGTGAAATGGATAAATCAAAATTATCTGAGAGGCTGTAACATTTGGGCAGCTTCTTCTAAACATGAGGACTCTCTTTTGTTTAAGATGATCATTGAACTTAAGAATAACGTACTGCTGCATTGCAGAGACCAACGAGAAGCTAATTATCAGTTAAGGAAATGGGTGATTGGTGACAAAATCTTATGTTCAGAAGTCTATCATTTTTGGAGAAGGAAAGGAAGTAAGGTTCCATGGTATAATGTTGTATGGATGGATGGTTGCACTTCTAAACACTCCTTTATTCTCTGGCTTAGTGCAAAAGGTATACTAGCTACTACTAACAATATACATGTGGAAGGGATTAACCATTCTTGTTGCTTTTGTAATAGGGATGAGGAAACAATAGATCATCTCTTTTTTTTATGTAGTTTTACAGCTACAGTTTGGGGTCACCTGAGGAGTTGGTTGGGCATCACAAGAGCTTTAACCACACTCAAGGCTTCTCTAAAATGGATGCATAAAGAAGCTAGAGGTATAGGGGTTCAATCAGTGGCTAAAAAAGTTTGTTTTGCTGCCACAGTGTATTATTTACGGCACTTCAAAAACAAGAAGATATTTGAATGTAAGGTCACTCCTTTAGAAGCCATCGTTTGAGTCATTCAAATGCATAGATACAGAACTGTATTTGACAGATTTCCCAAGTTCGCAAAAGCCTGGGAAACAGCAGGATGTGAGTGATCTTTTCCTGATTACAGGCATGGTTTTGAGTTGTAGTGGTAGGATTCTTCTAGAGTTGGCCTACTATAGGGGCTAGAGTAATAGTTTTCAGTTCCAGGTGTCTCCAATGGTTCCCCTTGGTTCTGTTATGTTGTTGCAGGGTTGCCTTTGATGACATATCCTTCTCATTGATTTAGTTTTGATGTTGATGATTGACTATTTGTCTGAGTTTATGTTGATATGATAGTGATTCGTCAAGCCTGCTTTATCTCTGTGATTCTTATAGCCTGCTTTCTCATTGGCTCAGCCTGCTTGCCTGAACTGTTGTTGATGATTTATTTGTTTAAGTTATGTTGATTTGAAATGACTTTTCCAGGCTACTATATCTTTGGGGTTGTGAAGTAAGGTTCTTAAGATACTAATCTCAAGATTGATATAATGTATCTGCATGTCTAAACTGTACTACCCTCTATTGATGATGTTGTACTGGGCTGCAGACTTAATCCGGTAGTGCTGGAAGATGTATCTGGTGTGATTCACTACTGGTGGCTCAAGTTCAATCTGGAAGATCTGCTTTGAGCTGCTGGACTTTTGGTGTGAGCAGTGAGGGTCAGATTGTAAGATAAAGTGTTGGGTTCTTATTCTGTGTGAGGTGCTGCTATTGGATACTTGGTTGAAGGGACTTGTTCTCTTCTTGATTGGATTCTGATCTACAGATGGTAGTTAGCTCAGCTGGAGCTAACTTTGTTTGCATTTAGTTATTAAAAAAAATAAAATAAAAATTTCTTAATTTCCCCTTATCATCACATTTTCATTTCTTTTCTTTTTCCTTCTTATCTCTCAATGGGTTTTCGGACTATTCTGAGGTGGTTGGAGTTTCTTGAATTCTTGAAATATCCTATTGGAGTTCTCTCTTATGGCTTACCTTGGCTTTGATTGGTTTTCTTCTGCTACATCTACTGGAGATGGAATGATGCAGATTTTATGTTTAGGTGGTTTCTCCATATTGGTTTCTTGTTATAATTTTCTTTGGAAGGTGGCTTGAACCTCTGTCATGGTTGTGCTGGTGGTGGTTTGAGCTTCCAAGTGGCTACTTGGTCCTCGGTATCATCATGGCTTTCTTTTGGAGGTGGTTCGAGCTGCTAGTCTTCATCTTGGGCCTGGTCTTCTTTCTCATTGTGGATGGTGTACTGGCCAAGTTGATGATCCTCTTCAAGCTTTATGGCTGAACAATGAATTCGTGCTACTCTTCGTCATATGACTTTGCTTGTTGGAGGGTGATGCGCCTTGAATCCTCCAGGATTGGATATCCATCATTTTTATGGCTTTCTGTCTAGTGATGGCTTGAGTTCTAAGATATTTTATTATTGCATTATTTGATTTTTGGTTTTTGGTTAGTTTTGATGGCTTTTTGCCCCTGGGAATGCCCAGCTTTTGATGTAATAGTGTATATTTTGTCGATGGAAGTTTTGCTTCCTTTCTCTTGGGTATGCCAGAGTTTCTGTACATATCCATTTGATCAATATAATTTATCATTTACTGATAAAAAAAAAATATACTTCTAAACCTGTTTTTTGGACCGTAGACCTTTTTTAGAGGATTTTGTTCTCTGTTTTCCCTAAGAAAAATAATAAAGGTGGTGATTCCACATTGTCTATCTTTTGTTTTCGCTCGAATTTATTCCACCCCCATTTAACAATCTTGTTTAAGGATCACCATGTAACAATTTCCATTTGTTGGTGCACACTAGATCAGAACAAGGACTACATTTGGTCATGATACTGTGTCGATTATTATGACAAAATTAGCTTACTTTTTACCCATCAAAATTTTATATTGACTTGGAAGGCTAATTCGGTTGTATATAAAAGAAATTGTGTGGTTACATGGGATTTCGTTAACCATCATCTCAGATAGAGATCAAAGATTTTTTGCTCAATTTTGGCAAAGTTTCCAAAAGACCATGGGCACGCAATTAAAATTTAGCATTCTCTATCATCTTGAAACAAATGGTCCATTCGAAAGAATAATTCAAATTTTAGAGGATATGTTGAGGGCAAGTGATTACGCATCAAAGTTGTATAATTTTAATTAAAATCATACATTAAAGATTATGATTTTAATTAAATGCTTAATCATGTTTAGTATTTCAACATTGGGCTCAAATTACAATATTTGATTTTTATTCGATAATTTATGAATTTTTATACTTAGTTTGTGCAGGGCTTTCTTGAACATTTAAAGGAGAATAAAATATATATATATATATATATATATATATATATATATATATATATATATTGTGAAGCCTTGCAAATGCCAGTGAAGCCCATCCATATGAAGAAGCGGACAAGAAGCAAAGAAGCATGCATGTACGTGGGCTTGGGTGACAAGACCATGCCATGCAATCCTTGAAGTAGGCCCATGCGTTGAAGACCAAGGAGTTGGGCTTCAAAATGCAGGCTGGCCGTGAGGGAGAGGTGAGCTGGGCTTGACAAGACTGGCCCATGCCCATGCATATGTGAAGACGGCTGGCTCGTGGGCTACTAGCAAGGCTGAGTTGGCCATGCACAGATGGGGCGCCGAATTGCAAAGGCAGTAAGGGGATTTGAAGAGTATTTTCCCGTTTTATCTTTTTTTTTTTTTTTTTTTTAAATATATTAAATAATACCTTTTTTGAAAAAATATCTCCCGGAATAATCCAAACATAATCTCGCTACTTGCAGTATAAATCTCGCTACTTCAAGTAGCGAGATTTGCCACGTGTCATTACAAAAAAAAAATTATTTAATATATATATTTTTAAAAAT
Source organism: Malania oleifera (assembly GCF_029873635.1). NCBI lineage: Eukaryota > Viridiplantae > Streptophyta > Magnoliopsida > Santalales > Ximeniaceae > Malania > Malania oleifera. The sequence goes on from NC_080420.1 coordinate 73,023,926, forward strand.
TTTAAATTGGGAAATAAATTCTTTTAATATATATTTTTTTAAAAATGATAAATCAGGAAATAAATTTTCTGCATAATAAATTTAGCATTTATTATTAGTTTTGAATAATTAGCATTTATAAATCGGGAACATTTTGGGAAACTTTTTATACCCGTCCTGCAATTGGAAAATTTATATATATAATAATTATTTGAAACTAGCCATTGATAGCGAACAAGGCAGTATTTATAACGATTCAAAATAAATTTTATTTTAAAAAAACACTTGCGTCTCTCCCCTTTTTATATTTATTATTTTAAGAAATAATAATAAAAAGTTATGAAGATTTATTCAAATTTTAAAATACAAAATCATTTATAAAATTATTATTATTTTATATATATATATATATATATATTACACTATTTTAAAATTTTCTAAAATATCCATATAATTATCTGTAATTCTTACCTTGTATGCATTGCTTTGGTTCTTTAATTTTTTTAAAAAAAAAATCCCAAAAATTGATAATTTAATTGAATTAAAATATCTCCTAATTTTTTTATTTTTTATTACTCATAATTTCAATATGTATGGGTTTTTTGGAACATCTCAAGTGACGCCAAACCACCTAATTAATCTCAATAATTAGAATTTAAACTATGGTATCATTTTTATTTTTTTTATATTCATTTTTGTACAGTGAAGAAGCAGTTTATCACAAAAAAAATTTGGTATTGAATAAATATTGAAATTACTACTTGTATTTTCAATATATTATGCAATAAATTCTTTTAATATATATTTTTTAAAAATGATAAATCGGGAAATAAATTATTCCGCGTAATAAATTCTTCTGCGTAATAAATCGAGAAATAAATTCTTTTAATATATATATTTTTTAAAAATAAATCGGGAAATAAATTCTTCTAGGTAATAAATTTATCATTTATTATTATAATAATGATAAATCGATTTATTACGTATAAGAATTTATTTCCCGATTTATTACACAGAATAATTTATTTCCTGATTTATCATTTAAAAAATATATATTAAATAATATTTTTTCGTGGGAATGACACGTGGCAAATCTCGCTACTCCAAGTAGTGAGATTACTTCAGGGTTATTCTGGGAAATATTTTCCCAGAAAAAGGTATTATTTAATATATTTAAAAAAAAAGGCTAAAATGGGAAAAAACTCGGGATTTAAATGTAAAAGGAGAGGCTAGGGTAGGAGGCAACTTTTTAAAGATTTTTTTAGGTCTTTTTTTCTTGGGAACTAGCGCCGCAGCAGAGCACACAGGGGAGCTCTCACCCCTCAAGCCGACGCCCATCTCTCTCTCTCTCTATTGAACTTAAATACTTATTTGGATTATTTAAATGATTAAATTTAGTTTATTTCTTTAAAGTAGCTGTTGAATTTAAATTCTATTTGGATTATTTATATTATTAAGTTCATTTTGTCTATCTTCTTTTAAAGTCATTGTAGGAATTAATACTTGTTGGATATTTTTATTGCTGTGTTTGCCTTGCTTTTATTTAAAGTTAATGTTGAAGTTAAGTATTTGTTTAAGTCTTTCTCATTCTCTCTCTCTCCTTTGTGGTTGTTTAGTTGTTTTACTCTAGTTAAAGTCATGTTAAATATCTTGATGGAGTTTTTTTATTAGTTTAAATTTACTCATTTTTATTTAAGAGTTGTTTGAGTTTATCTATTATTGGGTTTAGTTTATGTAGTTAGTTGAGCTTTACTTATTGTTTAGTTTAGTTTATTTTCATTTAGTCGAGTCATTGTTATATTCAATTTATGTTTAGATATTACAAGATCTATCTATTTTATCCAAGTTATTATTGCGTAGAGTCCGTTCATTATTCTTAAGTCCTTGTTGAAGTCTGATTTTAGTTTATCTTTGTTTTATTATTTGAATGGTTAATTAGTGAGTTGTTTGGTTGATTTTATGCATGTTAGGTTCATAGTTTAGGTTTCGCATCATTTCAATTTCATCACAAACTTTCAAAACTCCCCAGGAAATCGAATCTGAACCACCTTTAGTAAACTATTTTCTTATTTTCTTCTTTCTATGTTGTGCTAGTTTAAAACCAATCTTCATTCTTTGAGAAAAAGATCTAAACTTTTTAAGCTAATTAATTCATGGCGTAACTCCTATATTTGGAATAGCCTTTGCGCTACTCTTTTAGAGTGAGTCAAGTTTTTGGCGTCATTTTCAAGGAATGTCAGATTTAGTTTCAAACTAATGGTTTTTCCTTTATTTTGATTTTTCTCATAAAAAAAAGAAAAGGAAAAACAAAAAAAAGGGTTTTGAAGAAACTATGGTTGCACTCACACCACGCACTCTTATGGATTTTTTACAGCCCACATAAACCACACAACCATCTTGCACCATACTATTTGAGAATGCATAGATTTTTTACATTAAGCATGGAATGATATCTGTGATACCTCAATTTCATTGGATGGAGTCTGAAAATCCACATAAGTATTTAATTGATTTTGAGCTTGCATATACTACATTCATGGATAGGGCTGCTATTAATGAGGTAATTAGATTGCGTCTATTTCCTTTTCCACTTAAAGACAAGGTTAAGACGTGGTTTAATTCTCTTAGGCCTAATTCTATCTCTAGTTGGATTGATATTGTAGTAACCCGAACCTGAAAAATAAAATAAAAATGAATAAAAGAAAAGGAAAATAAATAAAGGAAAGGAAAAATAAGAAAAAGAAGAAGATGGTTTGGTTCAACACCAAACTGTCGGAGGTTTCTCTTCAGTGGGCATTTTAAGAACCAAACTGTCAATGGTTTTGTCAAGTGTAGGAAAATCGTCGGCAGTTTCCTGCGGGACAACATCATTATAAATAGATTCCAGTTCATTTTTTTTAGAAAAATTCTTTCCTCCATTCTCTCCGCTAGGGTTTTGGGTATTTGGGGGGTTTTAGGGCACTGCAAGCATTTCTAAGCCTATTCGGGGTTGGTAATCGCTTACGGATGTAAGGTTCATGTTGTAGCACATCAGTTTTTGTTCGTCAGTTGGTTTGGAGCCTAGGGTTTTGAGTTTCCTATTTATTTCAGGCGGTTTCTTTAGAAAACATGTAAGGGGAATTTATTATAGCATGTTTTACTAAGTTTGAACCGGTTAAATTCGATTATACAAATTTATACACTTATGTATGATTTTCTGAACAGTTTAGGCATTTGGAAAATAATGATTTTTGATTATATATTATATATAGGAAAAATTGTGTGGTATGAATGTAACTTTCATAATTTAACTGGTTGTGAATACTAATTGGTGATAAATACTGATTGCTTGTGAATATTGGCTGATTGAGGTTACAGTTTATTTTTTAGCATGGATTGATTGCGAATACTAGTTATTTGTGATTATTGTGTGATGAATAATTTGATGTGTGTGAATGGGGCATTTTGTGTGGTTATTCGGGTGTATCACAATATAAAGTTGGCAGGCCTGAGGAGTTTGTTATATTGCCTAGATATAATCACGATATAACGTTGGTAGGCCTAAGAAGTTCATTATATTGTCATTATATATTGGGGTAGAACATTGGCAGGCCTGAGGAGTTTGTTATACTGATATACTACTGACAAGTCATGGGGATTGGATATTGGTGAATAGCGGTGTTTGTGTGGGCCAAATTATATCCTGTGTGGATGACGGTGCCTATGTAGGCTATGTTATGTATCTTGTGTGGATGTGAGTTTTGTGTGGACGGTGTTCCTATGTGGATACGAACCCTGTGTTGATGTAATTAAAGTGTGTGGTATCTTGTGTGGATGTGTGTGGTTATGCGTATACATGAATCTTACTGACTAAGGTGAGTGCCCTGGTACCGGAGCAGAGTGAAGCTACTTGTATGGGCGGGTAATCTTCCCTATTCTCGAGAACTATCACTATAAATAATTATGAATGTGTAAGTGGTATCTATATGTGCTTCCTTTGCTGATGTTGAATAATAAATGATTATATTTTGTATTTATTTAAACTCTCTGCCACACACTATTATGATTTATTCTTCTTTACTGAGATGTGTCTCATCCTAGTGAATGATTATATTTTCAGGTCCATCAGGCGATCAAACTTAGAGCTCCAGGTAGGGTAGTATTTTTGGTAAATTTTGGGGTGAGTGTAAGAAGAGTTATGTATAGTTTATGTTTTAAACACTGGGATGTATTATAAATAGATGGATGCTAATGTTTTATGTGGGATCAATATATAGACTCTGGTATTTGAATTGAGGTTGTTTATTTATTTCTGCTGCATGATTGTAGTGTATGGTATCAGAAATAGGTGAATGAAATACGTAACCTTTGGGCCTCACTTGGCAAGTTTGGGGTGTTACAGATGGTATCAGAGCCTAACAGTTTGACATACTTTAAGAATGATTAATACCAGAGTATAGGTTCGAGTTAGGATAAGGATAAGGATGGGTAGGTTAGGTGGAATAGTGGTCTGGAAACTTGGAGGTGGAGATCCTTTGCTGGTTTTCTGTATTTTTCCAGGAATGACGATTTCTGGAAAACTACGGTAAATCCATTAATGGTGTCATTTCTGGGTTAAGAGACAAGAACTTGGGCATATAACTCAGAGCGATAGGTTGGTTGAGTCTGTTTGTCATGTTGGTATTATGGTTTTGTGGTAAGATGGTATGAATGAATCATAGATTAGAACTTTTATGCTATAGTGGCCTTTCGTATTAAACTTGTTTCGGTTATGATAAATTAGGAGATTTTGAGTTTGCTATTATCCTATCTTTAGGATGGATCCTAGGAGGAAGGACATTGACATTGGAGGAGATAATCACGTGGATACCTCCAGTGAGGATGACGTTAATGCCTCGGCGGTGCTGCATAGCATAGCACGTCAGGCTAAGAAGGAAGCTCGAAGGGAGTAGGATTAGCCACTGGCTAATAGGGGCTACACTTTTTAACAGTTCACCCGGACAAGTCCACCAGCTTTTGAAGGAGGTGCATACCCGATGGTAGCTGAGGACTGGATTCAGGAGATGAAAGAACTCTTGACTCTTCTGCACTATACAGAGGAGCAAAGGGTACAATACGCCACCTTTAAGATGGTAGGGGAAACAAAGAAGTGGTGGAGATCAGCAAAGCTGGAGGAGGAACAGCGTCCAGGGTGTGCATTTATTACTTGGAGCTATTTCATGGAGGTCTTCTTCGGAAGGTACTTCCTTGTTGCCACCCGAGAAGCGAAAGCAAGGGAGTTCCTACATTTGACCTAGGGGTCCATGACTATGCAACAGTATGCAGCCAAGTTTGTGGAGTTATCTTGTTTTGCTCCACACATGGTCCCGGACAAGCCGCTGAAAGCCTGGATGTTTGAGAGAGGACTAATGTAGGGGATACGCGCTTAGGTGGTGGCATTGGTTACTAAGAGTTTCTCTGAGCTAGTGGACAGGGCCATAGCAGTTGACGCTAGCATATAGGAGAGTGAGGCAGAAGCGAATCAGAAAAAGAGATCCATACATTCCAGCTTACTTACCGATGTCGGACAGGATTCTTGGAGGAGAGATCGAGATACTGGGGGATAGAGGTCAGATAGGGCTGATCAAGACTACTAGGATAATTCATCCCGCCCTCTTTGTGCCAGATGCAATCGGAGACATTGGGGGGAATTCTGGGGTGGGAATACTGTGTGCTATAGGTGTGGTAGATATGGCCACATAGCTTGTGATTTCCGTACTCCACCGAGCAATGCACCCATTCTTGATCAGAATAGGAGGAAAAAAACAGCACCTCACGGCGGCAGCGGCCCAGCGCGTGTCTATATGCTTACCCTGACGGAGGGGGACAATGCTAGAGGTGTAGGTAATATGTTTACGTTTGCATAAGTGATAGTATTGTTTGATTTTAAGTGACTTGAGGGTTCATATTTTAGAATAAATTGAATTGTGTGAATGTAATGTGAAAAATGATGGATTAACAAATTTCAAGGACGAAATTTTGTAACGGAGGAAGAATGTAATAACGCGAACCCAAAAAATAAAATAAAAATGAATTAAAGAAAAGGAAAATAGATAAAGGAAAGAAAAAATAAGAAAAATAAGAAGATGGTTTGGTTCAACACCAAACCGTCAACGGTTTGAGGATCTCTCAGAAAAACAGTCGGTGGTTTTCTCTTTAGCGGGCATTTTAAGAACCAAATTGTCGACGGTTTTGTCAAGTACTTTTCCGTCGATGGTTTCCTGCGGGACAACATTATTATAAATAGATCCTAGTTCATTTTTTTTAGAAAAATTATTTCCTCTTTCGTTTTCTCCGCTAGGGTTTCGGGTCTTTGGGGGTTTTAGGGCATTGCAAGCATTTCAAAGCCTATTCAGGGGTTGGTGATCACTTTTGGATGTAAGGTTCATGTTGTAGCTCATCAGTTTCCATTCGTTAGCAGGTTTGGAGCCTAGGGTTTTGAGTTTCTTGTTTATTTTAGGAGGTTTGTTTAGAAAACAGGTAAGGGGAATTTATTATAGCAGGTTTTACTAAGTTTGAACGGTTAAATTTGATTATACAAATTTATATACCTTGGTATGATTTTCTAAACAGTTTAGGCATTTGGAAAATAATGATTTTTGATTATATATTATATATGGGAAAAATTGTGTGGCATGAATGCAACTTTCATAATTTAATTGGTTGTGAATACTGGCTATTGTGAATACTAATTGGTGATAAATACTGATTGCTTGTGAATATTGGCTAATTGAGGTTACAGTTTATTTGTGAGCATGGATTGGTTGGGAATACTAGTTATTTGTGATTACCATGTGATGAATAATTTGATGTGTGTGAATAGGGCATTTTGTGTGGTTATTCGAGTATATCACAATATAAAGTTGGCGTTCATGAGGAGTTCGTTATATTGCCTAGATATAATCACGATATAACGTTGGCAGGCTTGAGGAGTTTGTTATATTGTCATTATATATTGGGGTAGAACAATGGCGGGCCTAAAGAGTTTGTTCTATTGATATACTACGAGTAGGTTATGCGGATTGGATACTAGTAAATAGTGGTGCCTATGTGGGCCACGCGACGCGGAAGCCGGAGTGGTGCTTGTGTGGGCCACATTATATCCTGTGTGGATAATGGCGCCTGTATGGGCCATGTTATGTATTCTGTGTGGATGTGGATCTGTGTGGATGGTGTTCCTATATGGATACAGACCCTGTGTGGATGTAATTAAAGTGTGTGGTATCCTGTGTGGATGTGCGTGGTTAGGCGTATACATGAATCTCAGTGAAATGGTTTATAATGTATATGTGTGAATTTAATTACATAAGTATTTATGACAAAGTAAGACTCTCCACTCGAGGGCTTGCTGAAAAAGGCGAGTGCCCTGGTAATTTTTAGTCGGGTACCAGAGCGGAGGGAACCTACTTGTATGGGCGGGTAATTTTTCCAATTCTTGCAAGCTTTTCTTGGATACATAACCTGAGGGCTTAGTAAGTAGGGTGAGTGCTTTGGTATTGGTACTAGAGCAGAGGGAAGCTACTTGTATGAGCGGGTAATCTTCCCTATTCTCGGAACGACCATTATAAATAATTATGAATGTGTAAGTGGTACTTATATGTGCATCCTTTGTTGATGTTGAATAACAAATGATTATATTTTATATTTATTTAAACTCTCTGTCACACACTGTTATGATATATTCTTCTTGGATGGCAGCAGCAAGGGCTTCTCAACCTTGTGGCAGCAGCAGCAACAAGGGATTCTCGTCCTTGTGGCAGCAGCAACAACAATTGGGAGCATGGAAGAAGAGGCAGCGCAGCAGCATAGGGTGACTCAGTTGGGGAGTTCATGGGCAGCAGCAGGTGCAGCAGAGGAGCTAAGGCAGCAGCACAGGGAGAAGACAACAGTACAGGCACGAAGGGCAGCATCATAGAGAGAAGAATAAGGGAAAGAGAGGAAGAAGAAGGACAGCAGTAGGGGAAAGGGAGAGAAAGGGGGAAGTAAGAGAGAAGGGGGAGATAAGGGAAGAGAGGATCGGAGAGAATCAGGGAGAGATGGTGAGTAGTGAGAGTAGAAAGATAAGGAGAAGAGAATAGGGAAAGTGGAGAGTTGAGAGGGTGAGAGAGGGAGCGGTGAAGAGAGACCGAGAGTAGGAAGAGGGGGGGAGCCAACTTAAGAGAAGAAGAATAAAAGAAATAAATATAAGAAGGGAGAGTGAGAGCCCTACCTAGTGTAGGGAGAAGGACCTGGCTGCATGGTCGGGTCAAATCAACCCAAATTTTTTTTTATTTTTTTCCTTTTTTTTTTTTTCTTCTTTTCTTATTTCCCAAAGAGCAAGCCCACTTTTGATCATCCTAAAGCCTGTATCTCTCAAAGTTTAAAACATGAAAGTTGTAGATAATTTTCTCAGCGTTCTCCAAAATTTTGAATCATCTCGATCGAAACTTGAACGAGAAATTTACGCACAGATTACGAAGTAACATTGGTTTTAGCTTCCAATAATTGCCTTACGATAAAAAAAAATAACTCAATAAAATCCAAATATTATAAATAGGACACAATGTTAAAATATTGAGAGTAATTAGGTATTAATTAAAAATAGAATTCATAATGCATAGATTAAAACACTTAATTACGCAATTTAAGTGTGTAATCAATTATATGCATTTGTAATTGTTGATAACTATTCTACGTTCACATGGGTACTATTTCTTACACATAAAGATGAATCATGCAAACAATTTACTAGACTTTCTAGAAGAATACAAAATGAAAAGGGGTACAAAATAACAAATATTAGAAGTGATAGGGCATCAGAATTTAAAAATGAAGGCATAGAGAACTACTGTGACTTAAAGGGTATATCTCATAATTTCTATGCACCTAGGACCCCACAACAAAACTGTGTTGTTGAAAGAAAGAATAGGTCCTTGTTAGAAATGGCTAGAACAATGCTTAATGAACATAAATTACCCAAATATTTCTGGGCCGAAGTAATGAGCACTACTTGCTATGTAATGAACAAAGTCTTAATCAGACCCTCTCTTAATAAAACTCCCTATGAATTATGGAATGACCATAGCCTAAACATTTCTTATTTTCATGTCTTTAGCTGTAAATGCTTTGTGCTTAGGGATAACGATCACCTAAAAAAGTTTGACTCGAAAGCTGATGAAGGAATTTTTCTAGGTTATTCACTTAACAGCAGGGCTTGCAGGGTATTTAAAAAAAGAACATTAACTGTGATTGAGTCTATCCATGTAGTCTTTGATGAGTCTAATCCCTTTTCTAAAAGAGCTGACGACGATGATATTGAAATTAGAACAGGATTAGAGAAGCTCTCCATTGAAAATAATGTAGATACGAATTTGAAGATTATTAATAAATCAATTGAGGATAATAAAGTTGAAAATGAGGTTCAAGAACTACCTAGAGACTGGAAATTTTTTAGGAACCATCCTTTAGAAAAAATCATAGGTGAACCCTCATGTGGTGTTGCCACACATCCTTCCTTAAGAAACCTGATTAGTCATTTTGCATTATTATCTCAGGAAGAACTTAAAAATATTAAGGAAGTCATAGAGGATGAATCATGGGTACTATCTAATTGAGAGTAATTAGGTATTAAATTAAAAATATAATTCGTAATGCATGAATTAAAACAACTAATTATGCAATTTAAGTGCATAATCACACCCTCCAACTAAAGTTTTGCTAGTCCCTAGTGAAATAAAAAAAAAACTAAGAAAACTACCAAATTCTATTTACCTCCTCTTTCGTGGGAAACACGGTTGCATTTACCAAATATGACAAGGCTTTAAACCCCTTGGTCAATCCTAGTGGACGAGTTGTAGTTTCGTGAAGGTTTCCGGGGCGACACCCACAAATACTAATTTCAATGAATATTAAATGAATGTGCATGCAACACGAATATACCATTTCACATACATGAATATCACCTCATTACACACAAACTCACACACAATTCATGCAATTCCGAAGTAGGTCATTCATGCAAGTTTCACCATTATATTGCCATTAAGAATAGTATACTCACATAGAGTTAACCAGCAGTTACAATTCAGAGTTAATGTAGTCATATAAATTCGAGTATAAACAAGCGAAATCTCGAGGTATGTGTAATGTGTATGACTCGTCACACCCAGGTTACCAGTAGACACCTACAGAACGGTCGTTTTGACTCGGCCTAACTGGTATACCCTAAAAAAAACACTCAAAAAAGATGGGTTCACTCATCGTTTGTGAGGAGGAGTGTCGCGATCAAACATCCCACATTTTGTAAGGAACAAATGCTAAATGTATGGAGTGGACTAGTCTGAAAAGGATCCAGCCTATTTATGAAGTGTCGAGTCCTTCATCCTAGCATCTTCTCACCTACTCGCCATGTTCAACCAAGGCTAGCCTAGATTAACTTATTCACAAACCAGACGTGAATACATCTGAGGCATTAAGCAATTGAAGAGTCTTCATATGGGGAGAACATGTGTCGTGTCCCTGAATTTTTGTGGTATTTATGTGGAGCAGGTATTAACCTTTCATTTCATGCGCATTTCTATTTTTCTTATTCTTTCTTCTGATCATTCTTCAATTTCTGTATTTTCATTGTCAATTAGGACAATCATTACACTTCTTTTGTTGTCTTCATACCACTTATGTGAATTAAGCTCGAACAATAGTTCGTGAAATAAGTCTATTTCTAGGGGTGGCTTAGCCTTCACATCTTAAGTAGGCTACAAGACCTAAGTTTCTATCTCCCCATTAGATGTCACCTCTAGGCTAGCAAGTCAAAAATCGAGACTAGTGTACAAAGAGTATCCAGAAAAAAAGTGAAAGTTGAGTTTCAGGAACTCTGAGTATACCTCAAAACTCAAAAGAACGATAAATGGATCAACAGTACCTCACAATGTGTCAAAGTTGCCACATGCGCTCTTTCAATGCTCACAAGGAACTCTAAGTTCTACAAGTCACGTAAACATGTATTTTCAGCCTCAAATACAAAAGTTTATATAGCTAGATTAACACGAATGAACTACTAGTCAACCTACATAAAGTTACAATTCCTAGATTAGCCATATAAAGAGAAACTACACATAAATAACTCGAGTGTGTAACTCTTCAGTTATATGCAAGTATGTAAAGGGTATAAATCAGTGTTAATCGTGGCCTAAGCATCCATATTCAATTTTTTTTTTAATTTCTCATCCCCCCCCCCCAACTAAAGTGGAACATGGTCCTCAGTGTGAAAGCATCAGGGAAATAGAAAAGATGTGCACGGGGGAAGTGGAGCATACATAGGTAGAGAAGTAAGGGAAAGAAAAACTAAAACTAAGAAAAAACGTACCTAAAAATTAACTAAAAATAAAATAAGGTAAAACAAAATGAAAAGAAAGGAAAGAAAAACATCACAGTCTGTCTTGGCGGAGGCTCTAGAGGAATTTCATCTGATGGGTGCAGGTTTGTAAATTGAACTAGCAAGTGTCCAAATTTGAGTCTCCACAATGAATCTGTCTTGTTACCTACACAAAAGTTAGCCTCAAATAAATCAATACATTCTAAGGTACTAGAGAAAACATGTGTAGACTGCCTTCCTTGTTTTATCAAGAAAGGATCTTTATTCAGCATATTTTCTAGGAAATTCACTTCTTTAGGAACTAGTCTTTGAGGCAAAGTTGTCAGAGTAGTTACCTTTGGTTCTTCAAAAGCATCAACATTAAAATTTTTACCTAGTTTTTTTAAACGTTCACCATTCTGCTCACCCTCTTTATCGGGTGTACCCATCACCTTACCATTGTGGGGATTTGCTTTGGCATTGCACTCCTTGATATTTAATCTAGTAGGGAATGATGGTTCCATGACTGTCAATCTCTGAGGGTAAGGTACCACAGGTTGGTACTCCTTACTGGTCTCGGTCTCCACATTAACTAACTTCTTCAATTCTGGGCTTGCTTCCTCTGGTTTTTTTTTTGACCTCATCTATCTCAGTTGTAACTTCAGGTGTTGGGATAACTGTTTTTTTATCAGTGAGTATCTTAGGTTGGGGAACTTCTTTTCCACTTCTCAAAGTAATAATGGCCTCCACTGTCTCAAAAGAAACATTATGTATTTGTTGCTGTTAGTGCTGGTATTCTTGAGGATTAGGTTGAGGTTCTACCAGAAATTCCCCTTTTTCTAAGATATTCAACTGCGTGCTCTTCTCATTAATGGTGTCTCGCAATTCATTTATGGTTTGAGTGTTCTAATTGTTAGTTATGACTTAAATTTGCATGAACTGCTGAAAGGCATCCTCAAGAGACTTCTCTGGTGGAGTAGGTGCTACACTAGATTGAAAGCCTAAAGGTGCATAGCTCTAGGAGATCTATTGTGGCTGATACTGATGCTGAAAGGCAGCTTGATGATATGACGACTGATAAGGGGGTGCATAGGACTAGGAAGGTTGATCCAAAGTTGCTCTATACTATTCTCCTTTTCCATCTCCATAGCATCCACTCTTCTGGTGAGTTCAGCCATATGTGCCTCAACATAAAAATCATCTTTTAGTTCATACCACTCTCCACCATGTATTGCTCTTAATAGTTGAGTTGCAATTGGTCTTCTGTCAATTCTAGTGTTCCATTACTGAGCATAGTCAATTAAATGATCTAAAAAATCTTATGCCTCTTCAGGCTCCTTGTCAAAGAAATATCCTAAACACATAGTATGAACGAACTGTTTCGATTCAGGAGTCAACGCAGTGTAGAAATAGTTGACCATGCGCCATGATTCAAATCCATGGTGGGGACACATGTTAACCAGATCTCTAAATCTCTCCCAGCTTTCATAAAATGTCTAATCAACTCCTTACATGAATCGACTTATCTATTCCTACAAAAACTTATAAGGGAAAAAATTTATGCAGAAATTCGTTTTGCATATCAACCCAACTAGAGATAGAATTAGGCCTAAGAGAATTAAACCACATCTTAGCCTTGTCTTTCAATGAAAAAAGGAAATAGACACAATCTAATTGCCTGATTAGTAGCAGCCCCATTTATGAATATAACACATGCAAGCTCAAAACCAATTAAATGTTGATACGGATTTTCACACTCCATCCCATAAAATTGAGGTATCACATATATCATTCTAGGCTAAATGTTAAAGTTCTGTGCATTCTCAGGCAATATGATGCAATATGGTTGCGTGGTTCATGTGGGTTGCAAAAAATCCATAAGCATGTGTGGTGCAGGTGCAACCATATTTTTTTCAAAACTTAATAAAATTTTTTTCTTTTTCTTTTTCATGAGAAAAATTAAAATAACAGAAAAAACACTAGTTTGAAACTAAAACTAACATTCCCTAGAAACGGGCGCAAAAAACTTTACTTACTCGAAAAATAAGCAGCTCGGAAGCTATCTCAAGTATAAGAGTTATGTCGTGTAATATTTAGCCCAAAGGCCAGATCGTGTCCTCAAGGAATGCAGTTTAAATCCAAATTTTACGTAATTCCAATCGGAAAATAAGAAACAAAAAGGCATTGAACACAGTTCAGATTCGGGTTCTCTGGTTGTTTGACATTCTTTTTGATAAATTAAATGAACATGCCATTTAAGTTCTAAACCTAACATGCACTAAATTTAATAACGAAACATGGAAATTCTACGTTTAATAGCTAATCAGGAATTGAAACACGTGTTTGAACTTTATAAAAAAGAATTAAAGACGATAACTTTAATACGTAATTAAAACATGCAATCCTAAAAGAACTCAATCGATCACAAATTTAAACAAAAACCAATTTTAATGCGATTAAGAACTTAAACAAAATTCAGAACTTTAACAACTAAACAAGAAACGGAAACACGATAAAAAAATCAGAATTTAATAAGATTAAGCTTAAACTAAATCAAACTCAACAAAAAAAAGGTTAAATTTTAAAGAAACCCACTGATTTAATTTCTAAAGAAGATAGATTTTTTTTTTCTTTTTGTATTTTTCTCTTTGTTTTTTTTTCAAGAAACCAAACCAAACTCTAATCAATTTAAAATTAACGCAAGTAAAAAAATTTAAATCTAATGCTAATAACAAATAAGAAGGGAAGGAGAAGAAATAAACTTTAATAATAACACCCAAACAAGAATTAAAAATTAAAACTTTAATTAAAATTTTATGAAAAAAAATACAATTATTCAATTAATTAAAAGCTAAAACAAAACAACTAAATGAAACAAAAAGAAAGAAAGAGAGAAATATTAAGAGAGAGAGAGAGAGAGAGAGAGAGAGAGAGAGAGAGAGAGAGAGAGAGAGAATAGGCTGGTCGTAGCAAGTAGCAGCAGCAACAAAGGAGTTTCTCGGTTTGGTGGCTATCGGCAACACACTGTAGCCAAGGGAGTCTCTTGTGTTGGTGGCTGTCGGCAACACACAGCAGCCAAAGGAGTCTCTCGATTTCTTGGATGGTAGAAGCAGGGGCTTCTTGACCCTGTGGCAGCAGCGAGGGCTTCTTGGCCTTGTGGCAGCAGTAGCAGCAACTAGGAGCAGGGAAAAAGAGGGAGCGTATCAGTAGAGGGTGACTCGACTAGGGAGTTCATGGGCAGCAGCAGGTGCAGCAGAGGAGCTGAGGTAGCAGCACAGGGAGAAGAAAGTAGCACAGGCACGAAGGGCAGCAACATAGAGAGAAGAATAAGGGATAAAGAGGAAGAAGAAGGACATCAGCAGGGGAAAGGGAGAGAAAGGGGGAAGCAAGAAAGAAGGGGGAGAGAAGGGAAGAGAGGATTGAAGAGAATAAGGGAGAGAGTCTGAGTAATGAGAGTAGAGAGATAAGGAGAAGAGAAGAGGGAAAGTGGAGAGTTGAGGGTAAGAGAGGGAGCTGTGAAGAGAGGCCGAGAGCAGGAAGAGGGTGGAGCCGACTTAAGAGAAGAAGAAAAAAAAAAGAAATATAAGGAGGGAGAGTGGGAGCCCTACCCAGAGTAGGGAGAAGGACCCGACTTCATGGCTAAGTCAAATCAACCCAAAAAAATATTTTTTTTTTCTTTTTTTTTCTTTTTTTCTTGTTTATTTTTTTCTTCTTTTCCCGTTTCCCAAAGTGCAAGCCCACTTTTGATCATCCTAAAGCCCATATCTCTTGAAGCTTAAAACATGAAAGTTGTAGATAATTTTCTCAGCGTTCTCCAAAATTTTGAATCGTCTTGATCTAAGCTCGATCGAGAAAATTACGTACAGATTGCAAAGTAGCATCGGTTTTAACTTCCAATAATTGCCCTGCGACAAAAAAAAAAAATTCATAAATTACTCAATTAAACCCAAATATTATAAATAGAACACAATTTTAAAATATTGAGAGTAATTAGGTATTTAATTAAAAATATAATTCGTAATGCATGAATTAAAACACATAATTACGCAATTTAAGCGCGTAATCAATTATATGAATTTGTAATTGTAGATAACTATTCTAGGTTCACATGAGTACTATTTCTTACACATAAATATGAATCATGTGAACAATTTACTAGACTTTGTAGAAGAATACAAAATGAAAAGGGGTACAAAATAATAAATATTAGAAGTGATAGGGGATCATAATTTAAAAATAAGGCATAGAGAACTTCTGTGAACTAGAGGGTATATCTCATAATTTCTCTGCACCTATGACCCCACAACAAAATGGTGTTGTTGAAAGAAATAATAGGTCCTTGCAAGAAATGGGTTGAACAATGCTTAATGAACATAAATTACCCAAATATTTCTAGGCCGAAGTAGTGAGCACTGCTTGCTACGTAATGAACAGAGTCTTAATTAGGCCATCTCTTAATAAAACTCCCTATGAATTATGGAATGATCATTCATGTCTTTGGCTGTAAATGTTTTGGGCTTAGGGATAACGAGCACCTACGAAAGTTTGACTCGAAATTTGATGAAAGAATTTTTCTAGGTTATTCACTTAACAGTAAGGCTTACATGGTATTTAATAAAAGAACATTGACTGTTATTGAGTCTATCCATGTAGTCTTTGATGAGTTTAATCCTTTTTCTAAAATAGCTGACGAAGATGATATTGAAATTAGAATAGGATTAGAGAAGCTCTCCATTGAAAATAATGTAGATAAGAATTCAAAGATTATTAATAAATCAATTGAAAATAATAAAGTTGAAAAAGAGGTTCAAGAACTACCTAGAGACTGGTAATTTTTTAGGAACCATCCTTTAGAACAAATCATAGGTGAACCCTCATGTGGTGTTGCCACACATCCTTCCTTAAGAAACCTTGTTAATCATTTTGCATTCTTATTTCAAGAAGAACCTAAAAATATTAAGAAAGCCATAAAGGATGAATTATGGGTACTATCTATGCAGGAAGAGCTAAATCAATTTGAAAGACCTAAAGTCTGGGCCCTAGTTCCTAGATATGACAATCACACTATTATTGGAACCAAATGGGTTTATAGAAACAAAAAGGATGAAAATGGAGTAGTGACTAGAAACAAAACTGGATTAGTAGCCCAGGGGTATAATCAGGAGGAAGGAATAGACTTTGAGGAAACATATGCTCCCATGGCTAGGATGGAAGCCATTCGAATGTTACTTGCATATGCCTCTTTAAAGGATTTTAAATTATATCAAATGGATGTTAAAAGCACTTTTTTAAATGGCTATATCAATGAGGAAGTCTATGTAGAACAACCACCAAGATTTGAAAACCATAAATATCCTAATCATGTATATCGATTGTCTAAAGCCTTGTATGGATTGAAACAATCTCGTAGAGCTTGGTATGAGAGGCTAAGTGGTTTTCTTCTAGAAAATGGATTTACTAGAGGCAAGATTGATAGTACACTCTTCATTAATTCTAAAAATGATCACATGCTCCTTGTACAAATATATGTTGATGATATTATCTTTAGAGCTACAAATGATGAATTGTGCAATGAATTTGCCTAATGCATGCAAAAAGAATTTAAAATGAGTATGATGTGTTTAGTAAGCTTCTTCCTAGGACTCCAGATTAAACAAGCTAAACATGGGACTTTCATATGCCAATCAAAATATGTTAGGGATTTGCTCAAGAAATTTAATATGGAAGATGGTAAAATTCTAGGAACTCCTATGAGCTCTTCCACTAAACTTGACAAAGATTAGCAAGGTATTCCTATTGATGTCAAACTCTATTGTGGGATGATTGGTAGTCTCTTGTATCTTACAGCTAGCAGGCCTGATATTATGTTTGGTGTTTGTATGTGTGCTAGATTTTAGACTGCACCTAAGGAGTCTCACTTGTTAGCAGTTAATAGGATACTTAGGTACCTTGTTAGGACTATTGAATCAGGATTCTGGTAGCCTAAGCATACTTAATTTGAGATTGTTAGTTACATGGATGCTGACTTTTCCGATAGTAAAGTAGATTGAAAGAGCACTAGCGACGCTTATTATTTCTTAGGACAATCTTTGGTTTCTTAGTTCTCCAAGAAACAGAACTCAGTTGCCTTATCCACAGCTGAAGCTGAATATATTGTAGCTAGAAGTTGTTGTGCTCAAACGCTTTAATGAAGCAAAAACTTATGGATTTTGGTTTGCACTATGATATGGTTCCAATCAAATGTGATAACACTAGTGCAATCAATATCTCAAAGAATCCGATTTCATATTCACGAACCAAACACATTGAAATTAGACATCATTTTATTCGTGATCATGTGCAAAAGGGGGATGTGGCCCTTGAGTTTGTGTGTACTAATGAATAGTAGGCTGACATATTCACAAAACCTCTTCAGGAGGATAGATTTATACAGATTATACGTGAATTAGATCTAATGCACAGTAGAGATGCCACCTAGAAGTATGATTGAGTGCATAAACTGCGGGGGAGCTACTTAACTTAGAAAACTATGGCTCTAAAAATTTAAACATTCTCTCGTATCAATTATCAATATACTTCATACTTTGTGAGATCACTTTTGTTATCCATTTTGCACTGCATGACTATACTATCTTTTGGATGTTGGAAGTGATGTACTTATTATATAAACTACTTTGATCCCTACTAGACTGCTTGAGTTGAATGATGTGAAATATTGTAAACAATTTGTTGAAATCAATCAGGTCTTTGATATACAGATTTTTTTTTTTTTGGGAAATGCTCCATTTTCAGAAGGCATGCTGCCAAAATTTCTAAAAATCTTCCCAAAACTGTGTCTTGTATTTGAATGACTATTATCCATTGCATGCCCATAAGCTTCTATCTAAGGTTATTTTCAAATGATTATATCTTTTCTATCTTATCCCTTTTGTTGATGCCAAAAGGAGGAGAAGTAGGCAAAACTGGGTAAACAATTTGATTGCATGATTAATTATTTGTGTCTTCCTTTCCTCATATGCTTGAGCTTTATTATAAATTCCTTTATGCATATTCTCAGGGGGAGCCTTTCACGGCTATACCCATTTTTCCTTAAAGTATTTGTTGTCATCAAAAAGGGTGTTGGAATTGGTGTATTCCCAAGAGGGGGGTGAATTGGAATTTTAAAAACCTTTCCTAGGTTATGCCAGATATTACCAATATTTTGCAACCTAGGGTCTTTCTAAAACAAACTCAATTCCCCAAGCAAGTATGTATGCAAATATTTAAAGTAATTAAAACATTCATAGAAGTTCAAGTACTAGCATATATGTGTGGAATTAAAAGTGCAAAAATTAAACAGAAAGCCAACACAAAAAATGTTATCGAGGTTCGGACAATACTACCTACGTCCCCGCCTCAAACTCACAAGCAAGAGGATTCCATTATGATTGCTCACCTACGGGTGGAGTGGCACCTGATACAACACTTTATAGGATGGTGCACCTAGTTCTTTTAAACGGGTCTAATCTAGTCTAGTGCTCTCCTAAGTAGGTCTGAGCAAGTTTGGGACTATTTACACGGCTAGTCTTCCTCTTCCGACCACACGTTGGGAATACAATAGATATTCAAATAAAATATTTTTGTAGAACCAGAAAGCTTCTTAAAAAGTAGATGTGTACAACACTATGCTCAAAATGCACTTACGTATGATAGGATTTTAAGCTCAAGTGAGATCTTGATAATATGGTATATCAACTAACAAAAGAATGTGTATCTATAGATTTGATGTTACTACGCATATCAACAAGGTGGCCCTTTCCTTTTGGGAGCCTTCCCATAAGAACTCCATGGTTAAGCATGCTTGATTTGGAGTAATCTTGGGATGGGTGACCTTCTAAGAATTTTTCTTAGGAAGTGTGTGAGTAAGGACAAAACATACTGAAAAAGACACGTGTTGGTCTATGGGGCTAGTCATTAGTCTGATAAGGCCCGCCCCTATTGTGTAGTCTAGGTGGAGGAGGAGAGATGCAGTGCTCCTTGGCAAACCCAAGTTGGGGTGTTACAAATGGTATCAGAGCAAATACCCAGTCGGAAGTGTGATGAGATTCACATCGCCTAGGTTTAGAAATGTGGGTTCGCAATGAGGACGTTGCATTTTGTAAGTGGAGGAGAATGTAATACCATATAAAAGAAAGGTTTGAAAAGGATTTGATGTTACTGCCCATATCTATAAGGTGCACCTTTCTTTTTGGGAGCGTTCCCATAAGAACTCCACGGTTAAACGTGTTTGGCTTGGAGTAATATTGGGATGGGTGACCTTCTAGGAAGTTTTCTCAGGAAGTGTATGAGTGAGGACAAAACACACTGAAAAGGACACGTGTTGGTCTATGGGGTCAGTCATTAGTCTGATAAGGCCTGACCTCTGTTGTTTGGTCTAGGAGGAGGAGAGACGTAGTGCTCCCTCGCAGACCCAGGTTGGGGCATTTTCTGATTTAAGATAATATATTCAAAATATGAACAATCAGAGAATCTTAATAACCCTAATCACCCTAATCAAATGCCTCCACAATATATGTCAAAAGTAAAGCACAACAGATATTTAGGTTTTGTTTGCCAAAAAATATTTTTCAAATAATGCACAATACAAGCCTATGAATCTTGCAATTGAGTGTGCAAGATTCACAAGCTAAGAAGAGTTTCCCAAGAAATATATATCAAGGAAATAATATGAGAATAATTCAAGAAATACTCTCCAAAATAATTTTCAATAGATAATGCTTAAATGAGTGTGAAAATACTTTGAATATTAAAATATATATGCCCAAACAGATGATTCTTTAAAAAATCCTCAATAGCAATGGATTTTCTAATGAAGAGAGTAAAGAACAAATCAAAACTCTCAAAACAAATTTTCAAATGAATAAAGTAAGAGATTATAAAGCCTTTTGTTTGATTTTGAAAATAAAGCTAAAAAATATTTTGGAGGATTTTCAATCGAATCTCATTGCTTAAAATAGAGTAATGGAGGGGTATATATAGAGTTTGAGGGAAAATTGACCGTTAGGGACAAATTAAGGATTTTTAGATTTGTTTAATTAAAAATTTACCCTAATTACTACATTTAAAATATGGCAACCCAAGAGATTCGGTCGCCTGATCCTTAGGGCCAGTCGCTCGAACAAACGCAGATGAAAAAGTTATTTTTCAAGTTTGGGTGCCAAGGAAAGGTTCGGGTGGCTGAGCCAAGGCGATTTTCCGAACGTTTGAGGTTCAGTCACCCAGTGAATGATTCGGTCTGCCAAACCTCACAATTCGGTCGTCCGAGCCTATTTTGAACTAAAAGTTCAAGTGACTAGGGACAGTAAAAAAGTCAGCATTCATGGTTCGGTCAACCGTGAACAGTGTGTTCATTTTGGGCTAGTCACCTGAGCGAAGTCAACCTTTTTGAGTTTTCACCTATTCGATCGACTGAGGTGTTTTTAACGCACTTGGTTCAGTCGCTTGAAGCCCTTTCCAACTTAAACATAGGTCTTGTTTTTTAGTATAGTTTTCCTTTGTTTACATAATTATGATTTGTAAGATTAAGGGGATTTATCCAAGTGTTGTGCAGCGACCTAGGGTCGATTTATGGCTTAGGCTTTTTAATTAATCCCAAAAATTTGGCGTCGGTTGACCGAAGGTCCTATGGTTCCCTATGGTCAAACTATGGTCATTTGAGCATTATAATCCTATCATGCATGCAGATGCATTATTACAAACCATATTAATATTACAGACCCAAAATAAACTGAAATGCAATACAGTGGAGCACAACTTGTCTTTTTCTTTTGCTTTTCATTTTCCTATTGAATATGTTAAGAATATGTGCTCTTTAAAACATGTGGTTTGTCATTATCAAAACTAGGGATCGAACTCAAAAAGTAAACAAAGGGGGAGAATGTTGACCTTATAGGTCATATCCTGTTTTGATAATGACTAATATCTTTGTATCTTACTTGTACCCTGAGTTTGTGTGTAGGACCATTCTTAGCATGAAATGGCAAAGATTCAGACAAGGCCATAAAGAACTCAATGCTCACATTATATGGTGGTGTTTGGAGAAGCAAAGGAAATGAAGACAAAATATTTTCATTTGTATTTGTTGTTTAATTTAGTTGAGTCTGTAATATGGTCTGTAATTATTAATGCATCGCATGCATGATAGGTTTAATAAGCTTAATGACCATAGATTGACTTTAGGTCCCCATAAATGCTTTATGGAAAATCTCCTATAACTTAAAAGTTATACCATTATTAAAAAGGGTGAATTATAATAAGAATCATGACCTAAAGTGAACTTTGAAAGGGCTTCGGCCGACCGAACATAGGGCATTAAAAATGCCTCGGTCGACCGAACTAGTAAAAAGTCAATACTTAGACTTGGCTCTGGCGATTGGTCCAAATTTGAACTAAAATTCCATGGTCGACCAAACCTTGAATGCTGACACTTTTTACCAACCATGGCCACCCAAACTTACAGTTCAACATCACTCCGAGCGACCGAATTGTGAGGTTCAGCAAACCGAACCACTCACCAGGCGACCAAAAGCACAAATGATTAGGAAATCGCCTTGGCTCCAGCCAACTGGTTCTCCCCAGTCACCCGAACCCAAAAATAGCTCTATGTCTATTCGGGTGACCAACCCTAAGGATCGGGCAACTGAAACTCTTAGGTTGCCAAAATATCAAATGAGTCACCAATGGTTATATTTTTGTCAAAAGCTATATATACCCTTTCATTTGAAAAAATTAACAAAATATTAATACCTTGATTAACAAAAAACATTCTTTGAAATTTTTTGAGCCATTTTTCCCAAACAAGCTTAAAAACTCCACTCTTACACATTACTCTTGAAAAATTCCTTTGGTGAGAGTATCTTGAGATCGTCCATACTGTTATTATAAGCTTACACTCTCATATTATTTAATTGAGATTGATTTTTATTGAGAGTAAGCTTGAGTCTTCCCTTGTGATTTTATCTATAAGTTTCTTTGGGAAAACTCTCCAAGGCTTGTGAGTCTTGCATTCTTGTTGCAAGATTCAAGAGTTTGTCTTGTGCTTTTAGCAAAACATTTTGACAAGCTAGAAATCCAAATATCTCTTATATGTAATACTTAATAAATTATTTTTGAGATATTTGATTGTGTTCTTAAAATCATTGAAACCATATTTGTGATTATATATATATATATATATATATATATATATATATATATATATTGTTTCAAAGAATCTCTCATTACACACCCTCACACATTACTTGCTACATTGACGTTATCTTGAGAGTTGTTATACTAGACTTCATTGAGCTTATAATTCCTATCATATTGAAGTGCATTGATTATATTGGTACATATTTGCTTATTGGAGAAGCATTGATATTGCACACAAAATATGTATTGTTTATCTGTTGGATTCTAGGCATGGCCCAAGGGGGTGTTCATCTAGCCCATAAGGATTGGTTGAGGTTGGGGTTAGCCCTGTTAATCTGACCTAGGGTTTCCCTTGCCTAGTAAAGAAAGGATTTTGTATTCGGTGTCACTCCACCCACAAGTGAGCTTTAGTGAAATCATCGGGCTTGCGAGCTAGAACATAGGCACATTTTCCGAACCTCATAACACATCTGGTGTCATCTTTACTTTATCTAGTCTACTGTATTGTGCTTGGTTGTTTAATTTATCTGGTCTAAATTAATAGCAGTTGCATCTATCGGTTTATTTTATATATGCTCCATATTGACTCTATGTTTGTGAAATACTATTGCTGGATAGTTAACCTAGGCAGAAAAATTTTAGATATCCAATTCACCCCCCCCTCTTGAGTTTACACTAAAGTCAACATCAGCTTCCATCAGAGCTTTTCAAGATGAAGAGGAAGTGACGGTCATATGTTGTTCAATCCAACCAAGTCTCTATTCTAGAGAAGTATAGTGTGCCTGAAGAGAGCTGTAGTTGGCACACATTTTCATACTAAAGTCTATGAACTACTGATGATAAGACATAAACCATGAAGGAGCATGAAGCTCAATTGCTAGTTTCTGAATAGGAGGTGGAGTTGGTGCAGCATCTTGTCCTAGTTGTCTTCTACCCTTTTGAAACCAACCTAGCTCATTTTTTTCATATCCCATTTGTTTTAGTGTTGTAGAGGAGAAAAGATCATATCAAGTACGTTTGATAAACAACTCAGTGGGAGAGGTTACATCAAGACAAGCAAAGAGGATGTTGACCTTATAGGTCATATCCTGTTTTGATTATGACAAATACTTTGGTATTTAATGTATGTCAAGCTTGTGTGCAGAATCATATTGGAAAAATCATATGATGGCATGAGGTGACTTGAAGAAGATGAAGATCCAAAGTGTTTATTGTGGTAATTTTTATTTCACTTTATTTTGGGTCTATAATATTAATGGTATGTAATAATTAATGCATTGCCTGCATGATAGGACATATAAGCTCAAAGACCATATATTGAATTTAGGTCCCCAAACATCATGTGACAAGGCCCCTATAACTTAGAAATTACAATTATGTGAATAGGGTGACTTTAAATGTCAATCAGTACTTAAATGCACACTTTTAGTGTGTTCGGTCGACCGAACCTAGATGAGAACATTTAGTTCAGTCAACCGAACCTCTCAAGGGTCAACAGGTTGACCATGTTTCAGTCGAATGATTTCTAAAAATGTCTTCCTCAGTTGACTGAACTCGCTTGTGTCTGACACCCAACGATTCAGTCGACCGAAATTCCAAGATTATTTATAATATAGTCGATCGAACTTGATGAATAGCAGACCGAACTCAAATACAGCCGACCGAACCTTGAAGGGTTCCAAAATCGCCTTGATTGAGCCGACTGTATTATATAGTTCAAAAGTGGCTCGGTCGACCGAACTTATAAATATAGTCGACCGAACGTAACATATAGTCGACCAAAACTCTTGAGTTGCTTAATTTTACCGAGGTTTAAACGTGATTATTTTTTATTAACCTTACTTAAACTTTCTCAAAAATACCAAATGAGTCCCGAACAGTTATAATTTTTGGAATGTCTATATATACTCCTTCATTTGGTTTGATTAGTATTTGATTAGAAAACATCATTAACAATATTCTCTTTGAAATTCCAAAACCCTATTTTTCACATTCAAGCTCACCACTTCCATTCTTACTCATCTTTCTTTCAAAAATCATTTAGTAAGAGTGTTTTAGAGATTATATTATAAAGCTTACACTCTCAGTGATTGGGTTAGATTGAGATTGATTTCCTTTTTTTAGAGTAAGCTTTGAGTTTTTTCTTTGAGACTTTGTTAATAAGTCTTTCTTGGGAAAACTTTTTAGAGCTTGTGAGTTTTGCATTATCATTGCAATACTCAAAAGCTTGTATTGTGTTTGTTTGTGAAATAATTTTTACAAACCGATTTCAAATATCTCGTGGTTGATTTTGAGAAAAATATTTTTGAGATATTTGCATGTGTGCTTAAGATCTTTATTACTGCACTGTGTGATTGACATTATTATCTTGACACAAAGATCCTACCATATACACTCTATTGACTTTTTGAGTCTGATCCCGTTTTGATAATAACAAAACACAATTATCTCATCTACATTGAGCCTTTTTAGCAGGATCATTATTTAACACGCACGAATGATATGAATGCTTTCGAAGCCATGAGAAACTTGAAGCGCATACGACCTGACATATTTTATGAAATTAAAAGATCAAAAGGATGAAGATATCTCAGATTTTCAGTTGTAATGTGTGTTTAGTCCCACTTGTATTTACATATTTCATAAGATATAATTGGGAGCTCAATTATGACCTTAGATTGACCATAGGCCCTCCAAGTAACATGAAAAACCTTTTTTATAAAATACCTAAATTATACAAATGTTTTAAAATGATTTTGAAGTTAAAATAAGGCAAAAACTAATTTTTACAAAGGGGTTAGTTGATCGGCCAGCCGATTGGACAGTATAAATGAGCATTTTTCTCAATCCATAACTTCTTATCCTAACAAGTGTTCAACATGAAAGTTGTGGAATTTTATCTTAGCTTTCTGTTGATACTAGCAATTTCCAATTTGGAATCATATAGAAAAGGTTAGGGCCAAAACACTGAAAGGTGTACATAACAAAAAAATTCCCTTCATGTTTCTTATGTCACATTGATGAGCATTTTTTGGAATCCATAACTTCTTATCTTAAAATGTCCTTAACATAAAAGTTGTGGTATTTTCTCTTAGCTTTCTAGTGACACTAAGAATGTCCACTTTTTGAGTTCTATAGTAAAAGTTATGTCCAAAAAACTGAAGATAGATCGCGCAGAACGTCGGTTCAGCATGAATATGTGCGGAATTTTCTTGATTAAATTGATCCAATGGCCAGAACTTAAACTAAGGCCGAGAACACCTTTAAATATGACCTCTAAACCCTAAAGCATGAATTTTTGCCTACCTCTTGAGAGTTTTGAACATATTGCCAAACTTTTTCATACTTTGCCTACACTCTATCAAGTTCAAACATCTTTTGGGCATTCTCTCAGCTTCACAAAGGGCATTCACTCACACATCTTGCTAGCACATTTGATATTGAGGTTTGGTATACAAGGTTTTATATTTGGGAATTTAATCTTCATTGTAAAAGTTTTTCTTCTCCCATAGTTTTATTTAATATTTTATTGAGAGAGCAAGAACCTTAAGTTTTATATTTTTGTTCATAAAACAAAGATGAGTGATCTTGATGTTGAGAGAAATATGCACATGCTTCAAAGATCAAAATAAAATAAGCATTTTTCCAACAAAGAGTAGCAATAAGAAGTATTTGGAGAAATTAAGAGTTATACTCAAAATTTGTTTTTGCAATAAATTCAATCAAAATAGATGCCCAAACAAAATAAATACTTTCGTACAAAAGATTTTCCAAATAGCAATAAAGAGAGTAGGAGAGTAAAAAATTTGACCCCAAAATGATTTTTCAAGTAAAATAGTATGTGGGGGAACTTTGATTAGGAAAAAGATTTGAGAGGAAAATTAGCTAATCAAAGTAAATGAGGGGGTATTTATATATTTTACAAAAATTATGACCGTTGGGGACCTATTGGAATTTTGGAAATGTTTTAATTGAGTTTTAACCTTAATTATATTGGTAAAAAATTGGCAACCTGATAGTTTCGGTTGATCAAGCTATAGGTTCGGTCGCCCGAATAGACACAAAAGAAAAAGACAATTTTTGAACTTCTGGTGCCTAAATATGGGCTCGATTTGCTAAACCGAAGGCGATTTCAAAAGAGCACGATTCAGTCGCCCAGTCTAAAGTTCTGTATGCCGAACTTCAACTTTCGGTTGCCCGAGGCATATTTGAACATGAAATTCGGGTGCCTAGGGAAGATGAAAAGTGACTGCTCAAGGGTTCGATCGCCCGGGAACACTCAGTTCAATTTGGTTTCGGCGCACCAAGTCAAACTTGTTGACTAGTCAACCATTTGGTCAACTGAGGCGTTTTCAACACACATAGTTTGGTCACCTGAAGCCCTTTCACACTTAAGATTTTGTCCTGATTTTTAGAAAAATTATGTGCAGGGACCTAGGGTTAATCTAAGGTCTAGGCTTTTTTTTTTTTTATCCTAAAAAACTTGGCATCGGTCGACCACAGCCCTAAGGTCTTTCTACGGTTCTGTTTGAGTATTCAAATCATTTCATGCATATGCATGCAATATTACAGACCAAAATAATAAAAATTAAAATGCATATACAAATTAAAACAAATGTCTTCTTCTTCTTCTTCTTTGCTCTCTTGTCCTTATGAAATATGCCAGGTAACATCGCTCTTCAAATTCTTCTGGCATCCATCTATCGGTATCTTATGTTCATGCTGAATTGAAAACCTATTCACACACTAAATGCACACATAAGATACTAGTGGTTTGTCAACATCAAAATAGAGATCGGGCTCAAAAAACCAACAAACTCCATTGAATGCAATTCGTTCTTTGTCTAGTGACATTCTTTGAGTACCAATCATTTTTTCAAAGTTTTCCTTTCCTTTTGTAAAATTGTAGATTATTTTCTCTTTATCCTCAATTTTACTTTTAAAATTACTTATTTCAAGCTTCTTCTTGCTTTCACCATTTACTTGTAGTTTTACCAAATCTAAAGACACTTTGTTAATTTTCCCCATCAGATCATCAATATGTGAATCCCTTTTTCTTTTCAGTTGATTTTGAATGCTATATTTCTTTTAGTTACTTTTATAAACCTATTATGTAAGGCAAATAGTTCAGCTTGTATTTCTCTATATGAAGGCATACTATCACATGACTCACTGCATGACTCATCACTAGTTTCTTTGGATGAGCTAGTATAGGAGTTTACCTCATCATTTTTTGCCATGAAGCAGATGTTTGCTATTTCTTGATCTCTTGATTCATCCTCTAATTCACTTGAGCTTGAGTCATCCTATGTAGCCTTCGTAGCCTTCTTTTTCTTCTTCTTAGCGTCCTTCTTAAGCTATGGACAATCGAGTTTAATATGTCCAACCTTCTTACAATTATAACAAGTAAGAGGTTCATTCTTTGTTTCCTTTTTACTTGTCTCCCCTTTTTCAGGTTTTAAACCTTTAAACTTTTGAGTGAATTTCTTATTCTTTTTTAAAAACTTACCAAGTTTTCTAGTGATGAAGGCTCATTCATCATCATCTAATTCATTTTCTTCTTCTTCACTAGAGCTATCTTTAGCGGCTTTGAGGGCTATTGATTTCTTATTTTTATTCTCATAATTTCTTTCATTTATTACCATCTCATAAGGAAGGAGCAATCCTATCAAGTCATCTAAGGAAGTATTTTTCAAGTTTCTTCCTACTATTGTCGCAGTTGCCTTAGGTTCCCAAATTGGTGGAAGTCCTCTAAGGATTTTCCATATCATTTCATAAGTTGAGTAATTCTTTCGTAAGGCATCGAGGGGAGTTTATTATTTGGGTGGACCTAGTGTACATACTAGTAATAGTTTCATCCGGGTTTATCCTAAAAGCTTCATACTCGCTAGTGAACATATCGATTCTATTATTTCTTACATCAATAGTACCTACATAGGTTACTTCAAGTTTTCCCTAGATTTCTTTAGTTGATTTACATGCTATAATCCTATTGAATTCATTTATATCAAGAGCACAATGTAAAGCATTCATAGCACTTGAATTTACTTGCAACATCTTGTGGTCATTGTCAGTCATCTCTTTTTCTTCTTTACGTATTTCTTTACCATCCACGATTTTAGTGGGGATAAGGTCACCATGGTTGACAACTTTCCATGCTTTCCAATCCATAGTTTGTAAATAAATTCTCATTCTTTATTTCCAAAAGGTGTAGTTTACACCGCAAAACATAGGTGGTCTAGATGAGGATTGACCTTCAGCAAAAGGAGATACACCTAGGTGTGCCATAGAGATCTTTATATAACTTCTAATTTAAGATTTGCTATAATCCATCTTTGATACCAACTGAGAAGTAAGGTGTACTCCCAAGAGAGGGGGTGAATTGGGTTTTTAAAATTTCTTTGGAAAATTTAATCAATTTCAATCACACTCTCTAATTAACAACACAATTAAATTTATCAGCAACTTCACACAAGTATGATTGATTTTTAATGACCAATACTCAATCTAATCAATAAGATAAACTTGATTTCACAATATGAAATAAAATAGAAATCTTAACAATGCTTCCAAAATTCAAACTTTGATTTCAAACAAGTTACTTGAATTTAAGTAAGTTTAATGAATTTTTGATATTTACCAACATACGTCCTTTAATCAAGATTTCCACAATCAACGTACTTTTTTTAATCAAGGTTTATGCAATTCCCAATGATTATTTAATTTCCAGAAATTAAGTAAACATCCACGCAATTTATATAAGTAGAAAATTAAAGAAATTTAGGGAAGAGGAAGACACCGAGATTTTATGAGGTTCGGTTATACCCACCTACGTCCTCGCCTTAGGTAAACCACCCAACAATTTCACTATACCGCTCCCTTTACTGGGTGGAGCAAACCGTTTACACACTCCTTCAAGTAGGATAGAGCCCTCCTCTCCAATCGATACCCCACGCTCAGTAGTCCAACGATTCGACAATCCTGAGCCGTCAATACAACAAGAAAAAAAAGAACAATTCTTGTGTACAAAGAAACTCTCTGCAATAGTAGATTAGTACAATGTAAACCAAATATACTTCAATCAAATTCAATATAGAAAGAATTGAAGATCAAAAATTTATCACCGCGGTTCTTTCTTAGATTGAGAAACTCGGTAGAAACGTAGAGAATCATAGGCTTTAATTGGCAAAGTCTCAGTAGAAAACTTCAGCAAGAGTTTATGCAAGAGAAATTTTGAAGAGTAGAAAGTATTTTTCTTGAATGCTGATTGTTTGTATGGGTGTTTAATCCTTTGATATAACATGTATTTATAGATGAAAAAGATTAATTTTCGTACTCCCCAAGTTACTTGGAGTGTGTAATGGCCCCAAAAATCATTGCCATATATATATCCTGGCACAATATAATATTACTTTGATACCTATAATAATATCCATTATAATGTCTCGGACCTCAAGTGCTACCAAGGATACTCATTCACAAAACATACCACTTATGCAATAGAAAACATAAAAATACATCAACCTTATTGACAATACCAGAGTTTTAGTATTTCCCAAAACATACATATACATCTCCCAGAAAATCCACAAAAACTTCTAGGGGTTACTCAAAATACATCTCCTAATACAACACTTACCCTTCAACGAGGATGGTACTAAAGTCCCCTCTATCTCGGAGCTTGCTCTGTACACCTATCTGAATCACTTGAAAACTTTGGAATTATGGGGTGAGACACCTTTAGTAAGATGGAATAAGTTACAACCAGTGTGTACCAAATGAGTTTTACCTGAATAACATAATTATTAATTCAACTGTAGCTGTGATAACATCTCAATGTAAAACATATTATAACTCACACCTATGTCTTATTGATAAGCTTTCTATTAAACATACTTTTAACTGTAATAGATAGTTCCTATTTTCTGTAAAACTATATACATTTATCTATATAACTGTGAAAGTTTTCCTGGATGGATAACTGTATGCATGAATTGACCCCGCATGCTCAGGTCGTGTGGTTGTGGGCTAGACTTAACTCTAACTGGCCTACCGGGTTAAGTCAAACTATAAATCTCTATAGTACGATTGGCCCCCTCAACCTGGTCCTGACTACTAGGGAGCTCTTTGTCTCTCCTTTGGGCACAATCAACTATCATTCCACACTCTATCTGAGATGTTTGGTTGCACTATCTATACTGTATTAGTTACGGTACCATGCTCTGCAATCTGTTCGGGTCCATTAGGGATTTGATACTATATAATACTATGTTTGTATATTACTGTTTTACCATGATTCTGTATAAACGGAAATAACCATGATTCTATAATAACTGTAAATCATAGCTCTGTAATAACTATATATCATGGTTCTGTAATAACTATAAATCATGGTTCTGTAAAAGCTGTAAAAATTCTGTATTAAATCTTTGTACTATATATGATATTTTGCATGCCACACAATGTAAATGAAACTCTTATACTATAATCTGTACGAGAAAAATTGTATCTTCCTGCTATATAAAAATAATATATATCATTTGTAAAACTTTCCTGTATCCCAAAATTTCTGAATTTTCACAAACATATAACAGATGTAAAATTCAAATCTCATACTTTAGATTTTATATTCTGTAATATCTAGTAAATCATATGCTAAAATCTCATAAACACATGTTATACATTAATTGATAAAATTCCCAAAATAAACTGCCTTAACTTATTCCCCTTACCTGATTAGTGAGAGGCCTGCTAAAACTCTATACTCACGCCCGCGCCGTTCGGAACTCCAAAACCCTGAAATCATGTATCCCCTAGAATAATATCACATTCACATTTTTTTCGGACCCACATACTCCATTTAATCAATGAAACATTAAACAATACTCCTACCTCATTCCTTGAGGAAATGCCCGCAGGGACCCTAGACTTGTGCTTGCAGCATTCGCACCAAAACCTTATATTCCACAAATCCCAATTTTATCAGTTCAACCCCAAATAATGTTCATATTCACATTCCTAAACCTATACACCCATTAAATCAATTAAACCATCATTCAACACCATAATCACTTCCTTACCTTAGTTTTGGGATGGTGCTTGGGATCCTCAGAACATAATTCTACTCCGGTCAAATTGACGAGGATTGCTACTAGGCTTTAGATATGGAGTCTAATTATTGATGGGGGTGAGTTTAGAGTGAGAAAATGAGGGGAGAGAGAGAGAGAGAGAGAGAGAGAGAGAGAGAGGGTTTTAAAATTTTTGCAAGGAAAAATTACCTTGTAGCCTTATATAGTATTCTATCCCACGCAAAAACCGTCAACGATTTTTTGGGGTCTTAGGAAAACCGTCGACGGTTTGGTCTTTAACCAAACCGTTTTCACAATTTACCCTTTTACCTGGTTGCGGTAACTACAAAATTGTCGCTGGTTTTCTTAGCACTCTAGAAAACTGTCGCCAGTTTGGTCCTCTTACCAAACCATTTTCCTCTTTTTCTTATTTATTTTTAATATTATATTTTTTGGGTCTTTACATTCTCCCCTTCTTATAAAATTTCGTCCTCGAAATTTGTTATCTATCACATTTTCCAATCTCAAGGAAAAACATCGCAATTTTATTAATTACCCTCACTTATGGTAGAGGAATACCGTGGTTACAAGAAAGAGTTTGGGAGATTATATCATTTAAAGAAAAAGAAAACTCTCCAAAACCCATTTATAACCTAAAACCCAAAAACACTAACTATCCAACCCTATGCTATATAAGTCAAAAATACATACACTGTTATTTATTCTACTCTTAACATCTCATCTTTGATCTCCACTGAACAAATGTGGATATCACTAGCACATCTGTTCCTTTAATTCCCATGAAACCTCCTCGATTGCATGGTTGTGCCATAATACTTTTACCAGTGGAATCCTCTTTGTGCGTAACTCCTATTCCTTTCGATTTAGAATCTTTACGGGCACTTCTTTATAATACAAGGCATCACCAAGCTCCAGTGCCTCATAAATAATCACATGGGAGGGATTCGGGATGTATTTCCTCAACATGGATACATGAAATACGTCATGAATTCTGAATAGAACTGGTGGTAAGGCTAACGTGTAAGCAACCAAACCCACTCTTTCAAGTATCTTGAATGGTCCAATGTACCTAAGGCTTAGCTTATCCTTCCTCCTAAACCTCATTTCATCGGGTGCAATTTTCAAAAATACATGATCTCCTACACCAAATTCCAACTATTGCCGGTGAGCATCTACATAACTTTTCTGCCAACTCTATGCTGTTACGATTCTATCTTAGATGAGTTTTGGTAAGCTCGCCAAGGCTTGGGTCCTTAACTACCAAAAATAATATTTATGAAAACTAATTATCCCAAGTTCAGTAGAAAGTGGGTAAGTTGAGTGTCGATCCTCAGGGACTTGAAGTGCAATTATTGAACCTCTTCCAAAATAGTTTATTATGGCCTTGCTCTAAAAAAGAAGTAAAAGATGGTATTTTTCAATGGATGGAATTTAACCAACCACTGGAAAGCATGTAACTAAAAGCAAGTAAATCTAAACTATTGGAAAGTAAGTAAATTTCTAAATTATCCTACTCCTACAAAACGGTACTGTGATCCGAATCAGAAGCTCGATGTCATGGTTCTAACTACGGTCATCCAGACTTCCATAGAAGTACTAACCCGAGTGGGCCAAAGCGGGAGAGGGGCAATCGAGGGCATAGGGTAGCAAGGGTGCACCAACCATCCAAAGCACGGTCGGGAACCAGAGTATACCCTATCTCAACGATAACGAACACCTCTACAGTTTTGTAGCCGACTATTTCCCTTAGACTGATACGTAGCAGTGCTTATCCTTATGTGCAATCTTTCATCAAACACACAGCAAGTAAATGGAAAGCAATAAATGAGAACATGAATAAAAAGATCATCCCTTTATCATTCAAAACGTCTGTCACTAACGCCAAAAGTACAAAAGAAGATCCTAATATACATGACTATTGTATGAACGTCGTTGGTCGTCACAGACCGTCGGACACTCCATACATGAACTGAAACTACTCTACTCCTATTCTAATTTGGCTCTCAATGACTTCCTAGGCCTATCACTAACCTTAAAGAAGTCAAAGAGGAACCCAGAGCTTGTATTCGCAACAGATCGTCGCTGTCGACCAAGTCACTCATTTGACATTCTTGTGCATGCCCTAGATAGATCTCGCGAGAAGTCAGGGATTCGAATCTTCAATGTCTTTGACTTTGTTGTGCCTCAAGGTCTTAATGGTCAAGTTGATGGTCGAGACTTGCAGTATCTTGATCCTTAGAAAATCTCAGTATCTCAACATAGTTGCCCCGTAATGTCTCTTGGTCGAACACTTCATCAAAACTCTCGGTATTTCTGAATTTCAGTTCTATCTCAGTATCTCGCCATGGTCGCTCCAGGGTGTCACTTGGTCGCACACTTGGTTGAACCTTGTAGCACTCTGACCTCAGTTTGAACCTTGGAGTTTGCAGTGGAAGACTAAGTCGCCCCTGTGGTTTGCTGGTTGCGCCACATGGTCGAGCATCATCTTTTTGTCTATTTATGATCTAAAGCTTCTGGAGCTTGGTAAACGTCTGAATTGAGCTCTAAATCCTCCAAATTCTCCTTGGCTTCTTGTAATTCTTAACTTCATGGTTTTAACCAGTTTTTCTTGAAAAGACAAACAAACCTTGCATAGCTCTGGATAATGATAACTCTGGGTAAATACATAATAAAATGAGGATAAACAAAGGTAAATGAGGGTCCAAAATCATATATTTTAGAGACTCATCATAACCCCCAACTTACACTTTGCTAGTCCTTGAGCAAAACAAAATCTAAGAAAACTACCAAATCCTACCTATATCCTCTTTTGCGGGAAATGCGATTGCATTTACTGTATGCAACATTGCTTTAAACCCCTAGGTTGATCCTAGTGAATGAGTTCTAGCCTCATGAAGGTTTCCAAGGTGATACCCACAAACACCAGTGTAGTAAACAAAATATAAGAACACATGCAATATAATCATATCATTTTACATAAAAGAATATAACCTAGTTACATACAGGCCTTCTCATACATGACTCCATTATACACACACTTCGCAGCAATTTACTCATGCAAGTCACTACAGTATCTAGCCATAAAAAAAAATACACTCGTAGAGAATCACCCAGTAATTGCAATTCAAAGCTAATATTATCGTGTAAATTCAAGCATAGATAGGTTACATCACAAGGCATGTGTAAAGTGCATGATCTGCCACACTCAGGATACCTTTAGACACCTACAGAATGGTTGCCTTGACTCAGCCTCACTGGTATACCCTCAAAAACACTCAAGAAAGATAGGTTCACTCTCATATGTGAGGAAGAATGTCATGATCAAACATCCCACATATTTTGAAGAACTGACGTTAAGCATGGAGTAAACTAGTCTCATCAGAATGGGATCTAGACTATTATGAGGTTTCGGGTCCTTCACCCTAGCATATTCTCATCTACTCTCCACATCCAATCAAGAACACCCTAGATTGACCTATTCATGGACCAGGCGTGAGCATAACTCATGCATCGAACATCTGAAGAGTCTTGTAGAATCATGTGTTATGTCCCTGGCTTGACCTTTTCATATATAGAGCAAGTATTCTACATATTTTTCATTTCTTTTTTTTTCTTTTTCTTTTGCTCATTCTTTTTATCCTTTTTCTTTCATGGTCAGTTAGGAAATTTTTCACAACTTTTTATGTCTTCATATCACCAATGGGACTTTAAGCTTGAAAAGGGGTCCATGAACAAAGTCTATTTCTAAGGGTGGCTTAATTTTTACGTCTTGAGTAGGCTACAAGACCTAGGTTTATATCTCCCCACTAAACATCACCTCTAGGCTAGCAACTGCAAGAATAAAGACTAGTGTACAAGGAAAATCCAGAAAAATACAAAGTTGAGTTCTAAAAACTCAAAGTTTGACGTCAACAACTCAAGAAATGAACGAACGGCTCAACAGTACCTCATAAGGTGTCATAGTCGCCACAGTTGTTCTCTTAGTGCTCTCAAGGAACCCTAAGTGCCACAAACCACATGTAAGTGTGTTTTTTGCCTCATGAAGTACCATGTGAATACAAGAGATTACCCAACAGAATTGACACCAATGAATCACTATCGTCCCTCCTAGAGTGTTATATTAGTAATTAGGCTATATCCTATGAAACGATGCACAAATGGCCCACTACTTTGTTAGTGAGTATAATAAGGTCATATAACTGATAAGCCTATGCATAAAACATCTAGGTAATATAAGAGTATGTAAAGAGTATAATAGATGTTAACATGGCATAAAATACACAATGTTCACGAAAATATTTTAAAAAGTTGTCATTTTTGTGCTTTAAAATGTGCCATGTAGTGGTTTCCTACCCCCTACCCCCAACGTAAAACTTCAGTATCCTCACTGAAGTGTGGAAAGAAAAAACCTTATAATCATGGGAAAGGAAACACGACATGGTGCAATAAAAATCAACGAATGTACTTGCGTAAGTAAGAAACATAAAATCCAAATATCGCATGCAATAATATATTGAAGCGCAAAATACATAGAGATACCAAAAACACCATGTATTTTCATTTATATTCATAGGTAGAACAATGTATATAGATCATCAAGAGAACAAGTACAGCCCTTCCAAAAGCATGGTGATGCGCAAGATAAAAGAAAATACAAAGAAGAGAAAAGAGAAAAGAAGCAAAATAAAAAGAAAGAAGACAGTATATACACAGAGAGCACATCAAAAGAAAATCCCAAGAACTAGCTCTAGCCTAATTTGAGTCAGTAGCACCCCCTAACTTACCTATGACCTACTCTAAGGACCCTAAATGCTATATACTCTACAATACACAACCTATAGACTCAAAGAAGAAAGAAAAATAAGAAACACAATTGGGTTGCTACCCACAAGCACTAAGTTTACCGTCTTCATCCAGACACAGTGAATGCTCATTTCATATTCAACCAGGATTAATAATAAGAGCCTTCTCCACTAATCCCTCACTAGCCCACTTCACATATGTGCAAGGCCTTCTCTTTAGACTAGGGGCCAAGTCACAAATAGCAGAAAGTTCTCATACGGGTCCTCTAGGCCTGAGATGGATGGGCTATTAAGTTGAAGTTTGATTGCGTTTGTGAGAGGGCGGTCGACCTTAAATTGGTTAAATGTGTTAATCATGGACTCAACATTAGCTTTCTTCTTACACTTGGGGTTCGAGTGAAGAGTTGCATGATATGACATTGTAGGGATATAGTGGGGCAATGCTCCATCATTGGAGAGGGCAAGTGTCTCGGTATCAGCTACCAAACTAGGAGAAAAAGGATTACATGATTCATCTTTTGATTCTTTCCTCATCTTTTCTCTCCCCTTTTCTTGGTCTACTTCCTCATGACCCTATTGTTTATCTATCTACTACTCCAAATCGTGGTTTTGGCCTAGGCTTGTCTATTATACGATGAAGTTCCAGCAGTTAACTCACATTCTAACCCATATTGGCCTTTAGGGTTCATGAGAGGCTGGTTCGACAACTTACTCTTATCTCTTCTACTCAAAGAAGTAGCTAGTTGCCCCATAGTGGCTTCGGGCTTGGCAATAAATTTAGAATGAGAGTGGAGTAGTTGCCAGTTTACATGGCAATTAGCCTCTATGCTCTTGAGGGTTTTCAACACCGTCTCCTGGAAGGAATCATACATAGGTTGAGGAGGAGATGGTTGCTGAAAATATAATGGTCTTGGGGCAGAAATAGGAGGATTTTGAGAGTTTTGATACAGGCAAGGAGTTGGAGCATTGGGTGATATTTGAGGTCTTTGAGCTTGGAAACCCGGAGCTTGTGGCCTCTAGGAGAAGTTGGGATGTTGCCTCCACCCAGAATTGTACGTATTGGATTAGGGGTCATTTGATGACCTATCATACCAATTATGGGTAGAATTAACTTCTTCCTGCATAATCTCAGGTTAGGAAGGTGCATGTGGGCAATAGTAGCATGTATGAGAGGGGTTTGAGCAGATGGCACACTTTGCACATGCCACAGGTTGCGGTTGCTATCCTAAGGACAAGAACCAATCTAGCTTTTGAATGATGGTGTGCAGGATGGATGTTAAGTCCTAGCTCGTGGCTAACTCGTAAACTCCCTTAGGTTTAGAAGTTGATGGATTAGGTAGTCTACGGGTCACAGCCATTTGTTGCTGAGAGTTTTTAACCATATTTTCAAAGAGAATCTAGGCCTCGTTCTCATGCTTAGTGAGGAAAGTACCTCCGCACAACACATCAACCATGGGCCTATCTCTTTTAGCCAACCTTTTGTAAAAAGTTTGGACTAATTGCCACTTGGGGACCTGGTGATGTGGGAATTTACGGAGCAGGTCACTAAAGCACTCCCAAGTCTCAAAAAAGAGTTTCCCATCCATCTGTGAGAAACTTGTGATGACTCTCTGAAGCTGGTTAGTCTTCCCAATTGGAAAGTACTTTTTAAGAAATTCATGTTGCATGGTGGCCCAATTGGTCATCAAGTTCGGTTCTAAGGACATAAGCCAATATTTGGCTTTATCCTTCAAAGAGAATGGGAAGAGCCTAAGACGAAGAGCATCATCACTGAACTTAGGGGTGCGTATGGTGGAACAAATTTCTAAGAACTCATCTAGATGGTGATAAGGATTTTCTATCGAGTTCCCATGAAAGTTGGGCAGCATCGCGATAATTGAAGTCTCTATCTCAAATTGTGCCACCTGAACATTCAGGAACCGGATGCAAGATGGTGATGTGTATGCATTAGGTACAAAGTAGTCCCTAAAAGGCCGAAGGTGTTGCTCTCCCACCATAGATAGGTGGGGAGCATAGGGTTCCGGGATTTGTTTAGCGGGAACCAGGGGGTTATCTTCAGCCATTGCTTTCAATTCAGATGACTCAGCCTTCTCCGGATTAGAGATAGGTTTCCTAAGAGACCTACGAGATTTTTCAATCTCAAGATCCATTGGAATTATCTTGAGTTCCAAAGAATGCAAACCAAACATACACACATGTAAGCACACAGATTCAGACTTCAAAAACAGAAAACAAAATAAAGAAAATGGAAATTAATAAAGAAAGTGAAAACAAAAGGAGAGCAAATCAAAATAACAACGTAATAATACTTTAAAGAGGAAGTTGGCTTACAACCATAGCCAAGTCTCTGAAAACGGCGCCAAAATTTGGTAGGCTTGCCAATGCTTGGGTCCTTAACTACCGAAAATAAATTTATAAAACCTAACTATCCCAAGTTCAGTAGAAAGTGGGTAAGTTGGGTGTTGAACCTCGGGGACTTGAAGCGCAGTTATTAAACCTCTTCCAAAATAGTTTATTATGGCTTTGCTATGAAAAAGAAGTGAAAGATGGTATTTTTCAATGGATGGAATTTAACCAACTACTGGAAAGCATGTAACTGAAAGCAAGTAAATCTATACTACTAGAAAGAAAGTAAATTTCTAAATTACCCTACTCTTACAAAGCGATACTGTGATCCAAATTAGACGCTGGATGCCATGCTTCTAATTATGCTCATCCAAACTTCCATAGAAGTACTAACCCAAGTGGATCAAAGCGGGAGAGGGGCGATCGAGGGCACAAGGTAGCAAGGGTGCACCAACCGTCTGGAGTATGGTCGGGAACCGGAGTATACCCTGTCTCAACGATAACGAACACCTCTACGGTCCCGTAGTCGACTGTTTCCCTTTGATTGATACGTAGTAGTACTTATCCTTATTTGCAATCTTTCATCAAACACACAACAAGTAAATGGAAAGAAGTAAATGAAAGCATGAATAAAAAGATCATCCCTTTATCATTCAAAACATCTGTCACTATCACCAGAAGTACAAGAAGAGATCCTAATATACACGGCTAATTTATAAACACCACCGGTTGTCACAACCATCGAACACTTTATACACGAACCAAAACTACTCTACTCTTATTCTAATTTGGCTCTTAATGACTTCCTAGGCCTGTTACTAACCTAAGAGAGGTCAAAGAGGAACCTAGAGCTTGTGTTCATAGCGAATACTTATAGACCCTAGGGTTTACAAGGGTTGTTTTACATGTTAGGAAAGTTTGCAGCAAATCCCGCGCAGCAGATCGTTGCTATCGACCAAGTCACTCCTCTGGCATTCTCATGCGTGCCCTAGTCGGATCTCGTGGAAAGTCAGGGATTCAAATCTTCAATATCTTTGACTTCATCGCGCCTCAAGGTATTAATGGTCGAGCTGATGGTCGAGACTTGCAGTATCTCGATCCTTAGAAAATCTTAGTGTCTCAACATAGTTGCCCCGTAATGTATCTTGGTTGAACACTTCGTCAAAACTCTCGATATTTCTAAATTTAAGTTCTATCTTAGTATCTCACCATGGTCAATCTAGGGTGTCACTTGGTCGCACACTTGGTCGAACCTTACAACACTCTTATCTCGGTCTGAACCTTGGAGTTTGCAGTGGAAGACTAAGTCGCCCCTGTGGTTTTCTGGTCGCACCACATGGTTGAGCGTCAACTTCTTGTCTATTTATGATCTAAAGCTTCAAGAGCTTGGCTGAACGTCTAAATTCGAACTCTGAATCCTCCAAGTCCTCTTTGGCTTCTTGTAATGCCTAATTCCATGGTTTTAACCTATTTTTCCTAAAAAGACAAACAAACCTTGCATAGCTTTTGATAATGATAACTCTGGGTAAATACATAATAAAATGAGGATAAATAAAGATAAATGAGGGTCTAAAATCATGTATTTTAGGGACTCATCAAGTTTGATTTTCTTTGAAGTTTGTTGAACCATCTTTGGCCCCAAAACCTATCTCTCACCAGCTTCATCCTGATATAACGGGGATCGGCACCTCCTGCCATATAACGCCTCATATGGTGTCATCCCAATGTTGGTCTGGTAGCTATTATTATAAGAAAATTCGACTAGTGGCAAGTACTGAATCCTCTTACCACCAAAATCTAATACACAGGCTTGTAACATATCCTCCAGTATCTGAATCCTCCTCTCCATCTGTCCATCGGTCTGAGGATGAAAGGTTATACTGAATGTCAGCTGTATACCCATGGCTTTTTGCAAACTTTTCCAAAAATGTGATGTGAACCGTGGATCTCGGTCAGAGACGATGGACATAGGCACTCCATGTAGTCTCACTATCTTCTGTTATATATCTGCCAACCTACTCATGGAGTAGCCATCTCTGATGGGAAGAAAGTGGGCAGTCTTTCTCAACTGCTCTACGACTACCCATACTGCATCCTAACCATGAAGTGTTGGCGGCAATCCTAAAATGAAATCCGTAAAAATATGTTCCCACCACACAGATAATGCCTCCATATCTTTAAGGCGTACACCACTGTAGCCAACTCTAAATATGTGTCGGGTAGTTCTTTTTATATTCCTTGAGTTGCTGAGAAGCGTATACCACAACTTTTCCTTGCTGCATCAATACACACTCAAGTCCTCTCAGAGACGCGTCACTGTAGATCACAAAATCTCCATCCCCTAATAGAATGGTCAAAACTAGTGCGGTGATAGGTCACTGCTTCAACTTTTGAAAGCTTTGCTCACATTCGTCAGTCCACTCGAACTTCACATTTTTCTTTGTAAGTCGTGTCAGAGGAGCTGATAATTTGGAAAAACCCTCTACAAACCACCGATAGTATCCTGCCAGTCCCAAGAAACTTCGGATCTCCTGAACATTTCTCGGTCTCGTCTAATTCACCACCACTTTTATCTTCCTCGGATCTACCGAGATACCATCCCCAGAGACCACATGTCCAAGGAACGTAACTTCCCTCAGCCAGAATTCACATTTCTTAAACTTAGCGAACAACTTATTTTCTCTTAAAACCCATAGCACCATCCTTAGATGATCTTCGTGCTCCTTAAAACTCGTTGAGTAGACTAGAATATCATCAATGAAAACAACAAAAAACTGGTCTGAATACTGGTGGAATACTCTGTTAATTAGGTTCATAAACGCTGTCAGTGCATTGGTCAATCCAAAGGGCATAACCAAAAACTCATAGTGGTCATACCTAGTTCAAAAGGTTGTCTTCGGAACATTTTCTGCTTTAATTTTTATCTGATGAAATCCTGACCAAAGATCAATCTTAGAGTAGACCCGGGTTCCCTAGAGTTGATCAAATAAGTCATCAATATGGGAAAGAGGATACTTGTTCTTAATTGTCACTTTATTTATCTCTCTGTAGTCACGATACACATCCTCATCGTCTCGTCTTTCTTTTTTACAAATAAAACTGGCACTCCCCAGGGCGACACACTAGGCCTGATAAACCTTTTGTCTAATAACTCTTGCAATTGGTCTTTCAGTTCTTTTAATTCGGCTGGAGCCATTCTATAGGGTGCTTTAGAAGTCAATGCCAAACCTAGAAATAAATCAACTGCAAACTCAATTTCATGATTCGGTGGTAAACCAGGTAACTCCTCTAGAAAAACATCTAAAAATTTCCTGACTATTGGAATATTAGCAAGTTTCAATTTTCCTCAGACATTTCATTTATACAAACTATGTACCCTTGGCAACCGTCCTGAAGTAGTCTCCTTTCTTGAATAGCTAACACCAACTGTGGTGGGGTGTACACAAAAGACCCCGTGAATCTGAATTTCTGCTCTATAAGAGGCCTAAATATCACTTCTTTCTTATGACAATTACTATTGGCATAGTTAGGTGCTAGGCAGTCCATACCCAAAATCATATCAAACCCCTGCATATCTAATACCACGAGATCAACTGGTAATACTCTTCCCTGAATACCCACTGGATAACCTTTAAGCACCCTTCGACACCTCACTAGTGACCCTATCAGTGTAGCTACTAACAACTCGGTGTCTAACAGCTAAGTTTCTACCCCACATAATTTGGCATACCCCATAGACACGAAAGAATGTGTGGCCCTTGAGTCAAATAAAACAATAGCTTTAATTGAAAGCATATTAATGGAAACTATCACCATATCACTCGAAGCCTTAGCATCTCCCGACGTCAATGCATAAACCCTTGCTGGGGCGATGTTCCTCTGTTGGCCTCCTCAGGGTGCCTAGTTATTTTACCAGAATAGTCTAAGAGCTGGTGTGTTGATCAACATCCCATGACATGCCCATGTAATGTGTCCATGGCTCCCACACCGATAGCAGATATTCTATCCCATACGGCATTCTCTCGTATGCCTCCTACCACATCTAATGCAGATAGGACAAGTATGCTCGCCCTAATATCCATAATTTACCGTCACTTGCCTCTGACCTCCACTGTACTAGTCTCCCCTCCATGGGCCCTGGCTAGTACCTGCTTGAAACCCAGGAGGTGCGGGCCTCTTTCTTTGGCTCTATATCCCAGTATCCCTCTGCTTGCTCATCTCTACTACAGCGGCCCTATCTACCAATTCTGAGAAATACTGCTCCTTCAGAACTGCCACCTATTCATAGATTTCCTGCCTCAAGCCTTTCTCAAACTTCCTTGCCTTCTTAGCCTCATTTGGACAATATATGGGGCAAAGCGTGACAGCTCAATAAACTTTGCCATATATTATTGGACCGTCAGATGCCCTTGCGTCAAATTCAAGAACTCCTCCACCTTAGTTTCTCTAGTAGTAGCAGGGAAATATCGGTCGAAGAACACCTCCTTGAACTGGCTCCAAGTCATGGCTACTGGTACGGATCTCTGTTCCTCTAACAACTTCACGGCTATACACCACCTTTCAGCCTCACCCATCAACCTGTACGTGGCATAGAGGACCTTCTATTCATTAGTGCAGTGCAGTACCGTCAGTATTTTCTCAATTTCTTACATCTAGTTTTTGGTAACTGTAGGTTCGGCTGCCCCTAAAAATGTCGGAGGATTCATGTCAGTGAACTGCTGGATTGTACAGCCTTGATCAACTAGTGGGCAACCCTGCTCTCGAGTATTTTGGGTGATTTCTGCCATAACTTATTGTGCTACACTACGCAGCACCTGGTTAGAGTTATTGCCACCCATACTGGAAGGCATCACTACTACCACCGACGTGAGCATTGCTATTTCTCGGGTCCATCCTACAATAACACGATAATAATTTGAGAATCCTAACTTCATATTACAATTCTTACATTAATCTAACTAAGAATCATAACATATCTTCATACAACCAATCTACTAATTTAAGGCTCAATCTTACCATTCGAAAACAAAACTAACGATAGTTTACCATGACTTTCCTGAAATTGTTACCTGAGGAAAATCACAGAAACCACCCTGAAGTTTCTATCTCCAAACTATGAGACAAAACCCTAAATTCTCATGATAATCCCTCACATTGACTTTACCAAAATCTAGTCAATCCTCTATCTATCCTCATCAAAATCCATTACTATACTCTGGTATTGTTTTCTGCTGCGCTCTAAAGTCTACATAACTTAGCAACCTACGCTCTAATACCAAACTTGTAATGA
Source organism: Malania oleifera (assembly GCF_029873635.1). Classification (NCBI taxonomy): domain Eukaryota; kingdom Viridiplantae; phylum Streptophyta; class Magnoliopsida; order Santalales; family Ximeniaceae; genus Malania; species Malania oleifera. The sequence goes on from NC_080420.1 coordinate 73,067,954, forward strand.
CCCCAAAATCATTACCATATATATATATATCCTACAACAAATATCACTTTGATACCTATAAACATATCCACTATAACGTCTCGGACCTCAAGTGGTACCCAGGATACCTGTTCACAAAACATACCACCTATGCAGTAGAAACATAAAAATACATTAACCTTATTTACAATACTAGAGTTTTAGTATTTCCCAAAACATACATATACATCTCTCAGAAAATCCACAAATACTTCTAAGGACTACTCAAAATTCATCTCCTAATACAACATTTACCCTTTAACGAGGGCAGTACTAAAGTCCCCTCTATCTCGGAGCTCGCTCTGCACGCCTATCTGAATCACCTGAAAAGTTTGGAATTCTGGGGTGAGACACCTCTCAGTAAGACAGAATAAGTTACAACCAGTGTGTGGCAAATGAGTTTTACCTTAATAACATAATTATTAATTCAACTGTAACTGTAATAACATCTCAATGTAAAACATATTATAACTCACACCTATGTTTTTAAAAATAAGCTTTCTATTAAACATACTTTTAACTGTAATAGAAAGTTCTTGTTCTCTGTAAAACTATATACATTTATCTATATAACTGTGAAAGTTTCCCTAGATGGATTGACTCTGCATGCTCGGGTTGTGCGGCCCGTGGGTTGGACTTAACTCTGGTTAGCCTACCAGGTTAAGTCAAACTGTAAACCTCTATAGTACGATTGACCTTCTCAACCTGATCCTGATTGCCAGGGAGCTCTTCGTCTCTCCTCCGAGCACAATCGACTGTCATTCCACACTCTATTTGAGATATGTGGTTGCACTATCTATACTGTATTAGCTACGGTACTGTGCTCTATAATATGTTCTGGTCCTTCAAGGATCTGATACTATATAATACTATTTCTGTATATTACTGTTTTACCATGATTCTATATAAGCTGAAATAACCATGATTTTGTAATAACTGTAAATTATAGCTCTATAATAACTTCTGTAATAACTATAAATCATGGTTCTGTACAAATTATAATATCATGGTTCTGTAAAAGCTGTAAAAATTCTTTAGTAAATCTCTATACTATATTTCTGTAAAAGTTGTATTTCCCATGCCATACAATTTAAATGAAACTCTTATACTATAATTTGTATGGGAAAAATTGTATTTTCTGCTGTATAAAAATAATATATATCATTTGCAAAACTTTCATGTATCCCAAAAATTCTGAATTTTCACAAATATATAACAGATGTAAAATTCAAATCTCATACTCTAGATTTTATATTCTGTAATATCCAGTAAATCAATGCTAAAATCCCATAAACACATGTCATACTTTAATTGATATAATTCTCGAAATTAATTGGTTTAACTTATTCCCCTTACCTAATTATTGAGAGGCCTACTAAAACTCTATACTCACGCTCGCGGCGTTTGGAGCTCAAAAACCCTGAAATCATGTATCCCCTAGAATAATATCACATTCACATTTTTTCGGACCCACATACTCCATTTAATCAATGAAACATCAAATAATCAACTATTTATTACTCTTACCTCATTCCTTGAGGAAACGCCCGCAGGGACCCTAAACACGTGCCTACAGCATTCGCACCAAAACCCTGTATTCCACAAATCCCAATTTTATCAGTTCAACCCCAAATAATGTTCATATTCACATTCCTAAACCTATACACCCATTAAAATAATAAACCACTAATCAACACCATAATCACTTCCTTACCTCAGTTTTGGGATGGTGTCTCGGATCCTCAGAACATAATTTTGCACCAGTCAAATTGACGAGGATCGCCGCTAGGCCTTAGATACGGAGTCTGATCATCGATGGAGCGAGTTTAGAGCGAGAAAATGAGGAGAGAGAGAGAGAGAGAGAGAGAGAGAGAGTTCGCAGCTGAGAGAGAGAGAGAGTGAGTGAGGGTTTTAATTTGGAGAGCAAAACGAATCAGTAGAAACCCTAGAAATCTAAAAGGGAGTGATATGGGAAGATGAAATTCACGATTTAATCGGTGAGTTTTGAGTGTAGAATCTCTTAAGATCAAAGAGGAATGAGTTCGGGTGAATGAAGAAACAAAGTAATACCTACAGAAATTGTAAATTTAATATCTCAAATAATAATTAAAAAAAAAACATTAATCTCAAAAAGGCATGAATGTAGTACAGTCCTATACCAAAAAAAAAAAAATGAAAATATGTACAATTAACAATTAAAATAAAACATGTTTAGTAAAGAGAATTTTATTAAAAAAAAAATGTAGAACAAACTTAGTACCCAAATATAACTTCATCAATGATAGAGGAAAGTTCTAAAACTCAAATCTTTGAGAAAAGTAAAAATTTTATTAGAAGTTGCTTTTTTTTTTAGCTAGTTTTAATTTTTCATCTTTCCTATTGAAATTATCATAATGTCATTCTGGTGCATTATAAAAGACTTGGTTTAAGTATTAAAACCTAGGTAAAGAATTTGAAGTAAATTGTGCTTAGAGTAAGAGAAGCCTATTTATTAAATTTTTTTAAAAAAAAAGTCAGTAAAAATATTTTTATTATATTCTTACATGTCTTAAAAATTACCACACACGAAGACTTTGTTCAGAATATGGAGTTCTGAAAATAATAATAATATTATTATTAATAAAAGAACTTTCAAATTATAGTGACAGACCTTTTCCGGAGACTAGGCAAATAACCCGCAGGCCCTCGCTCCTCAGAAACCCCCGCCTGAGAATGATAAAATGCGATGATTAAGTTTGGCAGAAGGCACGCATGGTGGAGGAGCATAGAGCACCTCTCACTTCATTCATACTCGTCAACCTAAAGCCTTTTAAGGGGGCAATTTCAACTCATTACAAACTTTGGCAAGTTTAGGAAACCTGGCTCGACACCACAAGAAACAGAATTACGAAAAGAAAAACAGAGCAATTGCATAGGCAAGCATCCATGGACATTAAAACAACGCATCACTTGTAAGCAACCACAATAGGAAATATTTTAGAAAGATAAATGGCAATTTTTTCTTATTCGGCCTTTCTACTGTTAATCATGCTCTGTGCTAGGCATGCCAAAATGCCTCAACCACAATGAAAAATTTTGCATTAAATTGTTCTACATACAATGAAGAGGTAACACAAGGCTTAAGATCCCTACTGTGGATAATACATTGCAGCTAAACTGCTTATCTGAAAATCAAAACCAACCTAGACGAGCTTAACTTTTGGCTTTCTTTCAATCTCATGTAAGCATAACACCAATCTTCTTAGCAAAGTCATCCCCATCATCCCCATCTTCGTCATCAAAGTACTCATCAGGGTCTGGATTTTCACCCCCACCTAAATCAAACTCTCCCTCGTCAACATTCTCATAATCATAGTCTGCATCCCTCTGGTCGAAGGCTTCAAGCTCATGATCTTCCATTGTTTCTTCAAGGATCATACCATCTTCCATTTCAACCTCATTCTCGTTTGTCCTCTGTAATTGAGATGACTGCCCATCAGCGACTTCATTATTTTCATTATCTTCTTCAAATGTGACTGCAGCCACTGCAGATTTGTATTCTCCCTCATTTCCAAGCACACGATTATTGCCAGTCTCTTTCCCTGATACTGGGGGAAGAACACCAGGTGTCTCTATAGCTGATGTAGTCTTGGAGCTCCCAGTCGAGATTTCCTTACTCTTCTTATTATTCTCTTCATTATTGTCAGATAACATTACACTTCCAGATACCGCTGCTTCAGCCTCCCTTTTTCTCTTCAGAATTACACTGAGAGGCTTGGGGCCTTCAAATGAAAGATCAACCTCGGACTGATGATGACTGTCAACCTTTAGATTTTGCTGCCTTCCAAGAGAAGATAACTGTTCCTTGCTTTCAGCATTCTTCCCTCCTTTCAGCTCCGCAAGGCTTTTCGGACCAGCAAAATCGGCGCTTTTGTCATCCAGTATGTCTCTCTTCATCCGTGGACCCCAAAAATTTCTTGCCTCATTATTGAAATCCTGCACCACTCCTTTAACTCTATCTTGGACCCTACCCTGATGAGATGAAGTTTGTGGCCTTCCAGGTGACATTCTGCTCCGGTTCCTTCCCCTATCAAGTTCCCTTTCCGAATGCAATTCATTTCCATTGATGGGAGATGATCTCCGTGGAAGCTTAATTCTACCCCGAAGGCGATTACTAAGGGAACTCTCATGTGGGGGTAAATAATGCGAGTCCCTATGAGGACCCCGACAGCTTCGCTCCTCAATACGGCTGTCATGGTCATAATCATGACCTGACCTCAAGTCATTAACCCTTCTTTGCTTCAATAAACGAAGCCGCAAATCTGACTCCTCAATTTGATCAGGACTGTCAGCTTTAGGGTAACCTCTCCTCTCCACATGAGTTGTTCCCACTAACTTCCTCTCAGATGAAGCCCTGCGCTGCTCCCAAGCATATTGCCCTTGCAAGAACTCATAAGAATCATAGCCATGTGAATCACGAAACCTTTCTCTGTCAACATCAACCATAGAACTGTAATCTGCAGAACGACCAAGATCAAATTCATTCATAGAGTTTAGATTTCTTCCTTCGTGACTTCTAGTTCTTCCAAATTGATCTTCATTGTGATAGAAATCAGAGCCCCTGAGCTCATCGTCAACAAGAACATCAAAACCAGGAGAGGATTCCCTTATGGAATCATCAGCATCCTTACTGTGATCATCAGACACAAGACCTCGATGCATGCGGTTGGACCTGCTATTGGAGCTTCCATTATTAACCGGAGGCACAGTTGTTGCCTTGTATCTAAGAGGCTCAGCATCTACAGTTATAGCTGGTGGTAAAGTTCTGTGAATGGAAACTTCATTTTTATCTAGGGCAGTTTCCGTTTCCCCAGCTGGTTTCACCAGTGGGGGTAATTCAAATGACTTCAAGATGTTTGCTTTTGAAATCTTTGGTTCCTGAATACACTTTGCAAGACCACCGAAAGCCTTCTTAGGTGATGGAGGTTCAGTAATGGATGCAGCCGTTGGAACCTGCAGCACTTTATTAACAGAATTTGGTCCATGTAAGAAGGCGCACCTATCACCTTTGAGGCAGAGCCCCTTTTGGAAGAAAATGCAGGGGACTGCTTGTTTACTCGCACTCTGAGGAGCATGCACTGCAGCTGATGGTGCAGGCTGTGAAGTAGGCAGAGAAGATCCAACAGAAGTTGCCGCTTGAGTTCCTAACAAGCCATCAAGAGGCTGAAAAGAGACACAAAAAGCACTTATATATATCATTTCATAATAGAATAAATGATGTTCAAATACCAAGAATGCATCACTTTTAAAACCTATTATTGCAGAAATAAAATATGGAAACACAAAACTAGGACATACAGGATGGCGGAAGGAACACTTCGGATTCAAGCAATTTCCATTTAACCAGAACCAGCAATCCCTTGGATTAACCCGAGCATATTCACTATGGCGATACTCACATTCACTTCCCTGTTGAAAAGTGTAAGAAACAGAAAGGGGAAAACAGAGAGCTGTATTAGACCATCTAAAACATACAGAAGAAAATTGATGAAGATAAATTCTTTCATCAGTAAAACATAAAACATCCACTGCATCTTCATTGAAATGACTCAACAATATAAATAACCACAAGTTCATGAATTAGTGACTTAATAAGCTATAAAGTAACTCCCTCGCTCCACCAAAATGCAAACACACACAGAGATTAACCTTTTCACATGTGTGCGTAATGTGCAATAACATTTTTAGGAAACTGAATAGAGTAGATTCGCTCTGTCTTACACTAAAAAAATAATTAATCATTTTACATGTGCACTTGGTTTAATTTTGTGAGTCGAAATCAAAACTGTCAACCTTCAAAAACTCCTTAGACAATTTGGGAAAAAAGGGGATACACAGCTAAATTAGGCAAATCCAAAGAATAACAGCACAAAAACCACTTTACACTGCTTTTGCTATTTAAGAAACAGCAGCGATGTAGCATTACCAACTAAGCACCTAAGGCATTTAGAAAACATATATAGAGTGCTTCATATGCTTAGTGTCACGGTCCCACATCACATGTGTACTAGAGAGATTTTAAGCTTATAAGAATAGTTGTGGACTCCAACTATGAGACGCGCCTTTTATAGGATAAATTTGTGAGGCCAGTGGACCAAAATGGACAATATCTCCCCGGTGTTGGGTAGGACCGTTACATTTGGTATCAGAGCTATCCTAAAAGTACTATCATGTGGGTGGGTCCTACACATAGGTGTAAGTCACTCTCACGAGGGCATCAGAAGTCGAACAGGAGAGTCTGTCACGGTCCCACATTAGATATGTACTAGGCAGATCTTGAACTTATAAGGATGATTTGGAATCCAACCATATGAGGCGCCTTTTATAGAACAAATCCATAAGGTCAGTGGGCCAAAACGACAATACCTCATCGGAGTTAGGTTCAAAACCGTTACACTTAACATTTACCATGCCAAAATAGATGTCCATCTCTCTCCTACTTTTTTGCTAGATAACTGTTGCTTATTCTATTGAATAGCAAAAACATAGGATATCTAACAAACATATACACTAATCCTTGGTCTTTCCCATCACTCACGCTCCTCATAAAAAACAGATATAAAAAACCACTCAACAAAGACATCATTCAAAGTATAAAACAGAGAGAGAGAGAGAGAGAGAGAGAGAGAGAGAGAGAGAGAGAGAGAGAGAGAGAGAGAGAGAGAGAGAAGAGAAGAGAAGAGAGAGAAGAGAGAGAGAGACTAAGCATTAATCTATTCAACTATGAGAAAACTCTTGTCGGAGTGTCAGCATTAAGACATCCTATTTCAGAGAAATTCCGGAAGGAATTTTCTCACAAGTCATAACACCAAATTTATTGAACGATTTATAGAAATTTGTGTAAAATTCATAAAAATTAAAAATATTTTGATATATGAATAAAATGGCTTTGCGAACGTCAGATAGGTCTCATAGAAATAGCAGAGATCACAATTCCTATTATTTCCTCATAATAGTTTAAGGGCTTTGATGATACCGTCAAAATCTAATAAGTAAAGAGAAGCTAGGTTACATCAGCAATAAGATTTAAAAGACATACGCAAAGGAAACCAAAAACACTAACAAGATCCAATATCTGGAACTAAATCCCAGAAACCCTAAAACCGCTGCCTGCAGCAAAGATCCGAATTACGAATTAATTCTTCACATTCACGAAGAGATCTCATATTGCAGATCGGATACCAAATAACCGTTGAAAAATCTAAAAACCCTAGAAAAAGGAAAGGCGGCGAAGAGACGAGGGGATCGCACCTTCTTACAGGTAAGAGGCGAGGCAAGGAAGTAGACGCAGTCTGTGTTACTCTTGAGGGCATCATCCTCCGCGGACGATAAAGCAGAAGGTTGCTGCTGCTGTTGCCGCTGCTGCGTGTGTGGATTTTGCGGGAGATTTTGAGGGTCCGCTGCCATGGCGGCTCCAATATCGGAATTACGCGGCGAAGGATAGGCTGCGGAGACGGAGAGCCCGTGCAGAGGCCTATGGCCGCATGGGATTGCTAGGGCACGACACCAAAAAACAACGGATCTAATCTGAAGAGAAGGTGGGGAAGAGAGAGAGGGTGAGGCCTTAACTGGAACGAGTGTACGACTTTAGGCTGCGAGTAAACTTTACATTTTTATGGTACGTCTGTTGGGCGCTGCGTTGTGTTTGTGTCTGAGCCTCGGACCGGAGGCATGGTCTGAGGCACTTGGTTGGACGCGCGGCGTCTTGTGATTGGCGTATAAATCCACCCGTTGGTCCAGCTCGTATTTACTTTCTTGGGAGAAAATAGGGGTGCGATTGTCTTGACTCCCGAGCGAGCGTAAGAGCAAACCGCCGACTGGTCTTGACCGGTTAGGCTCTGCCGCGTGTGCTACAAGTTATACTCATTGCAGGCATTGGATAGGATAGATTTCAAGTTTTTTTATTTAAAATAACAGAATTTGATAATAATCAGGTATATCATTTTATTTAAAAATAAAACACTTTCCCAACAAAATTGAAGGGAATCAAAACGTTTGGTTCATTGAATCAATGGTGAAATTGTATTAATCATGATTCTAATTCATATTAGTTGGAATAAATTTTGATTCCATGAAATCATATTTATTTTTGTTGTTGTAAAAAAATCAAATGGCTTCATGAATCGTCCTTCAACCATGATCATCTTAAAGGAATCAAATAATAATAGTTATTAGTACGCCTATATTTATAAATATGTCCATGGAGGCAAGCAACCGTAAGGTCGGCTTTGGGTAGCGTTGGTGTCTTGCGTAACTCTCACTAAACTATTAATAATCCCCAGCGCAGTTACGAAAGCAGTAATTGATGGCTTACATAACCGCTCGAAAGTTACTTGCTTGTGTTACTTACAATCCACTAGTTGCTTGTAACCCCCTAGGCATAATGGTATCTCATGAATGTCAAGCTGGGAAAAGACTAGCCTTTACTATTATAAAAAAGGGGTCACCAAGAGAGGTAAAACATATCACTCAAACTCACTCTTTCTACTTTTGCAATTCAAAATTTCTTATTTAATCTCTTACTTAGGCATCAAAGCGATCCTCTAAGGTATACCCCTAGTCCTCCATGTTGACTTTTTGAGTTCGATCCCTGTTTTAATGTTGACAAAGTACTGGCATCTCATCTGTGCATTGAATGCTTGAACAGATTTATATCTCAGCACGCACACAAGGATGAAGAAGAATGGAAGCCAAAAGGCACTTTAAGAGTACATCATCTAGTGTATTCCATGGAGAAGTGTAGAGCAAAAGAAGAAGAAGACATGTTTATTTTTTATGTAAATGCATCTTAGTTTTGGTCTGTAATAATGCATATCATGCATGATGTGATTGAATGCTCAGATGACGATAGACTGACCTTAGGACACTCAACACTTTCATGAAAACCATTTTCCATAAAAAAACTAAAATCATACAAAAGGGTTTAAAACATTTAGGGCCAAAATTAGGTTTTTCAAGGACCTCGGTCGACCAACCATTGTGCATTATAAACGCCTTAGTCGACCGACCCTTCATATCTGGCCCATTTACATAGCCTCGGCTGGCCGACCTATTTCTCTCTTAAAATGGCCAACCGACCGGCCATTGATTCTTGGTCAATTTTGTTCTTCGGCCAACCAACTTTAATGAACAAAATTAGCTTAGCTGACTGGACCTCAAGCCTGGTAGACAGGCCTTGAGCCTCAACCGACCGAACCTACGAAGGTTTGGAATATCGCCCTGGCCAGTTGACTAGTGTTTTCGACAGCCAACCGACCCTCTTTGAAAATTCAAATTTTAACTTTAGTCAGTCGATCGGCGCTTCTCCTCAGTCGACCAAGCCTCTCTGGTTAGGCAATTTTTTAGCGCTAAAACATCATTATTTTTTAATCAAACAAATTTAAAAATGTCCTTCGTGTCCCTAACGGTCAAAAATTTTCAAGACTCTATATACACCCCATTCATAAACATAATTAGGTAGAAGATTAGCTTAGAAATTCTCTCAAATATTTTTGGGAAATTATTTTTTTACTCCCACATATTCAAGCATATTTTTCATACTTTTTCATTTATTCTTTGCAAAATCATCTTAGAAAGAGTTCATAAATTCATTCTCTTCAATTTGCATATATATATATTGCAACTTGAAGATTGAGTGAATACATTCTTGTGGGTATACTATATTCACTTCAAAGCTGATACACTCTCATACTCATTCATATTTTGAAATTGTTTTTAGAGAGTAAGCTTGAGTTTTTCCCATATTATTTCTTTGATAAATATTATTAGGGAAAACTATCTATAGCTTGTGAATCTTTGCATCCTCATTGCAAGATTCAAAAGCTTGTTTTTGTGCTTTATTGCAAAAAAATATTTTTGTGAAGCTAACCTCCATTATCTCCTACATTTTACTGTTGAAAAATATTTTTGGAGATATTATTTGAATCTTAGATTTTGAAATACACTTAGTAAATATTACATATTTGATTCATAGATCATTTTCATTATTATCTATCACATTATTTCATAAATTCATTTTTGAGAGATATCACATAAACTCTACTAAGCATAAACTCTCATCATATTAGAGTGCATTCTTGAGCTTCAATTTGTACATCCCTGCTTGATTTGAGAAGCATTTGTTTGGTTCGAAAAATATTATCATCTATTGTATTCCAGGTGTGGCTTGAAAAGGTAGACTCGCCCTATAAGGAGTCCCGATTTGGCTCGAACCCGGTTAGGTGAGCTAGGATTTGAACCATCCTGTAAAGTGTGCACAGTTTGGCTCAGCCTGGTAATTGAATTGATGTGTCTCCATCTCATAAGGAGAATTGATTATGGCTTAACCCCGTAATTGAGTTGAGGAGTCTCTTCCCCGTAAGAAGAGTGTAAGTGGCGTCGCTCGTTCGATTAAGTGAGCGAATAGTGGAATCCTCTTACTGGTTAGCTTGAGGCGAGGACGTAGGCTGATTTGGCCGAACCTCGATAACAATAATTGTGTCATTCTCTCATTTCCTACGCAATTCATTTTTCGCACTTGTATGCTTATGATCAAATTGTTGTGAATGCTTTATTTGTCTTAATTATCTGCATACATTAATATTTGTGGGAACTGAGATTGCTTAGAAAAACCCTGGGTTGCATTATACTGATTGTAGATCTCTAAATAAAGATAAATTGACCTAGGAAGTTTAAAATTTCCAATTCACCCCCCTCTTGGGAATACACCATTCCTAACATTCCAAGCCATTCTTACTTGTTTCTTTTCAGGTGGTCGAAATCAAGGAATGATTCGTGAAGGTCGTTCGATTTTCAGGCAATAACAATTTTATATTAAAAAAATATTTTATAAACAACAACAAATATGATGGGGATTAGCAGCCCTTACCCCTTTCTTTCGCCAACATGGAGACACGTGGACGGCGTCCGGATGTCCACATTAGTTTGTAACTCTTGCAGGAACACATGGAGAATTTCAAAGAATTTTGGTACGAGAAGACCCAAGTTGATATGTCGTAGAAAGTCTGAGTTCAAGACCTATATAGGCCCCACATGGTCATGTGGGGCCCACACAACTCCATTGGGCCCCACACGGATTGGGCCTCCATTTTGACTTATGTTTGTATTTAATTTGTAAACAGGCAAGATGACTTGCTTGCATGTGTAGGTTTAGAAAATTGTTTGAGTGTTTATTATGTTAGTAAATTGTGAGTGTTTAATATTTTTTTGTTTTTCCCATGAGAGTTTTCCCATGCCCTATCCCCCATGCTTGTGAAGAAAGTTAATGTCTTGTTCCCCTAGGTTAGTGTTGACGCACAGCGATTTTAATCTTCCAATCAATAAAATAAATCACACAAATAATATTCACATAAAAATGGAGACGAGAGATTTTACGTGGTTCAGCAAGGTTGCCTGCGTCCACAAAGCGTGCACCTGGAGAAAACTCTACTATGAAACGATGGCAGTACAAGATTTGATCAGTCTCTCCCTCATCCCAGATCCCACGTACACCCCTTCACCTTCAACCCATTGAAGAAAAGTTCTTCCTAAAGAGAACCCCTCTCTAGCTCTCTTTGCACAAAATGACAAGCAAACCCTATATTTTCCCATGTCTTATAAACATATATATATATATATATATATATATATATTTGACACCACACAACCGTTGGATTTAGAGATGATCCAATGTCTGTGATAAAAGCCACAATAAATAAATAAAAATAAACATATTTTTTAACAATCTCCACCTTGGCTTTTAATCACATCCAAGCACAACATTCCATCCCCACGCTCTGGGATGCTTTGTCAACAATCAACAAGAGACTACATTAACTAAGTCCAAACAACGCTTGAACTTAACTAATGTAATAGGCTTCGTGAGCATATCTGTAGCATTCCCATCAGTCTGGATCTTCAATAACTGGAACTTACCACTTTCAACCCAACCTCTAACTCCATGGTACTGCACGTCAATATGCTTCGTGCGAGAGTGGTAAACCTGATTCCTTGTCAAGTGGATCGCACTATGACTATCACAGAATACGTGTAACCTATCCTGCATAACACCAAGTTCCTGAATCAGTCTAGTTAACCACAAAGCCTCCTTACCTGCCTCTTCCAAAGCTATATATTCAACTTTTGTAGTAAACAAAGCTGTAGTAGGTTGCAACATAACCTTCCAACTAATGAAACCCCCAGCCATGGTAAAAATGAAGCCAGAAGTAAACCTCCTCTTATCCAAATCACCTGCATAATCAAAGTCCACATAACCCTGAACATTATAATCATCAATACTTTCAAATAGGATACAATAATCAGAAGTGTAAGAACCCGAACTGTGATATGTGGGTTTAAGTAAATAAGAGAAGGGTAAAATTGGGAGTTGAGAAGACTTCGTCAACGAAGTCAAAGTTCGTCGACAAGGTCCATGTTTTTCTCGTCGACGAAATTTTGAGGCTCGTCGACGGGGAGAAGCCAAGAGATTTTAGGAAACCAGGGATCTCAAGCTCGTCGATGAGGTCACCGTCTCGTTAACAAGCTCACTATATGGCCTCGTCGGCGAGGACACCATTCGTCGACGAGGACGACCGAGTCAAAGGGGCTATAAATATCCTTTCTCTTTGCTTCCAAGCTAAGAAAACTAAATTCTCTCTCTCTCTCTCTCTCTGTCTCTCTCTCTCTAGAACTCACCCTACTCTCTCTCTCTTTTTCTAGATTTCTTCGCTGTTTGTCACTAGAATCGTAGATCCAACGTTATTACGAGGATCACGAAAAGATTCTCTACAAAACCTACGAATCGGAATCCCGTTTTGGAGATTTTTGGGTTTCAGCTTAAAATTGAGGTAAGGCTCAGTTTTCTTTTCTGATTTGGTAGTTTGGTAGAGGACGGAGTCATGAGTATATTCTGTACTGTGTTTTGTAGATTTTGAGAACTCAGTTTGCTGTTTAGGATCCGTAGAGTTTGGGATTGATCTTTTGGGGGAAAGGTAAGGGAATACAATTTATATTAGTTTTTTTATATCGGACTCGATGGAACTGTGGTCCACGGTCCTGTGTGCATTTTGGTTGCTCATTTAGAGGAAATCTGGTGGGTAAAATTATGGGTTTTTCATGTTACAGTTTTGGGGAAAAGGGGGTATTGGGTTGCATACCTGGTTTTGTTGAAAACCGTTGGTATATTGCGATTTATATATTAGGGATGGTTGTGCCTTGACTTTGTTTTAAACTGTATATGATTGGAAAACATGATTTTCGGATTACCGAATGGGTGTGGTATGTCTGGTTATATGAGCATGCATGAATGTGTTATGTTGAAATGCAATAGGAACTGGGTTCTGAATTGTTCCAGGTACTAAAAGAGTGTCCGGCTCTATATCTGAGGCATGTGTTTATCGCCTGCCATGTAGGCAAGAGTGTCTGGCTCTATATTCGAGGGCGTGAGCCTATACCGACTGATCACCGAAGGGTGTGGATCCACCAGTTAGCACCAGTACGATGCCATGGGAGTCTGGGACTAGCCATGTGTTGGTGACGCCGTGTGTCGCGGGTTGGCTACGGCCCAACGTTGGATATCGCGAACCAACTACGGGCCGAGGGGTCTAACGACATCATGTAGATCTTGGGCGTGCATATGCGTGTGTGTGCGTGTATGCACTATATTGGAAATATACTATGAGAATACTAGAATTGCATTAACTGTGTTTATTTGCTATCATGATAACACTCGAATGCCACACACTAATATAACCTGTGTTTGCTTTACTGAGATGTGTCTCACCCCTACTGTACGTACATTTTTATAGGTCCCTTGAGTAACCGGAACTAACGTCCTGGTGTAGGGAGCGTAGTGGCTGGTGTACTGTGGGTAGTGCTTGGGTAAGTGCTAGGACTTATATTTAGAAGGTTGCTGTTTTAGGGTATGTTTGGCACTCAGATGTATGTTTTGTATGTATGGAGCCTGGACTCCGTTTTGTATAGACTCTGGTATGGTACTGTACATGTATAGAAAGACCTTTTTTCCGCTGTGTATATAATTATTTATGGATGCGTATAGGGTGCTTGGTAACCCCACGGGGTCGGACCCTCATTCATTGTGTTGTGTCATGGATGTTTTATACGATACATGGATAGGTTAGTTTACTAAATCACTCCTAGATTCCATTTCTGAGTTTAGGGCATGACAAGAAGTGTCACACACATATCTGAAAATCCATTTCACTGCATTCCAATGCATTCTACCTGTATTAGCAATATAGTTTCTTATCAAAATAGCTGCATATGACAAGTTTGGTCTACTACATACCATAGCATACATCAAACTCCCTACTGCACTAGCATAAGGCACACTAGCCATATCCAACTTATCCTCATCAGTAGAAGGATACAGTTTAGAAGACAACTAAAAATGAGCAGCTAAAGGTGTACTTACCGGTTTAGCCTTATCCATGTTAAACCTTTCCAACACCTTCTCAATATACTTACCCTGTGACAACCACAACTTCTTCTATTGTTTGTCCTTCCTGATTTCCATGCCAAGGATCTTCTTAACTGCACCAAGATAATTCATCTCAAACTTATCTTGTAACCTGGCTTTCAACACATTCAACCCAACAGTACTGTTAGAGGCAATCAACATGTCATCCACATATAGCATAAGGATCACATATACACCACTGTTAAGAAATCTGAAATAAACACAACTGTCATAATTTCTTCTAACATATCCAATCCTTAACATATAAGAATCAAACCTCTTGTACCATTGCCTAGGGGATTGCTTTAACCATAAAGAGACCTATTCAATTTACATACCAGGTGCTCTTTACCATTGTTCCACAAACCCCTTCGGTTGCTCCACAAAGATATCTTCCTCCAACTCACCATAAAGGAAAGCTGTCTTTACATCCATCTATTCCAGATCTAAATCATGCATGGCAACCAATGCTAACAAGGATCTAATAGAAACATTCTTAACAATAGGAGAAAAGATTTCATTATAATCTATACCTCATTCCTGTTTGTGTCCTTTTGCTACTAACCTAGCCTTATATTTTATCCCTTTTGATTCTGAAGTAGGTTCTTTTTTTTCTGAAAGCTCACTTACAACCAATCAGCTTCCTGTCTTTGGGCTTCTAAACCAACACCCAAGTGTCATTCTTATGAAGAGATTCCATCTCCTTGACTATGGCTCTAAGCCAACTATCTCGTTCAGAACTCTGAACTATTTTTTGAAAATCATAAGGATCTCCACTACTAGTAATCGGAGCAAATGCAACTAAGTTCTCAAACCTATACCTGACGGGAGGCTTAACATTCCTCCTTTCTTTACCAATGGCTAGCCTTATAGGCTCATGTCTATCACCTGTCTAAGGAATTTCCTGAGGAACTGTAGCCTGTCTCACTGTATCCTGTGCAACAAAATCAACAACAGTAGTCTAAGTATTACCCATACCTGAATTCTGAATACTGTCTAGCTCCACTTGAATAGGTACTCTCATTGAATCAGACTCCACCTTCTTATCAGAATTCTCCTTCAACATGGCTTCCTTATCAAAGACCATATCCCTGCTAATGACCACCTTCCATGCTATAGGGTCCCATAACCGCAATCCTTTCACTCCTTCTTGGAAACCAAGAAACACGCACGGTTTGAACTTAGAGTCCAACTTTGATCTACCCTGCTCCTGCACATGCACATATGATGGACAATCAAATATTCTAAACACAGAGTAATCTACTGGCTTACCTGTCCATACCTCTTCAAGAACCTTTGTGTTAATAGCTGCAGAAGGAGACCTATTTACCAAGTAGCATGTCATACTCATTGCTTCTGCCCAGAATGACTTAGGCATATTAGCTTGAATCCTCATACACCTTGCCCTTTCTAGTAATGTTATGTTCATCCTTTCAGCCACCCCATTCTGTTGTGGCCCATGTGGAACTGTATAGTGCTTAGTGATCCCCTCTTCCTTATAGAAGTCAATGAACTGGCTGTTTTTGTACTCCAGACCATTGTCAAATCTCAGAAACTTCACCTGTTTCCCTGTTTGCTTCTCTGTCTGAACTTTCCATTCCACGAACTTACTGAATACCTAACTCTTGTGCTTCAGAATATACGCCCAGACTTTCCTTGAAAAGTCATCAATAAATGAGACAAAATAAATAGCACCACTGTGAGACTGTACCTGTACTAGACCCCATACTTTGAATGAATGTACTCCAGCACCTCCTTGCTCGTATTCTTTCCTATTCTAAAACTCACCCTGCGCTGTTTACCAAACAAACAGTATTTATAGAACTTAAGCTTACAACAAGAATTACCTCCCAGTAAGTTCCGCCTGTGCAGCTCCTACAAACCATGCTCACTCATGTGACCTAGCCTCATATGTCATAGAGTAGTATCATCTGTATTTGTATCTAAAGAGGTACTAGTTGTAGCTCCCTCTATCACTATACTACCCACCAGAGCATACAAATTGTTTCTCAGATGACCCTTCATTACTACCAGTGAACCTCTAGCTACTTTCAAGACACCATCCTTAACTTAAAAAGAGAAACCATTACTGTCCAAAAATGTAACAACCTGCTTAACTTACTACATAATTAATCATGTTAAACACCCTCATACCATCAACTAACAACATAATTAAGTCAACCCGAAACTCGTGGGTAACGGGGTTACACCTATCATACACAGCTGAAACCTGAGTAGTAGTAAATATAAATTTCATACACTAAACCATAAAATAAAATATACCAGAGTACCTACATTCCACCATATACTGTATAAATATACAATCCTCAAAGTCACCAAAAGATAAAACTAGGATCTAATACCAAAAACCAGCTGATCCTAGCTCAAAACTTACCCTCCTAGCGGGGTAGTAAAAATTGTCTCAACGGCAGCCTTGGTCCGTCGGTCTTTTTGGGTTCCCTAAAATAGTTTAAGCTAGGGTGAGACACCTCTCAGTAGGGGAAATAAACTAAATACAGTTTTGTGACGACATGAATATTTAGTACTGTAAAAATTATACAGTACATGTCACAAACTTGAAAACACTGATAATAACATAACTGAGTAAGCATATAATTTCATAATTATACTGAATCATACTGTTCATAAAATCATTTGATAAAACTAGTAATTCTAAAATTTATCCAGGATGAATAGCTAGTTGATGTCATGTATTACCCCACATGACGGTTTGTGCAGCCCGAAGGCGAGACCCGACAATGGCTAGCCGACCACTGCTGAGTCAAAAATTTTTATAAGTACGATGAGCCCACCACACCCTGGTCTGGACTGCCAGGTGGACGTCTACAACTCTACACTGAAAACCACATCAACTATCCATCTCCCACCCCCTTTACTAGCAGGGGCGGTTAGCACAAGTCTGAACTGAACTGAAATGTATAATTATGGTATCGTGCTCCTGAAACTGATCTGAACTATCATCCAGGTTTTGATAACATATAGTACATGATAGTATACTGTTTAAAGTAAATAGATTAATAGCATATTTCTAAATTCTGTAATAACATAAATAATTACGGCTTTGCGCCGAATACATTCATAATTGTGGCCTTGCGCCGAAAACATGCATAATCCACAGCCTTGTGCCGGCTATCAATCATGGCCTCACGCCGAACATAACATATATACTGATCTGAATAAATGTATTATTTATCATAAATGGTTCACTATATTATCATGTTATTCTTGAAATAATTGCAAATATGTTTTTCCTGTAAAATTTAATAAAATACAATTTGCGTAAAATAATATTCATGCCACATAAACTGAATAAAATCATGAATTCTGTTCAGAAATCACATTTCCTGACATTTCATACTAAAAATACATATTCCTCTGTAACAGCAGTATTTTTCCAAATATACATTTTCACAAATATACTCATATATAACACATGCTTTTTGAAAATTTATTTTCTATTAGATAATAATAATTTTAATGGAAAATGACTACTTTAGTTTACTACCTTACCTGACTACTGAAAAGCCCCTACAGTGTCCAATCCTACACCCGTAGGGTTCCCCGTTCAACTCCTTGAAAATAATATTCCCCTGAACAAACCTCAGTATTTCTTTGAGTACTACTTTTCTTACAATTGTAGGAAAGCCAAATATTGAATAAAAAGTCTTACCTTAAATTTGGGATGAAATTCAAGTCAGCCCCACCAACGATCCACTCCAGTAAACTTGAAGAGAACTTCCCCAGGAGTGTCGTGGTGGCCTTAGATCATTGAATCGGCAAGAATCCGGCTCGAAATCTTAGAGAGAAGGGGGAAAGGACGAACAGGAGAGAGAGAGAGAGAGAGAGAGAGAGAGAGAGAGAGAGAGAGTAATTTTTCGTGAAATTTCCTACAAAAAAATCAAGTTTAGGCTATTTATACACCTGCACTCGTCGACGAGCCACGTCACTTCATCAACAAGGCCACGAAGGAAGTTCGTCGACGAATGACTATTCCTCGTTGACGAAATTCAGAGTTGGAAAAAATAGCCTCTTGGTATCTTCTCGTTGACGAGACACATGTCCCCGTCGATGATCCCCTTAAGCGTGTTCGTCGACGAGCATGCTGCATTCGTCGATGAGGCCCCTATTATAGTTCAAATTTAATTCCTTTTCTCTCCTCCTCCTATTATTAAATTACGATAGTTATTCGGGTCTCTACATTCTCCCCTCCTTATAAAATTCATCCTCGAAATTCACTATCGATATGATTTACCATCCTTAAAGATAAATGGTCGACTTATTTTATTACTTACCCTCACTTATGGCGAAGGAATACCGTGGTTACATTCAGATTTTGGAAGATTACATATGTAAAATAAAATTTTCCCCAAAATTAAAATACTACTTATTAACTAAACTAACACATACACTAACTAACTTGCAAGATAAATAATACATAATTTTACATACACTTTACCTGGTTATAATCGAACCCCATGGAACAATTGTGGGTTTTTCTGCCTTATCTGTTCCTCGAGCTCCCAAGAAGTTTCTTCTCTTGCGTGATTTCTCCATAAGATTTTCACTGGAGGAATCTTCTTATTCTGTAATTTTTGTTCTTTCCTGTCCAGAATCTGTATTGGTACCTCCTCATAGATTAGTGAATCACTGAGCTCTAATTCACCATAACTGATCACATGAGAAGGGTCTGAGATGTATTTCTTCAACATAGAAACATGGAATACATCATGTATCCTAGACAACATAAGGGGTAAAGCTAGTTTGTAGGCAACTGGCTCCACTTTCTCTAGAATCTCGAATGGGCCAATGAACCTTGGGCTAAGCTTACCTTTCTTCCCAAATCTCATAACCCATTTTAACGGAGCTATTTTCAAAAACACATGATCACCAATATCAAATTCCAATTTCCTGTGATGGTTATCGGCGTAACTCTTTTGTCGACTCTGAGCTGCACTTATTCTATCTCTGATGAGCCGAACCTTATCATATTCTTGCTGTACTAACTCTAGTCCCACAACTTACCGCTCACCCATATTTTCCTAATATAAAGGAGAACGACATCTCCTACCGTAAAGTGCCTCAAACGGTATCATACCAATGCTGGCCTGATAACTGTTATTGTACGCAAACTCCACTAGCGACATAAACTGTGTCAAACTACCCCAAAAGTCCAGCACGCATGCTCGAAACATATCTTCTAATATCCGAATCGTCCTTTCAGTCTACCCATCTGACTGAAGATGGAATGTTGTGCTAAAAGATAACTGAGACCCTAGAGCCTCCTACAAGCTCCTCCAAAAATGTGACGTGAAACGCGGGTCTCGATTTGACATTATAGACATTGGTACTCCGTGAGGACGAACTATCTTTTAAATATAAATCTTCGCTAGTCAATTAAGGGAGTAGCTGATCTTAATAGGAAGGAAATGGGCGGTCTTAGTCAAACGATCTACAATCGCCCAGATTGCATTCTAGCCATGTAATGCTGACAGCAGCCTTGAAATGAAATCCATGGATATATGATCCCATTTCCATTTTGGGAAAAAAAGTGGCTGCAATTGACCTGCTGGCCTCAGGTGCTAAGCTTTTACCTCTTGGCATGTCAAATAATGTGCTACATACTCAGTAATCTCCTTTTTCATACCACTCAACCAATAAGACTCTTACAGATCCCTGTACATTTTTGTACTGCCGGGATGAACTATGTACAAAGATTTGTGAGCCTCCTCTACAATGGTCTTCCTGATATCAGCATCAGTGGGAACACATAATCTAGAATGGAACCGTAGAGCCTCATCATTTGCAATACAAAATTCCTCTCCCTAACTACTTTGTACTCTGATCATTACCTCTGCCAATTCTGGATCCTCTTTTTGATTAACTTTAATCCTTTCTTGCAGAGTAGGTTGTACCACTAAACTGGAAATACATGCCTGAAGATCACTCTCGACCAACTTTATATCGATTCTCTCCAGATCCATCATAATTAGATACTAAACCTCTATAGTTTCCAGTGCTGGTTCCACATACTTCCTGCTTAGTGCATCAGCTACCACATTTGCTTTCCCTAGGTGGTAACTGATAGTGCAGTCAAAATATTTAATAAGTTCCAACCACCTTCTCTGCCTTATGTTAAGTTCCTTCTAAGTGAAAAAATACTTTAAACTCTTATGGTCAGAGGAGATTTCACATTGCTTGCCATACAGGTATGCCTCAAAATCTTCAATGCATGTACTATTGCAGCCAATTCAAGATCATGGGTAGGGTAGTTCTTTTCATACTCTTTCAACTACCTGGAAGCATATGCTACAACTCTGCCATGCTGCATCAATACACAGCCCAAAACTCAAAAAAACATAATTTAAATGGTTGGCATTTTAAACCCATACCGAAACATATAAACATATATATAACATAATTCATTTTCCATTAAATTCATAAAAATTCTGGTTTAATATATATATTTTTCCCCTTACCTTTACTTGATTATAACCTAATTTGTAGTCAATCTTAGAATACACTCGTGTACCCTGGAGCTGATCAAATAAATCATCTATACGGGGTAGAGGATACTTGTTCTTGATTGTCACTTTATTAATTTCCCTATAATCTATACACATCCTCATGGACCCGTCTTTCTTCTTCACAAATAATACTGGAGCTCCCAACGGAGATACACTAGGTCGTATAAACCCTTTATCAAGTAAATCTTGCAACTAATCTTTTAGTTCTGCCAACTCTGCTGGCGCCATACGATAAGGTGCTTTTAAGATCGACGCTGTATCTGAAAGTAGATCAATCAGAAAATCTACCTCATAATCAAGTGGCAAACCTAGTTGCTCATCTGGAAAAACATCTATAAACTCTTTTACCACTGGCATACTAGTGAGCTTCAATTCATTCCCTGACATTTCCTTCATAAAGGCCACGAATCCCTGATAACCACTCAAGAGCAGTCTCCTCGCTTGAATAGCTAAAGCTAACTGCGATGGGGATTGCACTCACAACCCTATAAACCTGAATTTTGATCTTCCTGGAGGTCTAAATATCACTTCTCTTGAACGACAATCTATATTGGAAAAATTAGTTGCTAGCTAATCCATGCCGAATATGACATCAAACCTGTGCATGTCTAGTACTATCGAATTAGTAGACAAAATTTTCACCTGAATATCAACTGGACAGCCTCGAAGTACCCTACTACACCTCACTGCTGACCCGATTAGTGTAGTCACTAACAATTCAGTGTCTAATAACTGTGTTTCTACCCCACATAGTCTAGTACTCTCCATAGACACAAATGAGTGTGTGGCTTTTGAATCAAATAATGCAATAACTTTAAATGAAAGCATACTAACCATACCTATCACCACGTCGCCGACTGTCTCAGCATCACCCGACGTCAAAGAAAAAACTCTAGTTGGAGCCATATTACTCTACTGGCCTCCATGTGGCACCTGATAGCCTCCCCGAACAAGTCTAGGAAGGGGAGCAGCACCAATATGAGCTTGACAATCTCTCATCATATGTCCCGAATCCCCGCATTGGTAATAGATACCTCGCCCGGCATGACACTCCCCCGGGTGTCTCTTCCCACAAGTCGGGAAAGTTGGACAAGGCTGCATACCCTAGAAACCACGATTCCCTGTCTCCTACCTCCGATCCCTATAGTAGCCACCCCTCTTCCACGAACTCCTACTGGACCCCTGCTAGGAACCAAAAGGCGTGGATCTCTTTCTCTGTCTCTGCTCCTCAGCCTCCAACTGCTCTCCAACTTCCGCCATAGTAGCCCTATCTACTAATTCAGTCAAATTTTGCAATTTCAGTATCGACACTTGCTTATATAATTCTCTCCTCAGGCCCTTTTCAAACTATCGTACCTTCTTCACTTCGTCGGGAATAATGTACAAGGCGAAGCGAGATAACTTAATAAACCTCACCAAATACTGCTGCACTGTCTACTATCCCTGCTTTAGATTTAGGAACTCCTCAATCTTAACTTTCTTGGATAAGGCTAGAAAATATATATTGAAAAATATCTCCTTAAATCACTCCCATGTCATCTCTATAGGCACTGTCCTCTGCTGCTCTAGGAGTTTTACTGTCGTTCACCATCTCTCGGCCTCTCTAATCAATTTATATGTAGCAAACAACACCCTCTGTTCCTCAATACACTACAGCACTGCAAATACTTTTTCAATCTCCTGGACCCTGTTTTCAATGACCGCAGGATCAATTCCTCCTGAGAAAGGCGGAGGATTCATCTTAATAAATTTCTCAATCGAACTGTTATGGCCTATAGACGGGCCACCCTACTCTCTGGATTTCTTGGCAATTTCAGCCATGATTTGTTGTGCCATGCTGTGCAGTACTGTGTTTGAATCATCACCTGCAGTGCCTGAGGGTCCAGCACCCTCATTACCACTAGCATGGGCGCTACTACCTCCAGGGTCCATCCTGAAAATACAATAAACTTAACCTAGGACCCTATTACCATAAAATATCATTTCACTAGTATATTATATCCTTAACTAAATCATCATCCCTGATCCTAATTCAAGGTTCAATCCTGCAACCTTGATACCTAACCCAGTGATAGTTTACCATGGCTTTCTTGAAATCGTCACCCCAGGAAAGAAACACAAACCATCATGGAAGTCTTGCATCTAGACTACAAAACCAGACCCCAAATTCCCTTATTCTATACTCTGGTATTATTACTACTACATTCTAGAGTCTACAGAACCTAGCATCCTATGCTCTGATACCAAACTGTAATGACCTATTTAACTTACTACATAATTAATCATGTTAAACACCCTGATACCATCAGCTAACAACATAATTAAGTCAACCCGAAACTCATGGGTAACGGGGTTACACCTGTCATACATAGCAGAAACCTAAGCAGCAGTAAATATAAATTTCATACACACAACCATAAAATACAATATACCAGAGTACCTACATTCCACCATATACTGTATAAATATACGATCCTCAAAGTCACCAAAAGATAAAACTAGGATCTAATACCAAAAACCAGTTGATCTTAGCTCAAAACTTACCCTACTAGTTGGGTAGTAAAAACTGTCTCAATGGAGGCCTCAGTCCGCCGGTCTTTCTGGGTTCCCTAAAATAGTTTAAGCTGGGGCGAGACACCTTTCAGTAGGGGAAATAAACTAAATACAGTTGTGTGGCAACATGAATATTTAGTGCTATAAAAATTATACAGTACATGTCACATACCTGAAAACATTGATAATAACATAATTGATTAAGCATATAATTTCATAATTATACTGAATCATACTGTTCATAAAATCATCTGATATAACTAGTAATTCTAAAATTTATCTAGGATGAATAGCTAGCTGATGTCATGTATTACCCCTCATAATGGGTTGTGCAGCTCGAAGGCGGGACCCGGCGAAGGCTGGCCGACCACTGACGAGTCAAAAATGTATGTAAGTACGATGGGCCCGCCACACCCTGATCCGGACTACTAGGTGGACGTCTACAACTCTACACTGAAAACCACATCGACTATCCATCTCCCACCCCCTCTACTAGTAGGGGCAATTAGCACAAGTCTGAACTAAATTGAACTGTATAGCTACGGTGCCGTGCTTCTAAATCTGATCTGAACTATCATCCGGGTTTTGATAACATATAGTACATGATAATGTATTGTTTAATGTAAATATATTGATAGAATTTTTATGAATTCTATAATAACATAAATAATTACGGTCTTGCGCCGAATACATTCATAACTGCGGCCTTGGACTGAAAACATGCATAATCCACGGCCTTGCGCCAGCTATCAATCACGGCCTTGCACCGAACATAACATACATACTGATCTGAATAAATGCACTGTTTATCATATATTCTAAAATCATGGTTCACTATATTATCATGTTATTCCTGAAATAATTACAAATATGTTTTTCTTGTAAAATTGACTTAATATAATACAATTTGCATAAAATAATATTCATGCCACACAAACTGAATAAAATCATGAATTCTATTCTGAAATCACATTTCCTGACATTTCATACTAAAAATACATATTCCTGTGTAACAGCAGTATTTTTCCAAATATACATTTTCACAAATATACTCATATATAACACATGCTTTCTAAAAATTTATCTGCTATTAAATAATAATAATTTTAATGAAAAATGACTACTTTAGTTTACTCCCTTACCTGACTACTGAAAAGCCCCTACAGTGTCCAATCCAACACCCGCAGGGTTCTCCGTTCAACTCCCTAAAAACAATATCCCCCTAAACAAAACCTTAATATTTCTTTGAGTACTACATTTCTTACAATTGTAGGAAAGCCAAATGTTGAATAAAAAGTCTTACCTTGAATTTGGGATAAAATTCAAGTCAGCCCCACCAACGATCCACTCCAGCAGACTTGAAAAGAACTTCCCTAAGAGTGTCATGGTGGCCTTAGATAGTCGAACCGACAAGAATCTGGCCTGAAATCTTAGAGGGAAGGGGGAAGAGACGAATAGGGGAGAGAGAGAGAGAGAGAGAGAGAGAAAGAAAAAGAGAGAGAAAGAGTGATTTTTCATGAAATTTCCAACAGAAAAATCGAGTTTAGGCTATTTATACACTTGCACTCATTGACGAGCCACGTCACTTCATCGACGAGGCCACGAAGGAAGTTCGTTAACGAATGGTTATTCCTCATTGACAAAATTTAGAGCTGGAAAAAATAGCCTCTCGGTATCTTCTCGTGGACGAGACATGTGTCCTCGTCAACGATCCCCATAAGCGTGTTCGTCGACGAGCATGTTGCATTCATCAACGAGACCCCTGTTATAGTTCAAATTTAATTCTTTTTCTCTCTTCCTCCTATTATTAAATTATGATAATTATTTGTGTCTTTACAAAATAGCCCAAGGAAATCAGATTCTTTTTCAGATCTGGAACATGTGTCACATCCCTGATGGTTCTAACCACACTATCAAACATCCTGATTCTGATCGTTCTAATACCAAGAATACCACAGGAAGCATCATTACCTATCAACAACGTCCCTCTAAAGATTGGTTCATAGGAGTTAAACCAATCCTTGTATGGACACATATGATATGAGCACACCAAATCCAAGGTCCAGGTATCAGCTAAGTAACTGGAACCTATAGTAACATCCAAAAGATCCCCATCAAAAACTGATGAACTGCTTTCCACTACAGCAGCCTGCTCAATCTTCTTCCTGTTCTTTTCCTCTAAATCTCTTTTCCTCCTTAGACAGTCCTTCTTTATATGCCCTTTTTTCACACAATAAAAAACAACCACTTCTCCAGTTCCCACTCTTACCCCTGGACTTAGATTGAGATTTTCCTCAATTCCAATTAACCCTGGTAGAACTCCTGCCCCACTATTGGCTAGACTCACCCTTAGCCATCAACCCTTCTTCATGTCTTGGATGATCTGGTTTGTAAAAATTCTCACTCTCTAGAATGGCAGTTGTCACCTCACCAATTGTAATAGTCTCCTTACCTAGCAGTAGTGTGGTTTTCAAAGTATCAAGTGAGCTGAGAAGCGATTACAACAGAATCGATGCTTTATCTTCCTTAATTTTTACCTCAATACTTAGCAATTGCGTGATTATCTTATTGAAATAATTGAGATGGTCTCTGACTTCTCTGCCCTCATTCATTCTCAACTGATACAACTATTTCTTCAAATACAGTCTATTAACTAGGGACTTGGACATATAAATATTCTCCATTTTTTTCCAAAGCTCAGCTGGTGATGCTTCATTCAACACACTATATTTAATTTCTGGAGCTAAACTTAAGTGAATGGTACTTACCGCTTTCATTTCCAACTCCTCTCACTGATCATTTAACATGGTCTTTAGCTTATTGTCTTTCCTATACAGTGCCTTAATCGGTCCCTATTGGACCAACACATTCTTCACAGTGCTCTGCCATAAACTGAAATTATTTTTCCCATTAAAGGGCTCAACCTCGAACTTGGCTGTCGAAGTACTCGCCATTAAAAAAAATCTCTTTTTTCTTCTCTCCTCTGACGTCAGGAGTGACATCAGCACCTGTCAGGATGACGTTAGCAACGACGCCTACGTCAACTTCTGTGTCAGCATGATATTAGCACTCCACAAGCAGGATCCCCGCCTCGACCCATGGTCCAACCCAATTTTGAATCCGGGTTTGTCACCCAATTCTAGCACTGTTCATTATGTTCTTCATCCGCGAAAATTTTTTTTTCATAATTTTTTTTCACACCTTCAATTGAAACAATTTTGGAATAATTTTTCGGCACCCGATCTGAACGAACCGCTCTAATCTTAAGCACTCATGTAGAAAAACTTCAGATCCAAAAAATTTCTTTCAATTCGATCTAATCTATCAGATCTACACCCAATCGAAACCGTGCTAAGATACCATTTGTTGATGCACATCGATTTTAATCTTCTGATCAACAAAATAAATCACACAAAGAACATTCACAGAAAAATGGAGAAGAGATATTTTACGTGGTTTGGCAAGGTTGCCTACGTCCACGGAGCGTGCACCTGGAGAAAAATCCACTATGAAACGATGGCAATACAAGATCTGATTAGTCTCTCCTTGATCCTAGATTGCTAGTACACCCCTTCACCTTCAACCCGTTGAAGAAAAGTTCTTCCTAGAGAGAACCCCTCTCTAGCTCTTCTTGCACAAAATGACAAGAAAATCCTATATTTTCCCATGGCTTACAAACATATATGTGACACCACACAACGTTTGTATTTAGATACGATCCAATGGTTGTGATATAACCCACAATAAATAAATAAAAATGAACATATTTTTTAACAGTTAGCTTATATATCTCCATTGTAATACTGAAAAGGAAAGCTAAGTCTTAATAGTGATATTGAAAAGATTTTCCTTTGCTGAAGTTTGTTATAGCTTTGTCTGATCTTTGTGATCGAGTGGCAAGAGGCTACGAGTTCTCTTCAGAGATCAAGTGGTGAGCGACTGCTGTCCACCCAACATCATCATCACTATATTTTCCCTCTCACCCACGACACTTTCATATATATATATATATATATACACAACAACTTACTTTCATTGTGCTAAAACTTGTTCCATGGATATTTACCGTGTGATATGAGTTTGTAGTGAATCAAACCAAGTCATCCAATGATTTCTTTAGTAAGATTGTTCTTTTCCTAACCCTTAACTGGTTGTGAACTCTTATTTGAATCTCCATAGTCCTAGCCTAAAAATAGCCTTTGAATTCCAACATTTTCTTCAAAACCCGTAGGAGTTTAGGCGACTGAGATCCTTGGTTTAGTCGACTGACTTGCTACTAACCTCTAGGAATTTTGGTTTAAATTTCTTCAGGCGACTGAGGTTATTGGCTCAGTCGACTGACTCGCTACAGTCCATCTGGAATTCTATTTCTAAAATCTTCAAGTGACTGACCCTACAGTCCAGGCGACTGAAGTTACCCAGAATCTTAAACTTTCAATATTTCTACATTTACTTAATTTGTTAATTGTGGGAATATTGCTTTGGTAACTTATAACTTATATTCTTGAATGAATGAAATAGCATCTTTATCGCATATGATTTGATTCCTTTGTGAAAGAACCGATGAGATTGAATTTCAGATAAGGTTATACACCCTTTCAAAATCCTTTAAACATGTGAAACATATCCTACTTTATATTGTTTACATTTGGGTTGATGCAATTCTAAATTTATAGTGTTTCTGATGTATATGTTGATTTGAGGGTTAATCATAGGAGTAGGTCTCCCTCCCCCATCCTACATCATCTTGGTATAAGAGCCTAGGTTAGTTAGGCAAACCCTCTATTGGCCTAACCAAGGCTTACGACTCTTGATTTTGATGATAACAAAGTAAGGTTATCTAATGTTCTTCAAAGTTGTGATATTTCAGATATTGAAACAAAAGCATACTTCATAAACACAAGTGATCAATTCTGAAAGCTCAAGAGACCAACATGGAAAGACTCGAAGATCACAAGAACATTGAAAGCTCATATCAACTCAAGTGATCAATATTGAAAATTCAGGAACTCAAAGCAACAATTTGATGAAGTTTTTCAAAAAGAGTTCAAGAAATGAAGAGAGTCTAATAGGACATGTTTGTAAGTACTTCAAGTATTTTCAAATTATGAAATTACATTTTGAAGCTTATTAGGAATGAAGAGACCTAGAGACCTTAATTTTAAAACTTGGAACATATTTTTCAAAGAAAACAAATTAACATTCCAAGAATAGATAAGAAAAGAGAGAGAGAGAGAGAGAGAGAGAGAGAGAGAGAGAGAGAGAGAATAACAATATTTTAAAAGTCAAACTTTTTTCTTGATAGGCACTTGACTGCACATGGTCAGTAGGTTGCCGCTTTAAAGGCTTTTAAAATATACAAACAGAAGGTTGTCAGGCTACTGCCTGGACCTTGATAGGCACCTGACGAGGTTTCTTGAGAAGCCTGTCTAGGTTTCATCAGGCTGCTGTCACCCTTTTGCCTATTTATTAAAACTAAGAAATTCAGTGACAGGCGCCTGACCACTAGGGGATAGACGACTGCCACCCTACTGCCTGTGTTATTTATCAGTGTAATACATTGACAGGCGCCTGACTAGAAGCCCTCAGGCTACTGCCACGCGGTAGATTTTAAATTTTATAATAGACATATTTTTGAAAAATTAATTACTTGGGGCTCAAACTTGTTCAAAACTTGGACACTACTCGAAGTAAACTTAGGGATCAAGTTAAATACTTTTCTAACTCTATAAATACACCCAAGATCAATTAATTCAATTACCAAGAATCAATTATAGCATTCAATCTCTCTCAATTGCTCTCAAACTCTCAAAGGCTCTCTTACTCTCAACTTGCACGAAAACTACTGAGGCTTTGCTGATTTTAAATCTCTAGTATTGTGCTACAATTCTAAATTCTTTTATCCATTGAAAGGATCATACGATGATATACTTTTGGGACTTCAATCTGAATTTCATATTTGATTTTATTTCAAGTATATAGCTCTGAATTTGTACTAATCAGCTCTTTTGAGAGCATCTCTTGTACACCTTGTTTCAAATCTTGTTTTGTAGATTCATTGACGATTCAAGTGCTTGGATTGTTGGATCGAGTGAGGGAATATCGTTTGGAGAGGCAGGCTCTAGCGTAATTAAGGAGAGGTTGTAACAGTGTTGTTCCATCCAGCAAAGAAACTAATATAGTGGAATCCTTTGGTGGTTTGCCAAAGGCGAGGACGTAGGCTGAGGATAAGCCGAACCTCGTAAAAACTTGGTGTTCTTCTCTCTACTTTACCCTTTAATTTCTGCACGATATTTTTATTTGTTGAATGCATATTGTTGATTGCAGGGCTTAAGTAAAAATTCAGAGAGGACTCTTAATTTTAGAAAGTACGCTTTTAATTAACCTTTTGCAGAAACCCACAAGGGAGTACATTGGTTAATTTGCGGAAATCTTGGTTAAGAGAGCGCATTACAAATCAAAATCAAAACAGGGTTTGCGTATAAACACAGGGCTGCTACCAAAAGTTAAAAGCATCAAGTTCCTGAATGACTGATTGCTTTTAATATTGTGGTTGATTGGATTGTTTAAATTTCAGTACTTTGTGGTGTGTTTTGGTTGTGATTATAAATTGAGTGATTTACTTACATTCTTATTGTGGCACTAAAACAAGTAAGAAGTTAAAAAGAATTTAAAATTTTTAATTAACTCAATTTACCCCCCTCTTGGGAACACTATTCTAATTCAATTGGTATGAGAGCCTAGTTATAGTAAATATTAACAAGAAGCTATATAAAGATCGAAATGGCACACATATGAATAGCTCCCTTTGAAAAGGGTCAATCCTCAACCCGACCACCAATCTTTTGTGGAATGAACTATACTTTTTGGAAACAACTTATGAGAATATATCTTCAAACTATGGATTGGAAAGTTTGGGAGGTTGTCACAGATGACGACCTAATAGCCTTCAAACTAGTAGAAGGAAAACAAGTCCCTAAGGAGAAAAAGGACATGACTGACTTAGATAAAAAAATGCTGCAAGTTAATTCAAGGACTATCAATGCTTTGTATTGAGCTCTAGATATTAATGAATTCAATAGAGTCATGGCCTGCAAAACAGCCAAAGAAATTTGAGATAAGCTAGAGGTAATCTATGAAGGAACAGTCGATGTAAGAGACAATAGGATTGATATGCTACCTATTGAATATGAAGCTTTCAAAATGAACTTAGATGAATCTATTACTAGTATGTATACAAGGTTCACTCACATAATCAATTCTCTCAATGCCTTAGGAAAAACCTACACTACCTATGAAATTTTCCACCCATATGGGAACCAAAGGCCATACCAATAACGGAAGGTAGGAACCTTAAAACCACATCACTAGATGAACTTATAGGTTCACTGCTTACTTATGAAATGGCCTTGAAGGAAAGAAATCCTAAACCTAAGCACAAGAAATCTAATGCTTTAAAAGCGGCTAACAAAAGCTCAAGTGATGACGATAGTGAATGAAGTGATCTAGACTAAGATGAATTAGCATTCATTATCAAAAGACTTGGCAAGTTCTATAGAAGAAACAAAAAGTTCCCTAGAAAATTTAGAAAAACAAAATCTGAAAAAATGGAAATAAGTAGGAAAGAAAACAAAAATAAAAATGACCCACCTACATGTTATCATTGCAAAAATCTAGGTCATATCAAGCTGGACTACCCTCAACTCAAGAAGGAGAAGAAGAAAAAGAAAACAGCCATGAAGGCAACATGGGATGACACAAGTTCAAGCAAAATGAAAAACGAGTCAAGCGGGCAAGAGATGGCTAACATGTGCTTCATGGCACATGATGAATAGGTAAATTCTTACTACTCTTCATCGGAAGAATCTACTAGTGAATCGTGTGATGAATCTTATGATAGCATGCCCTCCTACAAAGAACTTTAAGCCGAGTTGTTTGCTCTACATAAAAGATTTATCAAAGTTTCTAAAAGAAATATAACTTTGAAAGAACAAAATGAAAATCTAATGAAACAACTTGAATCCTCTAAATCTATTGAAAAAGAGATAGAATCTCAAATTGAAAATCTAAAAGAGAAAATAAATGATATGACACAAGAAATAGTAAAAATATAAGTAGATGATCAAAGTAAGAAGAATTTAGAAATAATTGGTCTTAAGAAGACACTTGAGGATAAAGAGAAAATTATCTACAACTTCACAAAAGGAAAAGAAAACTTTGAGAAATTGATTGGACAACAAAGAATGCATATAAAGAAGGAATCAGTTATAATGGAATAAAAAATAAATGAAAGAAGAAGTTGTTCATGGGGTACTTTGTGAAAGAAGCTAAACACTATGCTAGTACTTCCTCAACTAGTATACATGAACATACCACTTGCTACATGTGCAAGAACAAAGGACATATCATGTTTAACTACCCTCTTAAAAAGAAGTATGTTAAAGTTAAAAATGAATGGAAAGAAAACAATGGAACCAGATATAATTTAAAGAAAATTAAGAAAGTTTGGATTCCAAAAGTAACATCTTAAATCCTTCATTGTAGGTATGCTTTAGGACAACGTCATCAAAGGAAAAGTGGTACTTGGATAGCAGGTGTTCAAGACACATGACCGGAGATAGAACCAAGTTCACCACATTAACTCAAAAAGATGGGGAATACGTAACTTTCAGTGACAATGCCAAAGGTAAAATTGTTGGAATTGGTAAAATAGGTAAAGAACCCTCTTTAAGTATTGATGATGTGTTGTTAGTTGATGGTCTAAAACGTAATCTCTTAAGTATTAGTCAACTTAGTGATAAAGGGTTTGAAATTATCTTTAAGAAATACAAATGCATAATACAAAACCCTAAGAAAAATGAAATTCTATTCACAGCACATAGAACAAACAATATGTATTGTATAAATCTTGATAATATAACATCTCAAGATGTAACTTGCTTGGCTGCCCTAAATGAAAATAGATGGCTTTGGCATAGAAGATTAGGTCATACTAACATGGACATTCTATCTAAACTATCAAAGAAAAATTTAGTGAAAGGATTACCAAATACTAGGTTTATCAAAGATAAAATTTGTGATGTTTGCCAACTAGGAAAACAAGTCAAGACAAGTTTTAAAAAGAAGAAACATATATCAACTAGTAGACCCTTAGAACTCATGCACTTAGACTTGTTTGGACCTACTAGAACTCAAAGCTTAGGTGGAAAACAATATGCTTTTGTGATTGTTGATGACTATTCTAGATATACATGGGTATTGTTTTTAGCCAACAAAAATGAAGCTTGTAACATATTAATAACTCTATGCAAGAAACTTCAAAATGAGAAAGGTTATAATATCACTAACTTTAGGAGTGATCAAGGTAGAGAATTCAAAAATAATGATGTCGAAAAATTTTGTAATGATCATGGCATAAACCATAATTTCTCAGCACCTAGAACTCCATAACAAAATGGAGTTGTTGAAAGAAAAAATAAAACCCTTCAAGAAATGGCTAGAACTATGTTAAATAAAAAAAAATTTACCTAAGTATTTTTGGGCTGAAGTTGTAAATACAGCTTGTTCTGTAATAAATAGGGTATCTATTAGATTAAGTCTAAACAAGACACCTTATGAATTATGGAAAGGGAGAAGGCCTAAATAGCTTACTTCCATGTATTTGGGTGTAAATTTTTTGTTCTAAATAACAAAGATGACTTCGGGAAATTTGATGCCAAATCAAATGAAGGAATTTTATTAGGATATTCTACAAATAGTAAAGCCTATAGGATCTATAATAAAAGAACACTTACTATTATTGAATCAATGCATGTAACTTTTGATGAATCAAATCCCTTTATAAATGAAATCAAGAATGATGAAAATGAGGATATCTCACAAAAGGTGGAAAATCTTGAAATTAAATAAGAAAAATAAGAAAACAATGAAGAAACTTCAAAAGAAAAACCCACAGAAAATCAAGAATTACCAAAAGATTGGAACTACATAAGAAACCATCCTCAAGATCAAATTATTGGAGAACCTTCAAGAGGAATAACCACTAGATCATCATTAAAGAATATATGCAACTATTATGCTTTCCTATCTTAAGATGAACTAAAAAATGTAGAAGAAGCATTAAATGATGATTCATGGATTGTGGTTATGCAAGAAGAGCTTAATCAATTTGAAAGAAGTCAAGTATGGAAGTTAGTTTCCAAACCTAAAGATCATTCAATCATAGGAACTAAATGGATCTTTAGAAATAAGAAAGATGAAAATGGGATAGTTGTTAGAAACCAGGCTAGGCTAGTAGTTCAAGGATATAATCAAGAAGAAGGTATTGACTATGATGAAACCTTTGCTCCCGTAGCAAGAATGGAAGCAATTAGAATGCTCATAGCCTATGCAGCCCATAAGGAATTTAAACTATATCAAATGGATCTAAAAAGTGCTTTCTTAAATGGGTATATAAATGAAGAAGTGTATGTAAAACAACCACCAGGTTTTGAAGACCTAAAACATCCCAATCATGTATTTAGATTAACTAAAGCCTTGTATGGTTTAAAACAAACTCCTAGAGCTTGGTATGAGAGACTAAGTAAATTTTTACTTAAAAATGATTTTCAAGAGGAAAGGTAGACAACACCCTTTTCATAAAGACCAAAAACAAAGATATGTTAATAGTTCAAATCTATGTTGATGATATCATATTTGGTACCACAAAGGAAGAACTATGTAAAGATTTTGCAACATGTATTCAAAAAGAGTTTGAAATGAGTATGATGGGAGAGTTAAATTATTTCCTAGGGTTACAAATCAAACAAGCCAAAAATGGAACATTCATAAATCAAACTAAATATATTAAAGTAAACCCATAGGAACCCCTATGAGTACCTTAACAAGCCTTAATAAAGATGAAAAGGGAAAACCAGTAGACACAAAACATTATCAAGGAATGATAGATAGTTTACTATATTTAATAGCTAGTAAACCCGATATCATGTTTAGTGTGTGCATGTGCGCTAGATTTCAATCAATACCTAAGGAATCTCATCAAGTTGCAGTCAAAAGAATTCTAAGATACTTGATTGGAACCCTTGATCTAGGCTTGTGGTATCCAAAGGACACTTATTTTGAAATGATAAGCTATTCAGATGCGGATTATGTCGGATATAAAATAGATAGAAAGAGCACTAGTGATACTTTTCACTTTCTAGGATACTCACTAGTCTCTTGGTTTTCGAAAAAATAAAATTCCGTAGCATTATCCACAGTTGAAGCTGAATACATAGCAGCTGGGAGTTGTTGTGCACAAACACTATATATGAAACAACAACTAAAAGACTTCAATCTTGAATACCAAACAATTCTAATTAAGTGCGACAATACGAGTGCTATAAATGTTTCAAAGAATCCAATTTCTCACTCAAGACCTAAACATATTGACATTAGACATCATTTCTTGAGAGATAATGTTCAAAAGCAGGAAATAATTCTTGAGTTTGTCAATACAAATTATCAATTAGCTGATATTTTTACAAAATCACTTCCAGAAGATCGATTTGTATTTATTAGACGAGAATTAGGAATGCTACATATATGTGAAGTCAACTAGAAGAGACAACAAAAATATATGCTAGTAGCCTGCATGGCAGGCACCTGATAGGCTACTTCCTGTTGAAATATAACTCAACAGGTGCTTGACCCTTCAAAGATAGGCATCTGTCGCGCAGCAGTTTAGTTCTAAAACATGCGAAAAACATAACTTTTTAAACCCTAGCCGCCTGTTAACACTTCTATACCTCTCAAAAATCATTTCTTTCCTCTTTAGCTCTCCATTCTCCTTCTCAAATTCATCCCTTACTCCATCAACAACTCACCACATCAAACCCTTATCCTCCTCAACCTAAGGTTTCGGTTTTCAAAATGCCAAGAATAAAAACCACTAGAAACAAGGAAAAAGCTTCCTCCTCTCGTTCAGCAAGCAACGATGAAGTAGAGAAATGGCTAGTCTCCCCTCATGCCAAATCAATGTATCGAAATCACATCTCAACCATTGATCCAAAATTTGGTAAAGTCCTGGATATTCCCTTCTTTGAATCAGACTTTCCTAAAATCATGGCTTTGTTCAAAGACATAGGATGGGATAAATTTATTAAACACCAAGCCAAAGGGTATTATCCTGATATGATCAAATTTTTTTATTCAAACTTGGTGAAGAAGGAGGTAGGTATTTCTACTGATCTCCTAGGATAAACCATCACCCTTACACCACACTCGTTAGGCAAAATTCTACGCATAAAGAGTGGTGAATTCGGGTGCAATCCCATTGAAAAAAAATGGATTATGGAGCAAGGATTCACTCCACAAGAGTTTTTTCCACTTGTAATGAATGATCCTCCTATTTACTTTGGTAATCCTCCACTGTATAAGCAGCTAAATCTACAAGCTTTAATTCTTCACAAACTCATTGCCTACAATGTCCTTCCTAGAGCAGGTTCATATGATCATGTGTCCTTCTTGGATTGTTTTATAATGTGGTGCCTACTCAAAGGAAAGAAGTTGTATTTAACAAGTTTAATGCTTAAATGGATGGTCATGAAGTTGGAAGCTTGTAGAATTGTACTTCCCTACAGAGGAATACTCTCTTTGGTTTTTGTTCACTTTCAAGTTCTCACACCATCTTCCAAACTAGTAAAAAGAACCCATTATGATCTATTCTCCTCAACCACACTAAAATTGATGGGTTACAATAAATACACTCAAGGATGGTAATATAAAGGAAATAGATCTGCACAATCGGAGCTAGAAGACCCTAATCCAGCTCTTGAAGAAGCTGATATGCCTACATGGTTCATTCCTTTCTATCAGCATTATTCCAGCTTTATCTCTGATATGCGTACTGGTCTCACTTCACTTCAAGAAAGAGTCTCTACTATGGATACTAAATACTCATCACTAGATCAACGTCTTGAAAATATAGGACAACATATCACTAGTGCAGCCCCCATGGATATTAGTTCCGCACCTGCTAGTGGAGCTGAATCCGATGAAGAATCAAAGAAAAGTGATGAAGCATCTAAAGAAAAATCTGGTGACAACTCTACTAAAGAGATTGAGAAAGAAGGAGAAGCTTCTCAAGAAAAAGGCACCAAAGGAAAAGACGTTTCTGAAGATAGTACTTCAGAATCTCATGCTTGATTATGCTTATCTATAATGTTTTGTAACTTTAAACACTTTAACTTTTGTTCATATTTTGCTCATGTATGGAACACTTGCTCTTTATATGTTTGTGTTATTTCCTTTTTGATTGATGTCAAAAAGGGAGTATGTGTATGAGCAAAAGATGGTTATAATGATCTATGGTATGTATATTTTGGTTATGGTATGTAATGTTTTGGAATATGCTTAATGTTTATGGGGAAGTATGCATGATGATTATGAAATGATGAATTTTCTTTTGAAATGCTAACATTGTGAAGTATTTGAATTTGTGCTTTAATGTTATATTAACTTTATGCTTATTGTAAGGGGGAGCCTTTTGAGGCTTACCTATCTTTTCTCCTTATTTGTCATCATCAAAAAGGCGGAGATTGTTGGCCTAACCAAGGCTTACGACTCTTGATTTTGATGATAACAAAGTAAGGTTATCTAATGTTCTTCAAAGTTGTGATATTTCAGATTTTGAAACCAAAGCATACTTCATAAACACAAGTGATCAATTATGAAAGCTCAAGAGACCAACATGGAAAGACTCGAAGATCACAAGAACATTGAAAGCTCATATCAACTCAAGTGATCAATATTGAAAATTCAGGAACTCAAAGCAACAATTTGATGAAGTTTTTCAAAAAGAGTTCAAGAAATGAAAAGAGTCTAGTAGGACATGTTTGTAAGTACTTCAAGTATTTTCAAATTATGAAACTGCATTTTGAAGCTCATTAGGAATGAAGAGACCTAGAGACCTTAATTTTAAAACTTGGAACATATTTTTCAAAGAGAACAAATTAACATTCCAAGAATAGATAAGAAAAGAGAGAGAGAATAACAATATTTTAAAAGTCAGATTTTTTACTTGACAGGCGCCTGATTGCACATGGTCAGTAGGTTTCCGCTTTAAAGGCTTTTAAAATACATAGATAGAAGGTCATCAGGCTACTGCCTAGACCTTGACAGGCGCTTAATGAGGGTTTTTGAGAAGTTTGTCCAGGTTTCATCTGGCTGCTGTCACCCTTCTTCCAGTTTATTAAAACTGAGATATTTAGTGACAGACACCTGACCACTAGGTGACAGGCAATTGCCACCGTATTGCCTGTGTTATTTATCAGTGTAATACATTGACAGGCAGCTGACTAGAAGCCCTCAGGCTATTACCATGCGACAGATTTTAAATTTTATAACGAACATATTTTTGAAAAATCAATTACTTGGGGCTCAAATTTGTTCAAAACTTGGACACTACTCGAAGTAAACTTAGGGATCAAGTTAAATACTTTTCTAACTCTATAAATACACCCAAGATCAATTAATTACCAAGAATCAATTACAACATTCAATCTCTCTCAATTGCTCTCAAACTCTCAGAGGCTCTCTCACTCTCAACTTGCACAAAAACTATCGAG
This sequence comes from Malania oleifera, assembly GCF_029873635.1. Classification (NCBI taxonomy): domain Eukaryota; kingdom Viridiplantae; phylum Streptophyta; class Magnoliopsida; order Santalales; family Ximeniaceae; genus Malania; species Malania oleifera. The sequence goes on from NC_080420.1 coordinate 73,106,170, forward strand.
GCTTTGCTGATTCTAAATCTCTAGTATTTTGCTACAATTCTAAATTCTTTCATCCATTGAAAGGATCATACGGTGACATACTCTTGGGACTTCAATCTAAATTTCATATTTGATTTACTTTGAAGTATATAGCTCTGAATTTGTACTAATTAGCTTTTTGAGAGCATCTCTTGTAAACCTTATTTCAAATCTTTTTTTGTAGATTCATTGAAAATTAAAGTGCTTGGATCATACCGAACGAGGGAATATCGTTTGGAGAGGCAGGCTCTAGCCTAATTAAGAAGAGGTTGTAACGGTGTTGTTCCGCCCGGCAAAGGAACTAATATAGTGGAATCCTTTGGTAATTTGCCAAAGGCGAGGACATAAGTTGGGGATAAGCCGAACCTCGTAAAAACTTGGTGTTCTTCTCTCTACTTTACCCTTTACTTTCTGCACGATATTTTTATTTATTGAATGCATATTGCTGATTGCAGGGCTTAAGTAAAAACTCATAGAAGACTCTTAATTTTAGAAAGTACGTTTTTAATTAACCTTTTGCGGAAACCCACAAGGGAGTACGTTGGTTAATTTGCGGAAATCTTGGTTAAGAGAGCGCATTACAAATCAAAATCAAAACAGGGCTTGCATATAAACACAGGGCTGCTACCAAAAGCTTAAAGCATCAAGTTCTTGAATGATTGATTGATTTTAATATTGTGGTTGATTGGATTGTTTAAATTTCAGTACTTTGTGGTGTGTTTTGGTTGTGATTATAAATTGAGCGATTTACTTACATTCTTGATGTTGCACTAAAACAAGTAAGAAGTTAAAAAGAATTTAAATTTTTTAATTAACCCAATTCACCCCCCTCTTGGGAACACTATTCTTATTTCACCCTCAAACTCCTTGCCCTTGGCCAAATTAGCCTCTCTGAAATTTTTCTCCCTTAGCTGTGAGTCACTTGCCCTTGTGTTGTTATAATTTGATGGTAACTTGAGTTGGGAACCATTATCATGGTCATAGGACTAATATAGACCGTGATACCCTTTTAGATGACCTTCAAGCCCAAGTTTAAGTCTTAACTCAAGACCTAACTCATGCCCATGCTAGAATAGAGAGGTTGGAAGCTAATTTAGTTCCTGACCTGCCTCCACAAAATTCACGACAGCCCCTTGAGGTTGACAATGATCTTGCTTCCCACCACTCTAGGGAACCAAACAACCTTTTAAGAGAAAGAAAACCACCTCTAGAATGACCTCCCATTCATCCCCCACCAAGATCAAATGCTCCCAAAAGATTCCAACATCATGACCCTTATGTTCCATATTGGAATCAAGGGGACTATGATGAAGAGGAATTCCAACCATGGAGACCATATTGTAGGGAAAATCATGATCCAGAAATGAATGTAATGAAGAGAGTAAAAATTGAAGCCCCTACATATGATGGCCAAATGGATCCAAAATTTTTTTAGGATTGGTTGGCTGAAATGGATTCATACTTTAATTGGTATAAAATGCATGACCCACATCGAGTGAGATTTGCAAAGATGAGATTAACTGGGCAAGCTAAGCTTCATTGGGTAAATGTCAAAAGACAAAAAGCTCGCCTAGTTCATAGACCCATTGAACATTGGGACTTGATGAAAGAAAGACTAACGGACAAATATGTCTCAATTTCTTATAAGGAACGTCTCATGGATAAGCTTTATAGCCTTAGACACTGTCAAATATAGGTTTCCCAACCTAGCTTGGATGATATGTTGGATCAAATGGTTGGTTCCAAGATCTTTTCCAAAATTGATCTTAAGAGTGGATACCACCAGATTAGAATAAGATCTAGAGATGAATGGAAGACTACATTCAAAACTAAAGATGGCTTGTACGAATGAATAGTAATGTCATTTGGTCTCACTAATGCACCAAGCACCTTCATGGGAGTGATGACTCAAATTTTAAGACCTTTCATTGGGAATTTTCTCGTTTTCTATTTTGATGACATCTTAATCTATAGCCGAACAAGGAAAGAGCACCTAGATCACTTAAGAAGAGTGTTTGAAGTACTAAGAGAGCAGAAATTGTATGCAAATTTGAAAAAGTGTACCTTCATGACTCCTTAGATAATCTTTCTAGGATATGTTGTATCTGGGAGTGGAGTTTATGGTGACCTTGAGAAGTTCAAGGGTATTCAAAATTTGCCTACTCCCAGAAATATTCATAAAGCACGAAGTTTCCATGGGTTAGCCACATTCTTTAGAAGATTCATTAAGAATTTCAGTACTACCATGGCACCCATTACAAATTGTCTTAAGAAAGAAGAGTTTGACTAGCCTAAAGTCGCAACCACCTTCTTAGACATTAAGGACCGGATGAAAAAAGCCCCTGTTGTAACAACTTGCTTTTATATACCATTTCTTTTTTTCCATAATATATATATAAAACATATAGCAAATCTTTCTGTAATACTATTGAAGACATCTCAAGCCCAAAGGAGCACTGAGGAAACTCTGTACACAATACATTCCTAAGCAGCGGTAAACATGAAACTTTTAACAATTATATACAATACTAGAAATCTAAATAGTCCCAAAATATACATCACAAAATACCCAGTGACATCATCAAAATCCTGGGATCTGCTCCCAAACCACTAACACCACAGAAACACCTACCCTTCCAGAAAGGGCAGCACAAGAACTCCAATACCCACGAGCCTGATTTGCTCGCCTAGTTGGATCACTTGAAAAATGGTAAGTCACTGGGATTAGACAACGCTCAGTAAGAGGAAATATGCTATTACTTGTGTGTGGCTACTGAGTTACACATTTAAATCTACTATTATAGTACTTAAAATTGTAAAACTGCTAGTCTAGTATACTATACAGATCATGTTTATTATAACTTAAAATACAACTGGATATCTGAATTTTCTAATCACACATAATTCTAATATTATAATAAAACTGATGTTGCACTATATATCTGTATGTATATATATATATATATATATATATAAACAACTGTGATAATACCTTGGGAACTGAATGTCATGATTTAACCCCTCATGATAGGGTTGTGCAGCCCGTAGGCTGGACTTACTCTGGTTAGCCTACCAAGCAAGTCAATCCATATCACTATCAACCATTTGGCCCACTGTAATCTCTCTGGGCATACTACTACTCTATCTCATCAAATCGGCCACCTCAACCCAGCTTTCTAGGGAGACTGCAATCTCTCCTAGCCCGGTTAGATGGAATCCACACACTATCTGAGATATGTGGTTGCATTCTAATATGATATAGCAACAGTACCGTGCTCTGCTGTTTGAATCTGACTGAATATCTCCATAGAGTCTGATACTATTTAGTACTAAAATATATATAATTATCTTACTATTTTTACCACGATATAGAAATAACCATAACATCTTTAAACTACTCTGCATAATATGAATTTCTGACTGAATAATAAAATAAATTGAATGACTGAATGTTATAGATCTGAAGTCATGGTACTTTAGATCATATTTTCTGAAAACTGATATCAATATTTTCCTACTTATAAACTATACAACATGATATTTGTATAACCATATAAATATTATATCAAACTATAGTAAACTCATGCCACACTATAAAGTAATTAAACTTCATGCTCTAAAATTTGCATTTTATGATATAATAATAAAATTCTGAGAAACTAAATAATAGTACTGATGCATATATATAATTTTTTGGTAAACTTTCTAAAGTTCCTATCGTAGCATATTTCTCTTACCTGACTACTAAAAAGCGCTTACAATGTCTAGTCCTACACCCGCAGGATTTCCCGTTCAACACCCTGAAAACAATATCTCCCTGAACAAAATTTCAGTATTTCTTTGAGTACTACATTTCCTACAACTGCAGAAAAGTCGAATACTAGATAAAAAGCCTTACCTTGAATTTGGGATGGAGCCCAAGTCAGCCCCACCAACGATCCACTCCAGTAGACTTGAAGAGAACTCTCCTAGGAGTGTCGTGGTGGCTTCGGATCGTCGAACTGGCAAGAATTGGGCCCAAAATTTTAGAGAGAAGGGGAAGGGGAAAAACAAGAGAGAGAGAGAGAGAGAGAGAGAGAAAGGAGGGTTTCTGCACGTAAATCTGTAGAAAAATTTGAGTGTAGGCTATTTATACACCTGCACTCGTTGATGAGCCACATCACTTTGTTGACAAGGCCATAAAGGAAGTTCATTGACGAATGGGTGTTTCTCGTTGACGAAATTCAGAGCTGAAAAATAGCCTCACGGTATCTTCTCGTCGATGACACACGTGTCCCATCAACGATCCAAATAAGCTACTTCATCGACAAACGCATACTATGACCCCCCTTTACAATTTTATTTCTTTCTCCTTTTATTATTTAATTAATACACTTGTGCTACACCTCCCTGATTTTCAAAAACTATTTGAAGTAACTTGTGATGCTTCTAGTGTTGGCATAGGAGGAGTGCTGAGTCAAGAGGGCCATCATGTTGCCTTCTTCAGTGAAAAGTTGAATGATGCCAAGCAACTTTACTCTACCTATGATAAAGAATTCTATGCTATAGTCCAATATTTGAGGCACTAAAGACATTACTTACTCCCACGGGAGTTTGTACTCTTTTCTGACCACTAGACCCTTAGATACTTAAGCACCCAAAAGAAACTAAATCATAGGCATGTAAAGTGTATTGAGTACATTCAGTAGTACACTTTTGTCCTCAAACACCGAGCCGGTGTTGAAAACAAGGCTACTGATGCTTTAAGCTGAATTGTGGCCACTTTACAAACTTTGGAAGTGAGAGTAATAGGCTTCGAGAATATCCAAAAAGAATATTCTCAATGTCCAGATTTTTGTAACATCTTTGCTGACCTACTACAAGGACTTCTCGGATCCCATCCAGACTTTGTGATCCATGGAGGGTTCCTATTCAAAGGAACTAGGTTGTGTATACCCTCTACGTCTCTACATGACCAATTAATATGGGAACTGCATGCAGACAGTGCTGCTAGTGTAGTAACCCGGGAAAAAAATATTATTATTATTATTAATCAATCAATTAATTAAACATTATTAAATTAATCAATTAAATAAACAAATTAAAGGAATAGTATGGAAAAAACTAATTGAATAAAGATATATATATATATATATATATATTAAAGCTTCTTCAGGAAGCTAACCTTGCGCCTCTCTCAGTCTCTCTCACTTCTCATCCCTCTCCTCACGCCACTTCCTCTCTCTCCTTATATTCTTGGAAAATATTCAGCCGATCGAAAAACGGAAGATACTGCTGGGTTCCTATCTCCGCCACCGACATTCCTACCAGAGTGGATTTGTCATAAGAGCGAAGTAGGCACCACTCCTAGGGTAAGGTGTACTCCCTCTCTTTCCTCAATTTATCCTTAAATCTTCAGCTAAATCAACAATTGGGCACCACCACGGGGTCCTAGTCTCGATCATCGTCATTTTGGCCAGAGCAAAATTTTAATTTAGGGGTCCTAGGCACCACTCCAAAGCGAGGGTGAGATTTAGGGAATTAAGAAAATTGGTTATTTTTGGAAGTTTAATTGTTTATTTGGAATTTATGGGCCTAGGAAATGTTAAAATAGTATTTTATTTAGGGTTGATTTGATTGAACTAGGGTTATTGAATCAAGGTTCGGGTGAGTGCCATACATCGTTTCGAGGTCCCGGTTGGCATAATTCAGGAAACTTAGGGGAATAGATTAAACTAGTAATTTTGTGAATTTCTCGATTAAAATGGAAAAATAATATGTGTAAGTATATGTTTATTATGAAAATTTTAGAAAAACCAACCGTTGAACTGTGATTTTGAGCCTAGGGCTATGTTATTATTTGTGAAAATGGAATGATGAAAGTAATGGATTTTTATGGATAATTGTGGAGACAATTAAATGTGTATTTTTAGTAATGTGAATGATGAATGTGGGTTGGTGTATTTTTAGCAAATGTATAAATATGTGTATTATTCTAAATCATGTGGCATGAGTAAAAAGAATATATTGTGATGAATTACGATATATTTATGAGATGTTGGAAATACTGCAATGTGATGAGAATATATATACTGCATGTGTATTGTTAATCAGAGCAGGATGTGAATGTTAAATTGCAATGTATGATTTGAGAACTTTGGTCGACCATAGTGAGGCACAATACTGTTGCATATGATTTTTGGCAAAGATTAGTGCACCCACACGTCTTAGAGAGAGTGTGGAGACGGGATGATTGATTGAGTTGTGTAGGGTAGAGTTTCCTATGGAGTCCGGACCAGTGTGGGAAAGCCAATTTGACTTACAGACTGAAGAGGTTGTTTTTTGATTTAGCTCTGGTGGGTCGACCAGTATTAAGTCCAACCTTCGAGCCGCACAACCCGTCATGGGGGGAAGCATGACAGTGATTATCCATCTGGTAGTGAGTTCTAAATGCATAATTGTTTAATTTAACTAGTGAATAATATGAGAATAGAACATGTGAATGCAGATGTGAATACAAAGTAGCATGAAATCAGAGTAATGCGAAATATGAATATGAAATGTGGATGATGTGAAATGTGGAAGTGAGATTCACGTGCATGAAATCAGGGTAATATGAAATGTGAAAGCAAATTATGTGATGTGAAATACTGAGAACATGAAAAGATGAGTAATACAGAGATAACAGATACAGAGTAAAGTAAGTATGTATTATATATTGTAGTATTATATTTATTTGGGGCAAAGTATACACTCCGCCCGAGGGCTTTCTGAGAAAGGCGAGTGCCCTGATTAATATAAGATGTAGCCATATTGGACTGCATAACGTATTATAGCAGGGGGAATCTACTTGTATGGGCGCGTAATCTTCCCTATTTTTGGGAACTTCTACTAGTAAAATTTTGTGTGAATGTGTGTGTATACGAGATAAACTATCCACCTGAGGGCTTATTGAGTAAGGTAAGTGCCCTGATATACTTCAATTGTAGCTATAGGTTGCATAAGGTATCAGAGCAGAGAGGTGCTACTTGTATGGGCGGGTAATCACCTCAATCCTTGGGAACTCTCGTTGATAAAATATTCTACATGTGCGTGAGTATGGATAGAAAATGGTTTCATAACAGTGATAATTTTGTAAATGATGATTATATATTTGTACATAAACCTCATGATAGCCACACACTGGTTTTAATCTATTCCGACTTACTGAGATATGTCCCACCTGATATGAATTTCATCTTTTTCAAGACCTCTGCATGATTGAGCTAAGCAAGCTCGGGGTTGGGTTTGTTGGCATAGTATTTCTATAAGAGGGTACAAATTTTGGTTTTTTAATTTTAGTTTTTCTGAGATATGTATATAGATACTAGATGTTGGGAAATACTGTTTTGGGACGTTTATATAGTGCTCTGGCATATTATTAAGGATGTTTATTTATTTTTCCGCTGTGTGATTAAGGTTATGGTATCATACATAGGTGATTAGATCACATCGCACCCCAGGCCCCACTTGGCGGGTTCAGGGCATGACAACAACTCACTTTGGTAGGGATATGGTAGAGGATAGGTTCTTTTGGCCTCGTCTAAAAAGGGACATCGCTAGAGTTTTATCTTTTTGTGGAACATGTCAATCTGCAAAGGTTAGAAAGCATAACACTAGACTATACACTCCTTACTTGTACCCCATACCCCTTGGTAGAATATTAGCATGGATTTTGTTTTAGGACTCCCTAAGACTGCTAGAAAGAATGATTATGTGTTGGTTATCGTGGATAGATTTTCCAAAATGTCTCATTTTATTCCATGTAACAAAACACATAATGCCTCAAAAATTACATCCACCTTTTTTAGAAAAATTGTACGACTGCATGGTTTTCCCAAGACAATTGTTTCTTATCGGAATGTAAAGTTTGTAAGTTTATTTTGGAAAACTTTGTGGGCAATGTTAGGTACTAAACTCCAATTTTCTAGTGCTTACCATCCCCAAACTGATGGGCAAACCAAGATAGTTATAGGAGCTTAAGTGACCTATTAAGATGCCTAGTAGGTGAGAACATAGGTTCATGGGATTTGTGTCTACCCATGGCTGAATTTGTGTTCAATAGCTCAGTGAATTGAACCACATGCCTTAGGCCATTTTAGGTTGTCAGTGGTTATCAACCTAGGAAGCCCATAGATCTTGTCCCATTACCTCCTCATATTAGAGTGAGTGAACAAGACGATGCTTTTGCTAAACACATACATGACCTACACTCTAAAATAAGAAAGAAGATTAACCTGAACAATGAGCATTATAAATCTAGTGTTGACATACATCGCAGGTTACAAGAATTTTCAGAGGGTGATATGGTTATGGTTCGTATTCGTCTCAAAAGGATTCCTGTAGGAAAGGCAAGAAAGTTGCATGCTAAAAAGATGAGTCCTTTAAAAATTTTAAACAAAATCAGTTCTAATGCTTACATGCTTGATATTCCCATTGAATTTGGCATTAGTAATGTGTTTAATGTTAAGGACTTAACGCTATTTCTTGAAGCATATACTTTTGTGAAGCCCTTTAGTTCTAACTTAGCAAGTGATCCCACTCCGTTCCCCACTCTTCATGAACCTGGAAAACATAAACTGCCTTTGTCTCCATCTTCCCATACCCAAGAACTATGATGAAATTAAAGAAATCCTAGATGATAAGACAACAATCACACGAGATGGATCATATAAAAAATTCTTGGTCAAGTGGCAAGGTAAACCACTTTCTGAGCGTCACTAGATTTTGAAAGAAGACCTCCTTCTTCTCAACCCAAAATTATACTCCTAGTACTTCCCTTCTCATTCTTTGGAGAAGAATTCTTTTGGGCCCGGGAGAGACGATGGGGATCAACAGCCCTTACCTCTTTCTTTCGCCGATATGGTGACACATGGACGGCCTCCAGATGTCCACATTGGTTTGTAACTCTTACAAGAACACATGGAGTAATTTGAAGACTTTCAGTACGAGAAGACCCGAGTTGATATGTCGTAGTAAGTCTGAGTTAGAGACCCATATGAACTCCACACGATCATGTGGGCCCCACAAGGCTCCATTGGGCCCCATATGGATTGGGCCTCCCTTTTGACTTATGTTTGTATTTAATTTGTAAACATGCAGACAACTCTCTTTCATGTGCACGTTAGAAAATTGTGTGAGTGTTTATTATGTTAGTAAATTGTATTTTCCTTTGCTCAAACTTGTTATAGCTTTGTCCGATCCTTGTGATTGAGTGGCGAGAGGCTACTTTTTCTCTCTAAAGATCAGGTGGCAAGAGATCACTGTCTATCCAACATCGTCATCACCATATTTTCCTTCTCACCCACGTCACTTTCATATATATATATATATACATATTCATTGTTCTAAAGCTTGTTCCAAGGATATTTACGGTGTGATTTGAGTTTGTAGTGAATCAATCCAAGTCATCCAACGATTTCTTTGGAAATATTGTTCTTTTACCAACCCTTAATTAGTTGTGAACTCTTATTTGAATCCCCATAGTCCTAGCCTAAAAACAGCCTTCGAATTCCAACATTTTCTTCAAAACTCATAGGATTTCAGGTGACTGAGGTCCTTGGTTCAGTTGACTGACTTGCTACTGACCCGCCTCCACAAATTTCAGGACATGCCCTTGAGGTTGACAATAAGCTTGCTTCCCATCACTCTAAGGAACCAAATAACCTTCTTAGGGAAAGAACACCACCTTTAGAATGACCTGTCGTTCATCCCCCACCAATACCAAATGCTCCCAGAAGATTCTAGCGTCATGACCTTTATGTTCCACGTTGGAATGAAGAGGATTATGATGAAAAGGAATTCCAACCACGGAGACCATATCGTAGGGAAAATCATGATCCAAAAATGGATGTAATGAAGAGAGTAAAAATTCAAGCCCCTACATATGATGGTCAAATAAATCCAAAATTTTTTCAGGATTGGTTAGCTAAAATGGATTCATACTTTGATTGGTATGAAATGCATGACCAACATCGAGCAAGGTTTGCAAAGATGAGATTAACTGGGCAAGCTAAGCTTCATTGGGTAAATGTCGAAAGACAAAAAGCTCGCTTAGGTCATAGACCCATAAAGCATTGGGACTTGATGAAAGAAAGACTGACAGAAAAATATGTTTCAATTTCTCATAGGGAGCTTCTTATATGCAATGACCTGAAAATTATGCCACATTTTTGTACTACTAAAAATATTAAATTACTCTGATACCAATAATATTATCCACAATATCCTCCCGGCTCAAAGTGGGAACCGTGGATACCTGTCCATAATTACATACTATCTATGCAGCGGAAAACATAAAATACCTAAACCTTATGTACAATGCCAAAGTTCTATTATCTCCATAAATATACATGTGCATCCCCACAAAAACCATAAATCGTCCTAGAGATCATACAAAACACATCTCCCAACACAATACTTACCCTGAATCTAGGACTGTTCCAATACCTCCTCTACCTTGGAGCTCGCTCCACTCACTTGTCTGGATCTCCTGAAATGTTTGAATTCTGGGGTGAGAAACCTCTTAGTAAGTGGGATAGAGTATCATCAGTATGTGGCATTATAAGTTCTAGCGTGTTATAATTATATAAATACTGCAAGTAATTCAGCTGTAATATGTTTCAATTGTAACTGGTAAATCATGAAAATCTGTACCATTAAACATAAACATACTATATCATAAAAAATTTCCGTAACATGTAAATCATCTGCTATAACTATATAATACTAACATTTTCCCCTAGATGGATAGCTAGCTAATATCATATATTACCCCCATATGATTGGGTTGTTCGGCTCGTAGGTGGGACCTTACAATGGTTGGCCTACCATGCTAAGCTAAAACTGACTCGTCTGTAAATACGATTGGCCTGCCCAGCATGATCCAGACTGCTAGGGGGGGCACACTACTCTACTTTGGCCATAATCAACTATCCAATCACCAACACTCTATATGAGACGTGTGGTGGTACTAATCTGAAATGATAGCCATAGTACCGTACTCTGAAACTAAATTAAGCCATCAGGGTTCTACTATCATATAATACATTTCATAAATAACTGTAACATAACTCATTTCATGTTCCTGTGTAAAATTTGTCATATTAAAATTTATGAATAAATTGTATATATATTTCCACAACACTCGGCCGCCTAAGCTGTCATGACACTAGGCCGGCTACATTATCATGACACTAGGACAGTTGAATCATCATGACACTGGGTCGGCTGAAATATCATAACACTAGGTCGGCTGAATAGTAATAGTATACTATATAATATCATATTTTCTGTGATGTCTATGTCATTCTGAAAATCATTACTATACTGCATTTGTCATGTATATCATAAAATATTCTAATCTGTTTATATATATATATAGTGTAAAATAATCATACTTAAGCCACACAAGTGAGTGTTGCCTAATAATATACTAACTATTTGGGAAAACCATATTTTTGATGAAAATGATATTAATTCTATTCAAGAGTTTACTCAGTCCAAAACATCATATTTCCCAAAACATACATTAATTCATAAATTCCATTCCCATATACTTGAATATCCAAAAAATCATATAAATATATTTTCTAAAATCAAATACTGTATTTTGAATTGGTAGATTTTCTAAAAATACTTGGCATATTCTATCTCCTTACCTGATTCCTGGAAAAAAGCCTGCAGGGATCCTAAATTTTGCCTGCGACGCTTGCCCAAAACCCTATATCCATAAACCCTAATTTAATCAACTCAACCCCAGAATAACAACCATTTAACATTCCCTAGGCCCATACATTCCAAATAACTTATTAAACTTTCAAAACAACTTCCTTACCCTCGTTTTGGAGTGGTTCCTAGAATGCTTGAATTATGAAATCACTCTAGTTAAATTGTAGAGAACGTCGCCAGGATCCCAAAATGACATTTCTTCTTCAATTCGGGCTTAAACCAAGCAAGAAAATAAAGAGAGAGAGAGAGAGAGAGAGAGAGAGAGAGAGAGAGAGAGAGAGAGAGAGAGAGAGAGAGAGAGAGATGGACACAGCCCTGAGAGAGGAGAAAAAGAGAGTTTGATTTTTAAACAAAAAAATAACTTGAACTCTTTATATAAGGTTGCTGGCACAAGGGAAACCGTTGATGGTTTGGCCTTTTTAACCAAACATTTTCTACTGTTTTACCCTTACCCGACTGTGGTAACCTAAAATCGTCAACGATTTTTTGAGCTCCACCAAAATCGTCGACGGTTTGGCCTTACACCAAACCAATTTATCCTTTCTTTGTTATTTTTATTACTATTATTTTCCAAGTCTCTACATTCTCCCCTCCTTAAAAAAATTTCATCCTCAAAATTTGCCATTTAGCACTTATACTAACCTTTGGGGAAAATCACTGAAATTTTATTAATTACCCTTATGGTGGAGGAATACCATGACTACATTTATGGTTCTGGGAGATTACAAGAACTAAAACAAAACTCTCCCAAAACCACTCAAAACTCAAACTATACATGCAAATTTACAATTAAATACATTTGAACTACTTAACCTGCACAAAACCTACTTGCATACAACGAATACTTACCTAAACTATTACCCTTTCCTGGCTAATGTTGGGCCCCATCAAATAGATGTGGGTACTTCTGATGCATTTTCTCATCTAGCTCCCACAAAACTTCCTCAATTGCATGGTTCCTCTAAACTACTTTTACTAGTGGGATTTTCTTAGTGCATAGTTCTTGTTCTTTACAATCTAGGATATGAACTGGCACTTCTTCATATGATAGCGTATCCCCAATCTCCAGTGCCTCGTAACTTATTATATGTGATGGATCTAAGACGTATTTCTTCAACATAGACACATGAAATACGTTGTGTATTCTGGATAATGTTGGGGGTAATGCCAACTTTTAGGAAATTGAACTGATCCTTTCCAATTCCTCAAACGGCCCAATATACCTAGGGCTTAGCTTACCCTCCTTTCCAAATCTCACCACAACTTTCATCGGTGCAATTCTAAAAAAATACATGATCTCCTACACCAAATTCAAGCTTCCTTCGGTGAGTGTCCATGTAGTTTTGTTGTTGACTCTGGGCTGTTTTAATTCTTTCCTAGATAAGCTTGATTTTCTCATAAGCCCACTTACAATCTTTAATCCCAAAATCTACTTTTCACCAATTTCATCCCAATATAATGGATATCAACACCTCCGACTATACAATGCCTCATACGAGGCCATCCCAATACTGGCCTAGTAAGTGTTGTTATAAGCAAACTCTACCAGTGGCAGATATTGAATCCAGTTACCCTCAAAATCCAACACACAAGCCCGCAGCATATCCTCCAGTATCTATATGGTCCTCTGTATTTGTCCATCGGTCTAAGGATGAAATGTCATGCTTAAAGCTAACTGAGAATCCAAAGCTCTTTGTAAGCTTTTTCAGAATTGAGACGTGAATCGTGGGTCTCAGTAAAAAATGATGGACACTGGTACGCTGTGTAGTTTGACTATTTCCTGGATATACAGCTCTACCAATCTACCCATGGAGTAGTTAACTTTGATGGAAATAAAATGGGTAGTCTTCATCAAACGGTCCACGACTACCCATATGGCATTTTGCCCATGCTGTGTTGGTGGAAATCTCGTGACAAAGTCCATGGAGATATGCTTCCACTTCCATTTTGGAATATGAAGTGGTTGCAATGATCCTGCTAGCCTCTGGTGCTCAACTTTTATCTACTGATATGTCAAACACTGCTCTACATATCGGGCTATTTCGCTTTTCATACTGCTCCACCAAAAGGATTCTTGCAAATCTCTGTACATTTTCGTACTTCCTAGATGTACTGTATACAGAGATCGATGCGCCTCTTCCAAAATGGTCCTTTTAATTTCAGCATCATTCGGTACACACAACCTGCTACAAAACCTCAAAGCTCCATCATCTGAAATATTAAAATCGGTTCCCTATCCAGTCTGCACTTTATCTCTAATCTTTACCAATTCTATATCCTGCATCTATGCACTCTTAATCTTTTCCAATAAAGTGGGTTGTTAGTACCATATTAGTAATAATGTCTGGTGATTACCCTCTACTAGTTCCATACCAAGTCTTTCTAAATCCATTCTGATCTGGTGTTGTGCCACCTCTGCTGATACTGAGGCACTTCTTGACTTCCGGCTTAAGCCATCAACTACCACATTAGCCTTCCTTGGGTGTTAACTGATGGTACAATCATAGTCTTTAATCAATTCCAATCACCCCCTCTGTCTCATATTCAACTCCTTCTGTATGAAAAATACTTCAAACTTTTATGATATTTAAAGATCTCATATTTTGCACCATACCGATAATGCCTCTAAATCTTTAATGCATGCACCAGTGCAGCCAACTCCAAATTATGTGTCAGGTAGTTCTTCTCATACTCTTTAAGTTGACGAGAAACATATGCTACAACTCTTCCCTCTTACATCAGAACACACCCTAGGCCTTTCTAAGATGCGTCATTATAGATCACAAATCCACCATGTCCTAATGGAACAGTCAAAACTAGTGTAGTGACGACTCGCTGCTTCAATTCCTAAAAGCTTTGCTCATAATCGTCATTCCACTCAAACTTAACATTCTTATTTGTTAGCTGTGTCAGAGGCCCTGATAGCCTAGAAAATCCCTCTACGAACCGGCGATAGTATCTTGCCAAACCCAAGAAACTTCTAATTTCTTGAACATTCCTTGGTCTCACCCAATTCACTACCACTTCTATCTTGCTCAGATCTACAGAGATACCATTCCCGGATAATGCATACCCAAGGAATGTAACTTTATCTAATTAGAATTCACACTTTCTAAGTTTAGCGTACAACTTCTTTTCCCTCAACACTTGTAGTATCATCCTCAAATGATTTTTGTGCTCCTCAAAATTCTTCGAATAGACCAAGATATCATTAATGTAAACCACTACAAATTGGTTCAAGTACTGATGGAAGCCCTATTCATCAGGTCCATGAATGCAGTAGGAGCATTCGTCAGTCCAAATGGCATAACCAAAAACTCATAATGGCTATACCGAGATTGGAATGTTGTCTTTAGAACATCCTCCGCCTTGACCTTCACTTGATGGTACCTGGATCGAAGATCAATCTTGGAATAGACCCGTGTTCCCTAAAGTTGATCGAACAAATCATCAATACGGGGAAGAGGATACTTATTCTTAACTGTCACTTTATTTATCTCCCTATAGTCAATACACATCCTCATCGTCCTGTCTTTCTTCTTTACAAACAAAACTAGTGCTCCCCAGGGTGATACACTAGGTCTAATAAATCTCTTGTCTAATAATTCTTGCAATTGATTTTCAATTCTTTCAACTTTGTTGGAACCATTCTGTAGGGTGCTTTAGAAATCGGTGTCGTCCCAAGAAGTAAATCGACGACAAATCCAATTTCACGATCATGAGGTAATCTAGGTAACTCCTCTGGAAAGACATCTGAAAATTTCCCCACTACCAGAATATATGCAAGTTCCAAGTCACCTCTTGGAACCTCCTTGATACAAGCTATATACCCCTGGCATCCATCCAGTAGTAGCCTCCTCGCTTGAATAGCTGACAGTAACTGTGGTGAGGAGCGCACACACAACCCTACAAATATGTACTCCTGCTCCTTAGGAGGTTTGAATACTACCTCTTTCTGATGACAATTGATGCTGGCATGATTA
Organism: Malania oleifera; assembly: GCF_029873635.1. Lineage (NCBI taxonomy): Eukaryota > Viridiplantae > Streptophyta > Magnoliopsida > Santalales > Ximeniaceae > Malania > Malania oleifera. The sequence continues at coordinate 73,121,919 of NC_080420.1, forward strand.
GCAGCTAGCCAATCCATACCCACAATCACGTCGAACCTATGCATATCCAACACTATGAGGTTGGCTGGTAGCACTCTCCCTTGTATATCTATTGGATATCCTTTAAGCACTTTCCTACAAAACACTACTACTCCTATCAGTGTGGCCATAGGTAATTCAGTATCCAATACTTGAGGTTCTATCCCACAAAGTTTAATATATTCCCAAGAAATAAATGAATGTGTAGCCCCTGTATCAAATAAAATAGTAGATTTAATTGAAAACATAAGAACCGTACTTGTCACCACATCATCGGCTGCCTCTGCGTCTCCTGGTGTCAGTGCATAAACCTGGACCTACGCAGTATTCCTCTATTGGCTGCCTCAAGGTGCCTAGTTATTTCCCTGAAATTGTCTATGAATAGGAGCATTGCTCAGCTGCGCACGACAATCTCATGCCATGTGACCTAGTCTACCACACTGATAGTAGACATTCATTCCAGCTCGACATCCTCCCACATGCCTCTTGCCATATCTAGGGCAAATAGGATAAGTCTGCTCATCCTGATACTCACAGATCCTCATCTCCCGTCTCTAACCTTGCTATATCTGACTCCCCTCCTTGGGCCCCGACTGGTGCCTGCCTGAAATCTAGGAGGTGTGGACCTCTTTCTCTAACTCAGCACCCCAGCACTCTTCAGCCTGCTTGCCTCCGTTACAACAGCCCTATCCACTAGTTCTGCAAAATCCTACACCTTCAAAACTGCCACATGTTCATAACTTTCCTGCGTCAAGTCTCTCCCAAATTTTCTTGCCTTTTTATCCTTATATAAAACCATGTACGAGGTTAAATGGGACAGCTCAACAAATTTTTCCGCGTACTGCTGAATCGTCAAGTGCCCCTAAGTCAAATTCAAAAAATCCACCACCTTAGCTTCTCTAGTGGTGGTGGGGAAATATCAATCAAAATATATTTCCTTAAACCAACTCCAAGACATGGCTACTGGTGCTGGTCTCTGCTCCTCTAGTAATTTCACAACTATCCACCACATCTCAGCCTTGCTTGTCAACTTGAATGTGGCATATAGAACTCTTTGTTCATTAGTGCAGTGTAGCACTGTCAGTATTTTCTCAATCTCCTGGACCGAGTTCTCTGCCATGAATGGGTCGGCTCCTCCTAAAAATGACGGGGGATTCATACGAGTAAAATTTCTAATCGAGCAGCCCAGATCAGCAGGTGGGCAGTCCTGTTCCTTAAAATTTCGTGCTATTTCTGCCATTACTTGCTGGGTGACACTACGCAATACCACATCAGAATCACTACCGCCCACACTGGAAGGCCTTGCCTCATTACCACCACGAGCATGAGCATCACTATTTTCAGGGTCCATCCTAAAATAGAAAAAAAATAATTTGAGAATCCTAACTTCATAACACAACTAATACATCAATCTATCTAAGAACAACAAAATATTCGTATACCTCCAATCAACTAATTTAAGGTTCAGTCTTACCACTCAGAAATAGAACCAACGATAGTTTACCATGGTTTTCCTAAAATCGTCATTCCAAGAAAATCATAGAAACTACCCCAAAATCTCTGCCTCTAGGCTACAAGATAAAACCTTAAATTCTTATCTTAATCTCCCTTATTGACTTACTAAAATCTCAATCTACCCGTTTCTTACACTCATCAAGATCCATTCCTATACTCTGGTATTATTTTCCGTTGTACACTAAAGTCTACAGAACCTAGCAACCTATGCTCTGATACCACGTTGTAACGACCCAAAAATTCTGCTACATTTCCTTTTTTATTGCTAAAAATATTAAATTAATTTGATACCAATAATATTATCCACAATGTCCTCCTAGCTCAAAGTGGGTACCGGGGATACCTGTCCATAAATACATACTATCTATGCAGCGGAAAACATAAAATACCTAAACCTTATGTACAATATCAGAGTTCTATTATCTCCATAAATATACATGTGCATCCCCAAAAAAACCATAAAATGTCCTAGAGATCATACAAAACACATCTCCCAGCTCAATACTTACCCTGAATCTAGGACTGTTCCAACACCTCCTCTACCTCGGAGCTCGCCTGTCTGGATCTCCTGAAATGTTTGAAATCTGGGGTGAGACACCTCTCAGTAAGTAGGAGAGAGTATCATCAGTGTGTGGCATTATAAGTTCTAGTATGTTATAATTATATAAATACTGCATTAATTCAGCTGTAATATTTTTCAACTGTAACTGATAAATCATGAAAATATGTACCATTAAACATAAACATACTATATCATAATAAATTTATGTAACATGTAAACCATATGCTATAACTATATAATACTAAAATTTTCCCCTGGATGGATAGCTAGCTGATATCATGTATTACCCCCACATGATTGGGTTGTGCGGCCAGTAGGCGTGATCTAGCAATGGTTGGCCTACCATGTTAAGCCAAAACTGACTCGTCTGTAAGTACGATTGGCCTGCCCAGCCTTGTCCAGACTACCAGGGAGGCACACGACTTTACTCTGGGTAAAATCGACTATCCAATCACCAACACTTTATTTGAGACGTGTGGTGGCACTAATCTGAACTGATAGCTACGATACCGTGCTATGAAACTAAACTAAGTCATTACGGTTCTGCTATCATATAGTGTTGACCTAACTGGGCTTTTCAATCCTATTTTGATGATAACAAAATGAAGGATGCTTTAACATATGGTGTTAAGTGATGTGTTTTAGGTAAAAGAACTCTCAAGTTTGATAGGTTGAAGCTCAATGTTAATCTAGTGAAAGCTCCTCAGAATATTGAAGGCAATGAACAACAAATGAAGAAGTTTAAGGGCAAGCAAACCCAAAGTCAAAAGTGAATCTCAAAAGGCTGAAGGATTTAAGAAGACCATAATTAGAAGAACTGTTGTAAGTACTTCAAAACCAAATGTCATTTAGATATGTGAAACTCTTATAAAAACAAAAGAAACTAAGAAACAATTTGTTTTAAAGAGCTTAAAACATGTTTTTGAAATCAAAGTAACAAAGGTCTTAAAGGAAGGAAAGTTTTCAAAATAAAAAGAGAGTTTCTGATAAGCCATGCACTTGACAGACGACTGTCTGTCTATGGACGAACGACTGGCAAGTTAAAGGGTTTAATCAAAGCATTCTGAGTTTAAAATTTTAACTCTAACAGACGACTACCTATACTCTGGCAGACGACTGCCAGTATTCTGGGTTTAAATTTTAACTATGACAGACGACTACCATGTTGTGGCAGACGACTGCCATGTGGAGCAGATTTTAGATCTCAATGGGAAGCTTCTTTTAAAATTTTGAATTTCAAAATTTAGTCAACAATTTAATGTTTTTTCAAAATTTACCTAATTTGATGTGGATGTTGATCTTTTAAAATTTTGAATTTCAAAATTTAGTCAACAATTTAATGTTTTTTCAAAGTTTACCTAATTTGATGTGGATGTTGATCTTTCAAAATTTAGTCAACAATTTAATGTTTTTTCAAAGTTTACCTAATTTGATATGGATGTTGATCTTTTAAAATTTTGAATTCAAAAATTTAGTCAACAATTTAATGTTTTTTCAAAGTTTACCTAATTTGATGTGGATGTTGATCTTTTAAATTGCCTATAAATACCTCTTTAGGTAATGAAAAAACATGATAAAGAAAACACAAGAAAAGAGAGAAATCTGAAAAAATTTGAAATTCATCTTCTGCTGAAATTCTCCTGAAGTTCTTCTTTGCTCACATCTTTTGCTGGAGAAGAATTCTATAATTTTGGTAGATTGAAAATATCAAAGTTTGGTTCTGAGTTGCAATTCCATTTCTCTTTTAAACAAACCATTGGTGACTTCTAAAAACTTTAGAACTTCATATATTCTATTTTGCTTTGGTTTTTTGAAGTACAATTTACATCTCAATTTGTATAACCTACTCTAAATTTTGAGAGTATTTTTTGTACGCAAAATTTATATTATATTGTTGTAGATTGTGACAATTCCAGGTTTGCTAAATCGTTGGCTAGGCGACGGATTGTTGCTTAGAGAGGTGCTGCTCTAGCCTTCTAAAGGAGTGCGTAAAGGTATTGTTCTGCCTGGTAAAGGAACGAGTTTAGTGAATCCTTGGATGGTTTTTCCAAAGGCGAGGACATAGGCTGTGTTGAAGCCGAATCTTGTAAAATCCTGTGTCTCACTCTCTCTTTCCCTTACTCTTTATTTTGAACATATTTATATTGCATGGATGGTTTAAATTTGAAATCATATACACTACATATATTTGGAAATCAAACAAACTTAAAGTTTAATTTTGATTTGGGTTGCGGAAACCGAAAGGGAGTACGTTGGTAAAACCATACTTTGCAGAAACCATACGTGAGTACGTTACTTGGTTAAAACACCCAAATAAAATTAACTAAGAGTTTACTTGAATTTTGAATTTTGGGAAGAGTGTGGATGTGTGGTTGTAAATCATATAAAAGAAGCAAATTTATTTTAACAAGCATATCATTCAACTACAGGGCTTGATTCATATTTATAAGGCATACATAAAAAAACAACCATCCTAATTTCTTACTGCTGTATATCTTAATTTTGGTTTGGTTGTTTGCTTTCAAATTGTGTTTGATTAGTTTGGATAGTGTGGTTGATTGAAATGTTGATTGGTGATTTAGTTGTTTAAGTGTTTGTGTTGTTGATTGTATAAAAGAAACCAAGTTATTGTGTGTTTGAAAAATTAAACAAACAAGTAAAAGAATTGGTTGAACAATAAAAGAAGTTAAGTATTCTTAAAAGGAATTAAAAAGAAAGTTTTTAAATTCCCAATTCACCCCCCTCTTGGGAAGCTATCCTAATTTTATATAGTACATTTCATAAATAACTGTAACATAACTCATTTCATTTTTCTGTGTAAAATTTGTCATATTAAAATTTCTGAATAAACTATATATATATATATATATATATATATATCTGACCACAGTACTGGGCCGGCTGAGCTGTCAAGGCACTAAGCCGGCTGAATTATCATGGCACTAGGCCGACTAAAATATCACGGCACTGGGTCGGGTGAAATATCACGGCACTGGGCGGCTGATCTGTAATAGTATATTGTATAATATCATATTTTCTATGATCTTTGTGTCATTCTAAAAATCATTATTATACTGCATTTGTTCAGTGTATCATAAAATATTCTGGTCTATTTATATATATACTATAAAATAATCACACTTGTGTCACACAAATGACTGTTGCCCTATAATATACTAATTGTCTAGGAAAAACATATTTTTGCTAAAAATGTAATTAATTATGTTTCTAGAGTTTACTCAATCCAAATCATCAGATTTCCCAAAACATACATTAATTTATAAATTCCATTCCCATATACCTGAATATCCAGAAAATCATATAAATATATTTTCTAAAATCAAATACTGTATTTTGAATCGGTAGATTTTCTAAAAATACCTGACATATTCTATCCCCTTACCTGATTCCTGGAGAAAAGCCTACAAGGATCCTAAATTGTGCCTGCGGCACTCACCCAATACCCCATATCCATAAACCCTAATTTAATCAACTCAACCCTATAATAACAGCCATTTAACATTCCCCAGGCCCACACATTCCAAATAACTTATTAAACTTTCAAAATAGCTTCCTTACCCTGGTTTTGGAGTAGTGTCTGGAATGCTTGAATTATGAAAATGCCCCAGTTAAGCTACAGAAAATGTCGCCAGGATCCTGAAATGATGTTCCTTCTCCGATTCAGGCTTAAATCGAGTGAGAAAATGAAGAGAGAGAGAGAGAGAGAGAGAGAGAGAGAGAGAGAGAGAGAGAGAGAGAGAGAGAGAGAGCTGATCGCAGCCCTAAGAGAGGAGAGAGATAGCATTTGATTTTTAAACAAATAAAATGACTTAAACACTTTATATAGGGTTGCTGGCACAGGGGAAACTGTCAATGGCCTTTTTAATCAAATCCTACCGTTTTACCCTTACCCGACTGCGATAACTCAAAACCGTCGACGATTTTCTAAGCTCCACCAAAATCATCGACGACTTAGCCTTACACCAAACCAATTTCTCATTTTCTTTATTATTTTTATTACTACTAGTTTTTGGGTCTCTACATTATGGATCAGCTCTATAGCCTTAGACAAGGTAGTATGAGTGTGACCGAGTATATGAGCAAGTTTGATGAACTTTCTATTAGATGTGGGGTAGAAGAGAGCATTAGCCAACAAATTTCTTAGTTTAGAATTGACTTGAAACCTGAACTTAGGAAAGGGTTGTTTCCTTATCACATTGACTCCCTTAAGCATGCCTTTAACTTGGCACATGACTAAGAGGAGATGAGTAACTCTCAAATGGGAAGACAATTTGGAAACACCTCCAATGACCCTTGTTGGCTTTTTGAGTTTGATCTCGGTTTTGATGTTGACAAACACAAGTGTCTCATGTGTGTGCCTAGTATTTTGAATAGGTTATAACTCAACACACACATAAGGAGACCAAAAATGGAAGCCATGAAGGACGTAAAGACTATACACTCAAGCGCTTTCCATGGAGTCTTGAAGAGCAAAAGGAAGATGAAGACATTTTTTTTAATTGTATATGCATTTATTTTTATCATTTGGTCTGAATAATGCATGCATCTACATGATAGGGATTTAATGCTTAGATGGTCATAGGTTGATCATGAACTCCTAACATTTCACCAAAAACCTTTATCTAAAAAGACCAAAATCATACAAAGTTTTTGGAATAGCTTTAGGGTAAAATTAGGGCTTACAAGACCAACGTTGGATTTTTGGGATAAATATTAATTTTTTAATGCCCTCGATCGATTGACAATTTCATGCTTTACTTAGCTAAGTCGACCGAAGCATTGTGCCCGGAGTCAAACATTTGATTGGCTTGGTCGACCAACCGATGTTGAACGGAGTGTTCATAGTCAACCATTGCATAAAGTTGACTCTTCCATCCCCCTATGTCGACTGGCCAAATCGGTTCAAAAATGCCTTGGTCGATCGAACCATGTGGATGGTCAACCGGTCTTGTGCCTTGGTCGACTGAACTCACGAAGGTGTTCAAGTTGCCTTACAATGGTCGACCGTTCGGTTTCTATGGTCAACTGAACCTTGGTTAGAAACTCAAATTTACACAGGTTGGTTGACCGACCCTTGACCTTGGTCAACGAAACCTCTCGGGTTTCAGCATTTTTAAAAGTTAAAAACACATTTAAAATTAATTAAACTTTTCTAATAATACCAAACGTGTCCCCAACGGTTACATTTTCCTGAAAATCTATAAATGCCCCTTCATAACCTTAGATTAGCAACTTTGATTAGCAAATAATTTTCTCTCAAATATTTTTAATCTCTTGTTAATCAAAGTTCCCCTAACTACTTTTTCATTGCAAAAATTCTTTTGGGGAAAAATCTTTTAAGCAAAACTCTCCAACTCTCTTTCACTCTTTCATTTCAAAAATTATTTTTGAACAGAGTACTTTATTTTTTTTGGGGAATTTATTTTTATATTCACATGAATATACTCTCACTTATTATTTATTTTTGAAAATCATTTTTTGAGAGTATAGCTTTGGTTTCTCCCAGTTGTTTATTTTGATAAACATTCTTGGGAGAAATTATTTAGTGCACAAATATTTTTGAACTTAAGTCCTAGCTTCTCCAAATATTTGTTATTGCAAAAATATTTATTGGAGAACATATTTATCACATATATATATATATTCTCATATATATATATATATATATATATATATATATATATATATATTATTTGTGCAAAATTTATTTGAATACAAAATCCCTATGTTCTCAAATTATTCCTAGAAAATTATTTTTGGGAGAAATTTTATTAGGGTTATATCTTTGAGTATTTTATCATACACATCATTTCTCAAAGATTGAAAATTTTGTTGAAAACACTGTTTCCCTATTGATCATAACTCATATCATAAGAGAGTGCATATATTTGAGTTTTTAATGTGTACATCCACGCTTGTATTTAGAAGCGTTTTAATATGTACAAAAATAATTTTTATTGCGGCGATTGGGTTCAGCCCGGAATTGAACTTGTGAGTCTCCGTCCCATAAGGGAGATCAATTCGATTTAGCCCAGTAATTGAAACTAGGTGTCTTCGCCCCGTAAGGGAGACCAGTTGGGCTCAGCTCATTAATTGAGCTAGGGTTTACCTCACCCCATAAGGAGAGGCTGTAACAGCTTCTGCTCCACCCCATTTAAGTGAACAGGGATAGTATAATCCTTGGGGAGTATGCCCAAGGCGAGGACATAGGCTAATTTGGTCAAACCTCAATAACAAACATCGTGTGTCTCTCTTTCTATTTTATTTAAATTCCTAAACTTTAATTTTAGCACATGTATGCCTATTCATATTTATTGTCATAAAAATTTAAATACATCCATTTAATTTAAATAAGATACTACAAACGTGTGTGCTTGTTTTCACTGTTTGAATTATTTTACAACCACGTGTACATTTTGAAAAGGATACGACATGTGATGAATCGACAAATGTTTAATTTAGCCAAAATGTTTTAAAAATAAATTCACCCCTTCTTGGGATCACATCAATTCCAATAATTTGTATCAGAGCCTTGTTGCAAAAAGCTTAACCGCTTATGCTAAAGATCGCAATGACTCATTTTTGGTGTATCCCTATTTTGAGGGTTAAATCTTTGCAAATCCTCCATTACTTCTGTTGTGAAGATTTTATTGTTTGAAAATTGAAAATATTTTTTATTGAAATTGGTGTGATACCAAGTAGGGGTGAATTAGGTTTTTAAAACTTTTTGGCTAATTTAAACATTTCGCCAATTCACCACAAATCATATCCCATTCAATGTACATGTGTGTATGTTAAATAATTAAACTATGAGTTCAGGCATACATATGTGGAGTATATCTCATTTAATTTAAATGTGTACATGCAAATAATTGTAACCATGAATAAAAAAACATACACATATAGAAATTTAAGTGCGGAAGAATAAATGAGATAGAGAGAGAGTGACACACAAATTTGTTATCGAGGTTTGGCCAAACTAACCTACGTCTCCACCTTGGGCATACCCCCCAAGGATTTCACTAACCCTGCTCACTTAAACGGGCGGAGCACAAGCCATTACAACCTCTCTTTACGAGGTGAGGTAAACTTCAGCTCAATTACAAGGTTGAGCCCAACTTGTCTCCCTTACGGGGTGGAGACTCCCTAGTTCAATTTCCCGAGTTGAACCCAACCAGTCTCACTTACGGGGCTGAGACTCTCTAGTTCAATTTACGAGCTAAACCCAACCGATACATTAAAAATCATTTTGTACATAATACAATGCTTTGAAATACAAGCATGTATGTACACATTAAAAGCTCTAATGCACTCTCATATGATATGAAATTAATGCTCAGTAGAAAAAGGGTGTTTATCAAATAATATTTGCACAAATAAAATATATGTGTGTGTATTAAATATATATTCTCCAATCAAGTATTTTTGCATCTAAAAACGTTTGGAGAATTTGGACTTTAAGCTCAAGAAAAATATTTGTGCAATAGATAATTTCTCCCAATAATATTTATCATGAAGACAATCAGGAGAAATTTTAATTCAACTCTCAAAAACGATTTTATGAAAAACAAAGCTTATGTAAGAGTGGATGATCTATAAAGTAAATGCCCACATGAAAATTTCTCTTTCAAAGATGATTTTACAAAAGTTAATAAGTGAAAGAGATTTTGAGGGAGTATAAAAACAATTGCCCCAAAGAAAGAATTTTGCAATGAAAAATAAGCTTGGGGGAACTTTGATAAAAATTAGCCTAAAAGATTAGACAGAAAAAATTGACTAATCAAAGTTGCTAATTTAATTTGTAGTTTTTCTCAAAAATATGATCGTTGGGGACACGGAGGTCATTTTAGAAAAAAATTAATGACGTTTAATTAAAATTAACCTCCGTTAACTATGGTAAATAATTGGCAACCCGAGAGGTTCAGTCGCCCAATGCTTAGTGTCGGTCGCCCGAACACTCACAATGGCCCAAAGGTAACTTTCCAGTTTGGTCGACGGTGGAAAATGGCTGGTCGGCTGGGCCATGCGATTTCTTCAGGGCTGCACGATTTCTGTTGCCTGGTAAGGGGTTCGGTTTGCCGAGATGGTATGTTCGGTCCACCAAGGACATTTTGAAATGATAGTTCGGTCAGTTGGGGCAGGTAGAAGAAGTCAACTTTAAGGTTCGGTCAACCATGGAATATTTGTTCAAATCTGGGTTGGTCACCCGAGCCAAGTCAAAGATTTGACTTCCTATTTGGTCGATTGACTGAGGCATTTATAACACCAAAGATTGGTCGACTGAGGCTTAGTTAAACATTTGACTTTCGGCCTACGATGTGTTTGGTTGATTGAGCTGATTGTAACTAGAGGGGTTTGGTAGATTAGGCTTTTAAATTAAGCCCAAAAATCTAACATTCTTTGTAAGCTCTAAATTGATCCTAAAGTTATATTAAAACCTTTGTAAGATTTTATCTTTTTATGAAAAAAGTTTTGTATGAAGTGTAGGTACCCTAAGGTTAGTCTATGGTCGTCTGAGCAATCAATCCATATCATACAGATGCATGCATTATTACAAACCAAAATAATAAAAATTAAATGCATATACAACTTAAATTAAGTGTCTTCTTCTTTTTCTCTTCTAGTGTCATGGAAAGCGCCTGAGTGTGTGATCTTTACGTTCCTTCTGGCTTCCATGTCCATTACCTCATGTGTGTGCTAAATCATGAACTTGTTCAAAAATGCTAAATGCACACATGAGATACAAGTGTTTTGTTAGCATCAAAACAGGGATCGAACTCAAAAAGTCAACAATGTCTTCCTTTTTTATGATGGTAAATGCACCAGAGCAAAATAAGTACAGCCTGAAAAGGCTCCCCCTAAGAATATGTATAATTTAAAAATGTAAAAAATATAGCGCAAGCATATCCAAAAAAGAAGACATTTCAAAACATATGCATTTAAGTTTTGCATTTAAGCACAACTGCTTAGAAATTTGCCCCAAAAATATTTGCCCCTAAAAAATATTTCCCTTTCGGTCATTATCATTTTGCTCATAAACATTCTCCTCCTTTTGTCATCAGTAAAACGACTAAAATAAGTAGAAAACATTTTTAGTATTTAAAATAGACTTAGAAAAGAGAACCACTCCCCCCCCCCCCCTCTTCTAAAAATAATTTTTATTTTTCTTAGAAAAACTCTCCCTATTTTTGGCATAAGATTTGGGCATAAAGAAAATTTTAAAACTGTTTAATAAAATGGCAATATCACACACAAAATAGTTTTGGCCGGTCATCTAAAAGATAAAAATGTCAAAATGAACAGGGCCATACCAGAATTATCCAAAAATCATGACAATTTAAGCACAACGTAAGTCCCCATAAAGATTGGAATTTAAAAACATGCAGTATATATATATATAAAAAAAAAAAAAAAAGTAGGTTTGAGCATAAAAATGATCTAACTAGTTCACATGCATTTCATGTAAAGTCAATGAACCAGTTATGTAACACCCTTTTAAAAATAAAATTTCATCACAAGATTTTAACACAAAATAACACAAGTTATGAAGGCGTTTCAGCACACAAGCAAGACAAAAAAAATGTTCTATATAAGTTCATATCTTGCCTTTAAAATATGTGTGTGTGTGTGTGTGTGTGTGTGTATATATATATATATATATATATATATATATATATATATATGTCTCCTTATGATTTTCGATAAATACTAGGGGCAATGCTTGCTAAAAAAGAGCTTTAACATGAAAGTTCAAACAAGCAATGTATTTCTGGTTTTGCATTTAAGCACAAAAATACTTCAACAAATAATCAGAAAAACAACCATATAGATCCTAAAATGAGTTAGACAAATTAATTCAAGACTATATGGCAAAACAAATGATTGTGGTAATCAACATATCTCAAATTTAGATTTTCAATAATATGATTTAAGCACATGCCACAATGAATTCAAAAATAAATCTAAGCCTAAAATGTTGGTGAGCACAACAAGATATAATTTTAATTTATAGGTGCTCCCCCTATCAATTTGAATATGTGCTTAAATACTATGGATACCACATGCACCAAAAAATGCAAACATTAAGTTATGTGCAGTGTTCGTGCGTACCAGGAACAATCCATATCAAAGATGATTCAATAAAGGCACGATATGATGTTTAGGGTACCTAGAAAAGCTTCAAACTCAAAAAGTAGAAAAAATAGAGGATGTGAGTCCATGGGGCAGGTGATTAAAATCCTTATCTCAAGGATGGGGCTTAAACTCCCTGGTATAGTCTCAAGCACACATAAGTGTGTTTACGTTCAAGGATGAATTTTAAATTAAGCACATTCAACATGTGTTCATCCTTCTCAATATTACTTAAGATGCAAGAGATTTTAGGCATTAAGTTCTTATCCGTTTTTCCTAAAAGTGGGGTTTAAACTCCCCTTATATATTTGCATGAATACATACATACTTGCATTTATCTCAAGCATGATGTTCATTTAAGATCGTTCCTCATATATTCATCCTATCAAGGGATTTCAGTATGTAGCAAATATTAAGCATTCAACATATAAGCATGACATATTGCATTTCAATTTAATGCACAATAGTTAAATAAGGCTAATGCAATGGGGGATAAAAAAGGATGGCACAATTCAAAAATACAAAGAGTGCGAGCAAAATGAAAACTCCCCCAAAGTCATGCAATTGGCCCTAGTTAATGGACCATCATCAAAAGATAAGACGTTTAAGTACAAGGATGATGCTTTACCATTTGGTTCCTGAATAAAAGCACAAATCCCAAAGATTTAGATCAAATGGTGTCCATGAACTAGAGTTTCCTAAACTGAAAGATTTTGCCTAATTTAAAGCATTCTAGGAAAAACTCAAAAAATTTTAGAACTTGTACAAGTTTTTCAATTTAGCACAAAGCATATGTGTAACGACCCAAAAATTCATACCATTTTTTTTTTGTAATATATAAATGAATACTGTAAAATCATACTACTCTAACAATCTATTATAACATCTCGGCCCTAAAGTGGGCACCAAGGAATTCCTATTTATAAGGTAGCATACCTATGTAGTGGAAAACATGAAATCATTTAACCATAATTACAATACCAGAATTCAGTATATATATTTAACTCATATTCCCCACTAAATCATCTAGGATCTACACAAAAATACATCCCCCAACATTCACACACCCTACAGTCAGGGCAGTACAAAGTCTCCTATATCTCTGAGCTTGATCTACTCGTTTAACTGGATCACCCAAAATATTTATTTTACTAGGATAAGACAACTCTTAGTAAGACGAAATATGCTATTACCAGTGTGTGGCAACTGAGTTTACATGAACAATATACTTTTAATCAACTAAAACTCAGATAACATGTAAAATAAAATACAATATAACTCACACCTATGTGGCTTAAAATACAACTGTTTCTGAACTTTCTATATAATCATACTTTTAGAAACTATAGGTATATCTGCTATTTTCTATAAATCTATATATATACATAACTGTGAAAACTTCCCTGGATGGTTGTATGTCATGATTTAACCTCTCACGACAGGGTTGTGCGGTCCGCAAGCGAGACTTAACACTAGTTGACCTACTAGGATAAGTCAACTGAAACCTCTATCGTCAAAACGACCACCTAAACCCGGACTACCGGGGAGTCTGCAATCTCTCCCAAGGCACGTTCGACTACTCATAAAATCCACACACTATCTAAGATATGTGCACTCTATACTGTAATAGCTACGGTACCGTGCTCTGTAATCTGATCGGTCCATCAGTTTGATACTATATAATATTGTTATATATCTTACTGATTTACCATGATTTTGTACAATAGTAATAACCATGATTCTGTAAAACTGTATTAACCATAATGTTGTAATAAACTAATCTATATAAACTGTAATAACTGTATGTTATGGTTCTGTAATATCTATATATCATGGTTTTGTAATCTGTATATCATGGTACTGTAATATGTATATCATGGTATTATGAAAACTGTATATCAAAATCAAACTGTATATTTGAATAAACTGTAATATCTAAATAAAATTATATATCTGAATAAACTATGTAAATCATTGTTCTGTAAAACACAAATAGCCATAGCTCTATAAATAAAACTATATAATCTGTTTATCATAATTCTATAAAACTATAAAATCGTATTTTTGTAAAAGCCGAGTAGAATTCAGTATTATACTAATATTTCTCATGCCACACAAATAAATAAAAATCATTAATTGTAATCTATAAAAGTGTATATTTTCTTACTCTGGAAACCCATAAACATATACTACACTTTTTTGGTAAAAATTTCTTATTTAACTGGCATAACATATTTCCCTTACCTGACTAACTGAAATTCATTTACTATTTTTTTTACTTACGCCTACAGCGTTCGTGATTCCAAGACCCTGAAATTATACACATATGTATATATCCCTGTCAATCAACTGAATATCAAGAATAATTATCATATTCACATTTTTCCCGAACACATATATTCATACTTTTATAAACTATAAATTATTTATTATCTTTACCTGGGTTCCTGAGAAAACACCTGCTGGGATCCTCAACCCATGCCTATGGTGTTTGGAAACCCAAACCTTGAAATCACAACACCCCAGTTTAATCAACTCTAACTTCAATATATTTTCATCTAACACAAGATCTGGGTGCAGAAAAGCCTACTAACTATATAAATTCTAAAATAATCCACTTACCCCAATTTTGGGATGGTGCCTGAACTACTCAAACCAAAATTCTGCTCTAACTAAGTTGTAGAAAATTTCCTCGGAATCATCGTGGTAACTCTTGATCTTCGAAACGGGGTGAATCGGAGCTAGAAATGAAGAGAGAAGGCAGAGGATCCGAATTCTAGAGAAAGAAAACACAGAGAGAAAGAGTTTTTCTCACCAAAATAAAACTTATTGCAAATTTATAGATGACTGGCCACGTGGCTTCATCAATGAGACACGTAGACTCGTCGACAAACCAATGAAGGGAGTTCGTTGACGAACCCATGAACTTCTTCTCCGAAGCTGAATGTTCTAAAATCATGCTCTCTGTATCTCTTCGTCGATGAGACACATGTCCTTATCGACGGGTCAAAGAAAGCAGTTCGTCGACGAGCTCAGGATACTCGTTGACAAAACCCTATAGATTCCTTTATAATTTCCTTTTCCTTATTTTCTCCTTTCTTTTCTTTCCTTTACTCTTTTTCTTCATTAATTTCCATAATTTAAATCTTCCAGGTCTCTACATTCTCCCCTCCTTATAAAATTTTGTCCTCGAAATTTGCTATCTGTGCTATACACCATCCTCTAAGGAAAATTTGCTACTTATTTTATTAATTACCCTCACTTATGGTGGAGGAATACTGTGGTCACAATTACGGTTCTGGAAGATTACAAGTATACACATAAAAGAAAATTCTCCCAAAATCAAAAATACCACCTATCTTATAATCTATAATACAACTTATACGTTAATTACCCTGCACTGTATAAACGATACTAATTTTATCTAAGCTGTTACCTTCCTTTTCCTGACTAATACTGATCCCCACTAAATAGATGTTGGTACCTTTGTCGTATTTCCTCTTTAAACTCCTATGAAGCTTCCTCTACTGCATGATTCCTCCATAGAACTTTTACTAATGGAATTTTCGTGGTGCGCAACTCCTGTTCTTTTCCATCTAGAGTCTGCACCGGTATTTCCTCATATGCTAAAGTATCTCTAAGACCCATCTCCTCATAGCTGATCACGTGGGAAGGATCTGGGATGTATTTCCTCAACATAGAAACTTGAAACACGTTGTGAATTGGGGATAGAACTGGTGGTAAAGCTAGCCTGTAGGCAACTGAACCCACTCTCTCAAGTATCTCGAATGGGCCAATAAACCTAGGGCTTAGCTTACCCTTCTTCTCAAACCTCATAGCTCCCCTTAGCAGTGCTACTCACAAAAATACCTGATCTCCCACATCAAATTCCAAATCCCGGTAGTGAATATCTACGTAGCTTTTTTTTCCAACTCTGAGCTGCACTAGTTCTGTTTTTAATAAGTCGGACTTTATCATACGTCTGTTGCACCAATTCTGGTCCTAGAACCCGCCTCTCACCTATTTCATCCTAGTATAATAGAGAATGGCACATTCTACCATATAATCCCTCATAAGGTGTCATCCCGATACTGGCCTAGTAGCTATTATTATATGCGAACTTGACCAGCGGCATATACTAGGTCCAACTACCCCCAAAATCCAGCACACATGCTCGTAGCATATCCTCAAGTGTCTGGATTGACCTCTTTTTCTACCCATCAGTCTGAGGATGAAAAGTTGTGCTGAATGATAACTGAGACCCCAAAGCGTCTTGCAAACTCCTCCAAAACAATGACGTGAAACATAGGTCTCGGTTTGAAACTATTATTACTGGCACACCATGGGGTCGAACTATCTTCTGAATATATAACTCTTCCAGTCTGTTCTTAAAGTAGTTAACTTTAATAGGAAGAAAATGAACAATCTTTGTCAGTCGGTCTACGACCACCCAATTAGCATTCTATCCATGCACCACCGGCAGTAACCCTATAACGAAATCCATATATATATGATCCCACTTCCACTCAAGGATGTGGAGTGGCTGCAATTATCCCGTCGGTCTCTGGTGCTCAGCCTTTACCTTCTGGAACATCAAACACTGCTTTACAAACTCAGCTATCTCCCTCTTCATGCCACTCCACTAGAAGGGTTCCCAAAGGTCTTGATTCATTTTAGTGCTTCCATGATGCACTGTGTAAAGGGATTTGTGTACCCCCTCTAAGATAGTCCTCCTAATCTCAGCATCTGTAAGTACGCACAATCTAGTATGGAACCTCAGAGCTCCATCATCTAAAATATTAAATTCCTCCCCCTGTCTATCCTGCACTTTATCTATCAGCTCCACCAATTCTGCGTCATTTCTCTAAGTAGCTTTAATTTTCTTCTACAAAGTAAGTTGTAACACTAGGTTGGCAATAAATTCCTAGTGATTATCCTCTACTAGCTATACACTGAGCCTCTCCAAATCCATTTGAATTGAATGCTGAATCTCCACTGCTAACAGTGTTGCACCCACTGATTTCTAGCTCAGAGCATCAGCCACCACGTTTACTTTCCCTGGGTGGTAGCTGATGGTGTGAAAGTTGAGGTGTAGTCCCAAAGGGGTGGGGGTGAATTGGGTTATTAAAATTTCTTTCAAAATTTTTAATGAATTCTTAAGCTCTTGATGATTTATGAACAACACAGCTCAAGCTTGATTCTTTATTCAATCCATAACCACAAAAACTTAAATGAACAAGCAATCCTCAAAACCAATCAACCAAAACAATTGATTTACCAAGCACAAGTGATCAAAAACATAAACATCCACATAACCAATCAACATCTAAGTAATCAAAAACAAAATACTCAAGCAAATATAATTTTTAGCACTTTGGTAATTTCAGTTTTTGTTAATAGCTCTGTGTGTATGATTATTTCAAGCCCTATAGTGAATGTAATTTGATTCAATGCAAACCACAACTCAAATCCCAAACAACTCAAAATTTAAATAAACTCTCAGTTAATTTGTCTTTGGGTGCTGACCAATCAATGTACTCCCTTTGAGGTTTCTGCAAAGTATTAATCAACCAACGTACTCCCTTTTGGTTTCCGCAATCCCAAAACCAAATTAAAACTTCAGTTTATTTAATTTCCAAATTACATAGTATATATGATTAAGAAATTAAATCATCCACGCAGTTTATATGTTTGCTGGAATTTAAAGAGAGTAAGGGAAAGAGAAGGAGACACCATTTTTTTTACGAGGTTTGGCTTATCCCCAGCCTATGTCCTCGCCTTAGGCAAACCACCTAAGGATTCCACTATACCTGTTCCTTTTCGGGTGGAACAAAACCATTACACACTCCTTTAGTAGGCTAGAGTGATCACCTCTCCAAACGATACCCCACGTTTGGGCATTCCTTCAATAGGCTAGAGTAATCACCTCTCCAAGCGATACCCCATGCTTGGTCAATGACCCAAAAACTAGAATCATCAAGAAATGAGAAACAAAAGCTACATACAATAATGCTTTCACACAAAGCAGATTAGTACGAATTCAGCACTATGCACTTCAAAATTTAAATATCAAGATGAAATAGAATTGAAGCTCAAGATAAGATATCACCGGAGATTCTTTCTTCGGATTTTAAAAACTTAGTAGCAAGTTAGAACTGTGTCTTTTGATCAACAACAATTCAATATAACCCTTCCAGCAAGAGTGAGCTTTGTGAGAGATTGAAAGTAGGATGTTTGATTGCTGATTTTTGCTTGGTTATTTGATTCCTTGGGGTTAAAGGAGTATTTATAGACTATTTAGAGTGAGTTTCCTTGTTTTCCAAGTTACTTGGAGTGTCCATCAAGTTTTTACAACGTTTAAATTTGAAAAACTAATTTTTAGAATTTTCTTGTTGAAGCTCAAAATTTTAAATCCCGCAGGGTCAGTCGGCTAAGTCACTTGACTGGGTCATTTTTATACAGGTCAGTTGGCTGGACAGGCGGCTAATACCATTCTATCTATCTAGAAATTAATTCATTTAAATGTCAATCGGCTGTCTGAACATCATTCAAAATGGTCAGTCGGCTAGACAGTCCCTGTGTTAGTCGGCTGACTAAACTCAATTCAATTTTGTCCATCGGCTGGATAGTTCAGTTTAAATGTTTCAAAGGTTGTGGAAGGTTAGTCAGCTAAGGAACCATGGTGCTATCTATTCAATCAGATGAACATACCCTTTTTCCAAAACTTTCATTTTTTTTAAGATTTTAAACCCTTGTTATTTGAAAAACTCAATTGTGACTTTTCAAAATCATTTTCCAGAGTTTTCAAAAACTGGTCTCCAAGTCTTAATTGCATCCTAAAGAGCTTCAAAGTATTTCATAAGATATTTAAACATTAAGTACTTACATAAAGACTTTCTTAAGACTTTGATATTCTAAGTGCTTAAGTCTTTATGCTTGTCTTTCTTTGACTCTCTTTTCTTCAAGCTTTAAGCTATTAACAAGTTTCTCTTTAACATCCACACTCTCGTGATCTTCAAGATTTAATAGATATCATCTTTGAATTTATGCTTTAATGTTCTTTAAGCTTCATTTGATCATCCTTCTTTGAAGCATAAGCTTTCATGAATCCTTCTGAACACTTAACCTTGCTTTCTCATAGTTGAGTCCTGAAATGTCATCACTTAACCAAATATGTTAAGTTCCACTTGTTTATTACCATCAAAATGGGATGTTAAGCCTTGTAAGGCCAACATAGTGCAATCATAATCTTTAATGAGCTCTAACCATCTTCTTTGCCTCATATTCAACTCTTCTTGGGTGAAAAAATACTTCAAATTTTTATGGTTAGTGAAGATCTCACATCTCCCACCATAAAGATAATGCCTCCAAATATTTAGAGCATACACCACTACAGGTAACTCTAAGTCATGTACTGGGTAGTTCTTTTCATACTCCTTAAGTTTTCAAGAAGCATAAGCAATAACCCTCTTGTGCTCCATCAACACACACCCGAGTCCCTTATGGGATGCATCACTGTATATAACAAATCTATCCTCTCCTAATGGAATAGATAATATCGGTGCAGTGACTAGTCGCTGCTTCGATTCTTGGAAGCTCTGCTCACAATCATCGGTCCATTCAAACCTCACATTCTTCCTCGTGAGTCATGTCAGTGGACCCGATAATCTAGAAAAGCCATCCACAAAACGCCAGTAGTACCCTGCCAGACCTAGGAAGCTTCTGATCTCCTGAACATTCACCGGTCTTACCCAATTCACTAAGGCTTCTATCTTACTCAGATCTACTGATATGCCATTCCAGAGATCACATGCCCAAGAAAAATGACCTACGTCAGCCAGAATTCACATTTCTTGAATTTAGCTTATAGCTTCTTTTCCCTTAATACTTGCAATAC
Source organism: Malania oleifera (assembly GCF_029873635.1). NCBI lineage: Eukaryota > Viridiplantae > Streptophyta > Magnoliopsida > Santalales > Ximeniaceae > Malania > Malania oleifera. The sequence goes on from NC_080420.1 coordinate 73,142,063, forward strand.
CAACCTCAAATGATCTTTATGCTCCTCAAAACTCTTTGAATTGACCAGTATATAATCAATAAATACCACAAAAAACTGGTCCAGGTTCTAATGGAACACCCGATTCATTAGGTCTATAAATGCTACCGGTGCATTAGTCAATCCAAGCGGCATTACCAAGAACTCATAGTGCCCATACCTGGTTCAAAAAGTTGTCTTTGAAACGTCCTCTGCTTTAACTTTCACCTAGTGATATCCCGAATGAAGGTTAATCTTGGAGTAGACCTGGGTCCTCTGGAGTTGATCAAATAAATCATTAATTCTGGGAAGAGAATATTTATTCTTGACTGTCACTTTATTTATCTCTCTATAATCAATCCTCATCCTCATAGTCTCGTATTTCTTCTTCACGAAGAGGACTGGTGCTCCCCAAGGCAACACGCTAGGCCTAAAAAATTCTTTATCCAACAACTCTTGCAGCTGGTCTTTCAATTCTTTCAGTTCGGTTGGAGCCATTCTCTAGGGTGCTTTAGATATTGGTGCTAACCCTCGTTGTAAATCCACGGCAAATTCAATCTCTCGATCTGGTGGTAAACCAGGTAACTCTTTTGGAAAAACATCTAAAAATTTTCTGACTACCGAAACATCAGCTTGTTTCAATTCTTCCTTTAGGCATCTCCTTCATATAAGCAACATACCCCTGGTAACCACCCTGAAACAGCCTCCTCACCTGAATAGCCGACACTAACTATGGCGAGGCGCGCACATATGATCCCATGAATCTAAATTCCTGCTTACCTGGGGGTTTGAATATCACTTCTTTTTTATGGCAATCAATGTTGGCATAATTAGCTTCCAATCAGTCCATACCTAATATCACATCAAACCCCTACATGTATAATACCATGAGATCGGCTGGTAATACTTTCTCCTTAATGCCCACTGGATAGTTTTTAAGTTCCCTTCTACATCTCACTACTGATTCAGATGGTGTGGCAGTAGACAACTCAACATCTAACTATGTCTCAACTTCAGATAATTTGACATACCCTAATGATACAAAAGAATGGGTGGTACCCAGGTCAAATAAAACAACAGTTTTATATCATAAAGTAATAAGAATACTTGTCACCATGTCACCTACAGCCTCGGCGTCTCCTGGCGTCAATGCATAGACCCTCGCTGGGGCTGTGTTCCTCTGCTAGCCTCTACGGGTTCTTGGCCTCGATAGTTTTGTGTTATATGGCCTGGTCTACAACTGTAGTAGTAGACATTCCTCCCTGCTCGACATTCTCCCTTGTGTCTTCTCCCATATGTTAGGCAAACAGGATAGGTCTACTCACCCTGAACCTCACGGCTCCCAATATCTGCCCTCTGCCCACCGCTATGTCCACCTCTCCTCCATGGGCCCCAACTAGAGCCTACTTGAAATCCAGGAGGTGTAGGCCTCTTCCCCTGGTTCGAGTTCATAAACTCCTCAGCCTGAGCATCTCCAGTGGAAGAGTGAATATAGTGACCCGAAGAATATTATTATTTTAATAATAAAGAGAGAGGAAAATGGAAATAGGAATAGAAAGAGGCAGTAGGCTTTGACGACGAACGCTCTGCGTTCGTCGATGACATTGCATTTTGGAAATAATAATAATAATAATAATAATAATAATAATAATAATAATAATAATTTCAAGGAATTGCCTAGACTCATCAATTAATACAGGAGTTCGTCAACGAGTGCATAAGGAATTTCGTCGACAAATATAGGGTTTTGTCGACGAAGGTCTTCATAACCTCGTCGACGAAGGCAAGATTTCATCGAAGGGAAACTACCGAGCAAAGGATGGGCTGCTCTGAATTTCATCGACGAATACAGGGTTTCGTCAACGAATTTAATGAAGGACTCGTCAACGATGTGACGTGTCTCGTCGACGAATCTGGCCCTATAAGTAGTGAAAAATAGGATTTTTATCCATTTTCAATGCCGCTCTCTCTCGCCTCTCTCTTTCTACATCCCTCTCTCACTTCTCTCTTCATTTTTCGGCCTATTCCTCGCCGGATTGAAGATCTAAAGCCACCACGACATTCTTGGCGGAGTTCTCTTCAAGTTTTCTAGGACGAATCGTCGGTGGGATCGAGTTGGAATTCATCCCAAATTCAGGGTAAAACCTTTTAGCCCATATTTGGCCTTCTGAGAGTTATAGGAATAGGCAAAAAAATACTGATATTCTATTTTGGAAAATGTTGTTTTCAGGGTGTTATGTAAGAGGCCCTGCGGGTGTTAGGCAAGTATACCGTAGGGGCTTTCCAGTAGTTAGGTAAGGGAAATATGCTATGCTAGGTATTTTTAAAACATTATATAGTTTATTAAATTATGAAAATTATGTATTAAATTATGGTGTGGTTTGAGAATATGAATGTAGTACGGAGTTATGTTTACGAATTTTAGTATCATGATTTTACGTATTTCAATACCATGATTATACGAATTCTAATACCATGATTATACGAACTTCAGTATTATGATTATGCAGTCTTCAGTATTATGATTATGCAGTTCTCAGTATTATGATATATGAATTACAATACAGTTTATGCAATATCATGGTTATTACGATTATTTCAGAATCATGGTAAATCAGATAGTTGTATATAGAAATATATTATATAGTATCAGACCCTGTTGGACTATGCAGTTATAGAGCACGGTACCGTTGCTACAAATATTATGTTATGTTATGAGTGCAACCACCTATTTAGATAATATGTGGTAGTAGGTCGATCACCTAGGCCCTTGAGGTGGACAGGCTCCCCATCAAATATGGGTTGATGTGGGTAGATCATACTAATGTAGTATAGTGATTTATTCCTGGTTGGCCAATTAGGGTAAATCCCGCCTACAAGCCGCACAACCCTGTCATGAGGGGTTAATTCATGACACACAGTTATCCACAAGGAAAGTTTTCAGTTACTATTACGTATTACAGATTTATAGAAATAGGGAACATACTTATGTATAATAGAAGTATTTTGAATAGTAACCTGCAATACTGTTATGTTAAGCAACATGAAAAGGGGGTGAATTTTATTACTTATACTGTATTTACATATTCAGTTATACATGTTTATATGAAAATGGATTTTCATAATATTGTAGCTCATTTTCCACACACTAGTAATAGCATATTTCGTCTTACTGAGCATTGGCTCATCCCAGTGTTGAATCATTTTTCAGGTGATCCAGATAGGCGAGCAGACCAGGCTCACAGATAAAGGGGCTTCAGTAGTGCTCAATCAGTGAAGTGAGTATTGTGGAGGATTTTTGTATATTCTAGCATAGTTGGGGATATTTTGGGAACAGTGATCTGTGTATATTTTGGAAAACATGTTAGCACTCTGGTATTGTATTGTATATAATTATATATGGTTATGTTTATTTGATTCTGCTTCTTGCTGCTTAGGTTAATGATTGGGTTTACCCCTAGTGTGGTATCAGAGTATGTAGATTATCATAGTATATAAAAAAAAAAAAAAAACATGGAAATTAAGCAGATCGTTACAGTTTGGTATCAGAGTAAACGGCTAGTTACCCCGATCCCTGGGAACTCTCGCTTATGAATGATTGTGGTGAAGTAAGACTCTCCGCCTGGGGGCTTGCTGAATTGAGGGACGGCGATACGTAACACCTCAATCTCAGTGAGTGCTCTGATAGGTACCCGTTGTTGCCACGAGCGCAAGGCCCACAAGGTTAAGTGACAATGCCCGAAAGGGGGACGCTACAGTTTGGTATCAGAGCCTAGGTTGCTAGGTTCTGTAGACTTTAGAGTGTAGCAGAAGCAATACCAGAGTATAGGAAAAGGATTTGAGGTTTGTTCTGTGTTTAGGTACAGGATTACCATGGTGGTTTCTGTGTTTTTCCTAGGGTGATGATTTCAGGAAAACCATAGTAAACTATTGTCAGGTCGTGTGTCTAGGTGACAAAACTGGATATTGAGTAAAGGTTAGGAAAGGTAATTAATTTTGAGTTGGTACAGGATAGGTTTGTATAGGAGATAAAGTGCTTAAGTGTGTTTCTTGTTTTCAGGATGGACCCAGGAAGTAGTGGCACGAATGCTGGGGAGGATAGGCCAGGACCTTCCAGCATAGGTGGAGGAGATACAGATGTTGTACTATGAAGCATCCCTCAGCAGGTGATGGCTGAGATGGCTAGGAGCTCTAGGGAGTGTGGCTGTTTGATTGAGCAATTTACACGGATGAAGCCCCCATCCTTTGCTGGAGGAGATGACCCGATTATAGCTGAGAATTGGGTCTAGGATATCGAAGAGATATTGGTGGTGCTTCCTTGTACGGATAAGCAGAAGGTAGCATTTGCGGAATTCAAGTTGACAAGGAAGGCGAAGCACTGGTGGAGAGCAGCATGCCTAATAGAGGAGCAGAGGTCGGTTCCAGTTCTAGTGACGTGGGACCGATTTAAGGATCTGTTCTTCGAGCTATATTTCCCAGCTATCGTTCGAAGTGCAAAGGCAGCAGAGTTTCTGCATTTGGTACAGGGGTAGATGACTGTATCCTAGTACGTGGCTCAGTTTGTCGAGTTGTCGCGTTTTGCTCCACATTTGGCACCTGATGAAAAGAAAAAGGCGAGAAATTTTGAAGAAGGAATGAGGCAGAATCTGTTTGAGCAGGTAATTGGTTTTAGGGCTCAGACATTCACAGAGGTTGTAGATAGAGCTGCGATCATTGAGAGTGGCATACAAAGGGGTGTAGCAGCTCGGAGTCAGAGGAAGAGGCCTGCGCCTCAGGGTTTTCAGGCTAGCACCAGTAGGGGTCCATGGAAAGGAGGTCGTGATAGGGGAGACCAAAGGCAGATGGTACGACCTCGTGGGAACCAGGGTGTATCGTCTTACTCGGTGTGTCAGACATGCAGGAGACATCATTTGGGGGAGTGCCGAGAAGGCAGAGGAGTATGTTATCGTTGTGGGAGACCCAGCCACGTAGTACGCGAATGCCCAGTTTAGCCAGACCAAGTCCCAGCTCCTAGGCCCTATCAAGGAGGACATCAGGTAGCTCGGGGAGGATACCAGACGCCTCGGGGTGGCCAGCAAAGAAATGTAGCCCCAGCGCGAGTATACGCTCTAACGCCAGGAGATGCAGAGGTTGCTACGGATGTGGTGATAGGTACATTTACTATTTCATCATATCTAGTTATTGTTCTTTTTGACTTGGGTGCTACTTATTCTTTTATTTCTGCATCTTATGTTAAATTATCTGAGAGTGAGACCCAGTCATTAGATATAGCGTTGTTGGTAGCTGCACCATCAGGATCAGTGATCAGATGTCAGAGGATACTTAGGGGCTATCCGATAGAAATTCAGGGGAAAGTGTTACTAGCAAATCTTATTTTGTTTGACATGTGTGGGTTCAATATAATTCTGGGTATGGACTGGTTGGCTATCAATCATGTCAGCATTGATTGTTTCCAGAAAGAAGTAATTTTCAGACCTCCTATAGAGTCGGAATTCAAATTCGTTGGTTCACGGGTACATGCTCCAACACAACTAGTGTCCGCTATGCAGGCAAGTAGATTACTCCTGAATGGAGGTCAGGGGTTCATAGCATTTGTGAAATAATTATCTGAAAATGAATTGAAGATTGACAGCACTCCAGTAGTACGAGAATTCCCAAATGTTTTTCCAGAGAAGCTACCAGGGTTGCCTCCTGTGCACGAGGTAGATTTTCCTATAAATTTACCTTCAGGGACTACGCCAATTTCTAAAGTTCCCTATCATATGGCTCCAGCTGAATTGGGAAAATTAAAGGAGCAATTGCAGGATTTGTTGAATAAGGGGTTTATATGACCCAGTGTATCGCCGTGTGGAGCTCCAGTGTTGTTCGTAAAGAAGAAAGACGGGTCCATGAGAATGTGTATTGATTATAGAGAAATTAACAAAGTTACTATTAAGAATAAATATCCTCTACCCCATATAGACAATTTATTTTATCAACCCCAGGGTACATGAGTATATTCCAAGATTGACCTCAGATCCGGGTATCATCAAGTGAGAGTAAAAGCGGAGGACGTCGCGAAGACAGCCTTCAGGACTAGGTATGGGCACTATGAATTTCTTGTTATGCCATATGGTTTGACGAATGCCCCAGCCGTGTTCATGGACTTGATGAACAGAGTTTTCCACCAGTATCTAGATCAGTTTGTGGTAGTTTTCATTAATGATATACTGGTGTACTCGAGGAATTTTGAGGATCATGAGGTGCATTTAAGGCAGGTGCTGCAGACTCTCAGGGTGGAGAAGCTTTATGCCAAGTTTAGTAAGTGTGAGTTTTGGCTTGAGAAGGTGGCATTTTTAGGCCATGTGATCTCAGGGGATGGTATTTCAGTGGATCCCAGCAAGATTGATGCGGTGGTAAATTGGGCTAGGCCGAGAAATGTGCAGGAAGTTAGGAGCTTCTTAGGACTGGCAGGTTATTACCACCGTTTTGTTGAGGGGTTTTCGGCTTTGTTAGGTCCTCTCATGCGGTTGACTAGGAAAAATTCTAGATTTGTGTGGGATGAAGAGTGTGAGCAGAGCTTCTAGGAATTAAAGCAGCAGCTCATCACTGCACCAGTTTTAACAATTCCATCGAGAGGCAATGATTATGTTATTTACAGTGACGCGTCTTTGAAAGGACTTGGCTGTGTGCTGATGCAACATGGTAGGGTGATAGCATATGCGTCGAGGCAGTTGAAAGAATATGAAAAGAACTACCTTACTCATGATCTGAAATTGGCTGCGGTTGTACATGCATAGAAGATCTAGAGGCATTACTTATATGGTGAGAGGTGTGAAATATTTTCAGATCACAAGAGCCTAATGTACTTCTTTACACAGAAAGAATTGAATATGCGGCAGAGGAGGTGGTTGGAACTCATTAAGGATTACGACTGTACCATCAGTTACTACCCAGGTAAAGAAAATGTGGTAGCCGATGCACTGAGCCGTAAATTAGGAGACATAACACAGCTAACAGCAGTAGTTCAATATCCGACTCTGATGGACTTAGAGAGACTTGGTGTGGAATTAGTGGAGGATGATCCTCAGGTGCTTATTGCCTGTTTTTTTGTACAGCCCACATTGTATGAAAAGATTAAAGCTGCTCAGAGAAATAATCCAGAGTTAGTGGAGGTGTTTGCTAGAGCATAGGATGGTCGGGGAGAGAAGTTCATCATTTCTGATGATGGGGTTTTGAGATTTCGCACCAGATTATGTGTGCATGCAGATGACAGCATCAGGAGGACGATTTTAGAGGAGGCACACAGATCTCTATACACTGTTCATCCTGGCAGTACGAAAATGTATAGGGATCTGCAAGATTATTTCTGGTAGAGTGGCATGAAGAGGGAGATAGCAGAGTTTGTGCGGCAGTATTTGACGTGTCAGCAGGTTAAAGCTGTGCACCAGAGGTCGGCTGGTCAGTTGCAGCGACTTTTAATTCCTGAGTGGAAGTGGGACCATGTATCCACGGATTTTGTTACTAGGCTGCCGCCAGCGTCGCATGGTCAGAATGCTATCTGGGTGATAGTTGATAGATTGACAAAGACAACGCACTTTCTACCCATCAAAGTCAACTACCCTATGAACCAATTAGCAGAGATTTATATACAGGAGATTGTTCGACCACATAGAGTGTCGGTATCCATAGTCTCAGACCGTGATTCTCGTTTTACATCATGGTTCTGGAGGAGTTTACAGGAAGCACTAGGGACTCAGCTAGCATTCCGCACAACTTTCCACCCTCAGACCGATGGTCAGACTGAGAGAACGATCCAGGTATTAGAAGATATGCTTCGTGCTTGTGTGCTAGACTTTGGAGGTAGCTGGATTCAGTTTTTGCCGCTAGTTGAATTTTCTTATAATAGCAGTTATTAAACTAACATTGGCATGGCACCTTACGAGGCATTATATGGTAGGAGATGTAGATCTCCTCTTTTCTAGGATGAAGTAGGTGAAAGGCGAATTTTGGGTCCAGAAATAATTCAGCAAGCATGTGATAAAGTCCGACTTATTCGAGATAGGATTAGTGCAGCGCAAAGTCGGCAGAAAAGCTACACGGATACTCGCCACCGAGAATTGGAATTTGAAGTGGGTAATCATGTATTTCTGAGAATAACTCCACTTAAGGGGATATTGAGATTTAGGAAGAAGGGTAAGTTGAGCCCTAGGTTTATTGGCCCTTTTGAGATACTTAAGAAGATTGGGTCAGTATCCTATCAGCTAGCTTTACCGTCATCCCTATTTCGAGTTCATGACGTATTTCATGTGTCTATGTTAAGGAAATACGTCCCAGATCCTTCCCATATCATCAGCCACATAGAATTGGAAGTTAGTAAGGCTTTAGCATATGAAGAAGCTCTAGTACAGATCTTAGATAGGAAAGAACAAGAATTGCACAACAAGAAGATACCATTGGTGAAAGTTCTATGGAGAAACCACGCGATTGAGGAAGCATCATGGGAGCTTGAACATGAAATCAGACATAAATATCCCTATTTATTTGATGAATTATAGTACTGATGTATATTCTTAGATGGTAATTTTATTTTGTTGAGTCCAGTGTAATTGTAATGTAGAGTATAGGTTAGGTAGTATTTTGGTTATGGAGGAAATTTTCTTTTATGGTTGTAATCTCCCAGAACTATCCATGTAACCACGATATTCCTCCGCCATAAGTGAGGACAGGTAATAAAATAAGTTGACCATTTTCTTTTATTGGATGATGAAGAGTATAGATAGAGATGCAGATAGTAAATTTTAAGGACGAAATTTTATAAGGAGGGGAGAATGTAGTGACCCGAAGAATAATATTATTTTAATAATAAAGAGAGAGGAAAATGGAAATATAAACAGAAAGAGACAGTTCTCAGTATTATGATATATGAATTACAATACAGTTTAGGCAATATCATGGTTATTACGATTATTTCAGAATCATGGTAAATTAGATAGTTGTATATAGAAATATATTATATAGTATCAGACCCTGTTGGACTATGCAGTTACAGAGCACGGTACCGTTGCTATAGATATTATGTTATGTTATGAGTGCAACCACCTATTTAGATAATATATGGTAGTAGGTCGATCACCTAGGCCCTTGACGTGGACAGGCTCCCCATCAGATATGGGTTGAGGTGGGTAGATCATACTAATGGAGTATAGTGATTTATTCCTGGTTGGCCAGCCAGGGTAAATCCCTCCTACAAGCCGCACAACCCTATCATGAGGGGTTAATTCATGACACACAGTTATCCACAGGGAAAGTTTTCAGTTACTATTACGTATGTACAGATTTACAGAAACAAGGAACATACTTATGTATAATAGAAGTATTTTGAATAGTAACCTACAATACTGTTATGTTAAGCAACATGAAAAGGGGGTGAATTTTATTACTTATACTGTATTTACATATTAAGTTATACATGTTTATATGAAAACGGATTTTTAAAATACTGTAGCTCATTTGCCACACACTAGTAATAGCATATTTTGTCTTACTGAGTGTTGGCTCATCCCAGTGTTGAATCATTTTTCAGGTGATCCAGGTAGGCGAGCAGACCAGGCTCGCAGATAGAGGGGCTTCACTAGTGCCCTGTCAGTGAAGTGCGTATTGTGGAGGATTTTTGTATATTCTAGCATAGTTGGGGATATTTTGGGAACAGTGATCTGTGTATATTTTGGAAAATATGTTAGCACTCTGATATTGTATTGTATATAATTATATATGGTTATGTTTATTTGATTCTGCTTCTTGCTGCTTAGGTTAATGATTAGGTTTACCCCTAGTATGGTATCAGAGCATGTAGATTATCATAGTATATATAAAAAAAAAAAACATGGAAATTAAGTAGGTCGTTATAGTGAATGTATAGATCATAGAAAATTTCTTTAAAACAGTTCCATGCCAGGGTTGCTGAATTTGGCCTTTGTTCTTCGAATAGCTTCACCAACATCCACCAATGCTTGGCCTCCCCAGTCATTTTAAAAACATCATACAAAACCTTCTACTCGTTTTCACAACAGAGACTTACCAATAAACCCTCCATCTCTTGGATCCATTCCTTCGCAACAGCTCCTCCCGTAAAATTTGGGGGATTCATATAGATAAATTGCTTTATAGAGCAGCTCAGGTCAGCTGGTGGGCAGTTATATCCCCTAAAGTTCTGCACAATACCTGTCTTGACTTGCTGGTCTGCACTTTGCAGCATCTATTCAAAGCCACTGCCACCCATGTTGAAAGCCCTTATGTTGCCACTACTTCCAATATTCATGTTGCTGTTCTCAGGGTCCATTCTGAAAAGAAAATAAACATGGTTTGAGGACCCTATCTTTATAATACAACTAATACATTTATCTAATTAAAATCTCATATCATCAATCAACCTAACGTGCTTATTTTCAATTTAAGATTCAGTCCAGCAATTTAGAAACACAGCCCAACAATAGTTTACTATGACTTTCTTGAAATCATCACCCAAGGAAAGACACATAAACCACTACGAAAATCCAGCTTCCCAATCACGGAACTAAACCCTAACTACTCTTCTTATTTTCCCAACATTAACTCATTGAAATTCTATTCTATCCCAATTTCTATCCTTCTCAAAATTTCATTCCTATATTCTAGTATTGTTTTCTGTTATACACTAGAGTCTATAGAATCTAGCAACCTAGGCTCTGATACCAAATCATAACGACCCAAAAATTCATACCATTTTTGTTGTACTGTATAAATGAATACTGTAAAATTATACTACTCTAAAAATCTATTATAACATCTCGGCCCCAAAGTGGACACCAAAGAATTCCTGTTTATAAGATAACATACCTATACAATAAAAAACATGAAATCATTTAACCATAATTACAATACCAGAATTCAATATTTTTGCCAAAACATATATATATATATATACATATCTCTCTAGTATTCCCCACTAAATCATCTAGGATCTACATAAAAATACATCCCCCATCATTCACTCACCTTACAGTCAGGGCAGGTCAAAGTCTCCTCTATCTCTAAGTTTGATCTGCTCATCTAATTAGATCACTTGAAATATTTAATTTACTAGGATGAAACAACACTCAGTAAGATGTAATATGCTATTACCAGTGTGTGACAACTAACTTTACATGAACAATATACTTTTAATCAACTAAAACTCAGATAACATGTAAAATAAAATACAATATAACTATGTGGCTTAAAATACAACTGTTTCTGAACTTTCTATATAATCATACTTTTAGTAACTATAGGTATATCTTCTATTTTATGTAACTCTATATATGTATATATACATACATAACTGTGAAAACTTCCTTGGATGGTATGTTATGATTTAACCCCTTATTACAGGGTTGTGAGGCCCGCAGGCGGGACTTAACACTGGTTAGCCTACTAGGATAAGTCAACTGAAACCTCTATTGTCAGATCGGCCACCTCAACTTGGACTACCAGGGAGTCTGCAGTATCTCCCAAGGTATGATCGACTACTCATAAAATCCACACACTATCTAAGATATGTGGTTGCACTCTATACTATAATAGCTACAGTACCGTGCTTTGTAATCTGATATGGTCCATCAGGGTTTTTATACATCTTATTGATTTTCTATGATTTTGTACAACTGTAATAACCATGATTCTAAAAAGTTGTATTATTCATAACGCTGTAATAAACTCATCTGTATAAACTGTAATAATTGTATGTTATAGTTCTGTAATATCTGTATATCATGGTTCCGTAATCTGTATATCATGGTACTGTAATCTGTGTATCACGGTGCTATGAAAACTGTATATCTGAATAACATTGTACATCTGAATAAACTGTAATATCTGAATAAAACTGTATATATGAATAAACTATGTAAATCATAGTTCTGTAAAACACTCAATAGCCATAGCTCTGTAAATAAAACTGTATAATCTGTTTATCATAATTCTATAAAACTACATAATCGTATTTCTATAAAAGTTGAGTAGAATTCTGTATTATACTAATATTTCTCATTCCACACAAATAAATAAAACTCATTAACTGTAATCTGTAAAACTGTATATTTTCTTACTCTGGAAACCCATAAACATATACTACACTTTTCTGGTAAAAAATTCAAATTTAACTAGCATAGCATATTTCCCTTACCTGACTAACTGAAATTCATATACTATTTTTCTAACTTACGCCTACAGTGTTCGTGATTCCAAGACCCTAAAATAATACACATATGTATATATCCCTGTCAATCAACTGAATATCAAGAATAATTATCATATTCACATTTTTCCTGAACACACATATTCATACTTTCCTAAACTTTAAATTATTTATTATCTTTACCTGGGTTCCTGAGAAAACACCCACTGGGATCCTCAACCCATGCCTGTGGTGTTTGAAAACTCAAACCCCGAAATCACAATACCCTAATTTAATTAACTCTAACTTCAGTATATTTTCATGTAATACAAGATCTGGGTGCAAAAAAACCTACTAACTATATAAATCCTAAAATAATCCACTTACCCCGATTTTGGGATGGTACCTGAACTACTCAAACCAAAATTCTGCTCTGGCTAAGTTGTAAAGAATTTCCCCGGGATCATCATGGTAACTTCTGATCATTGAAATGGGGTGAATCGGAGCAAGAAATAAAGAGAAAAGGTAGAGGATCCGAATTCTAAAGAGAGAAAACAGAGAAAGAGAGTTTTTCTCACCAAAATCTAACTTTTTGCGAATTTATAGATGGCTGGCCGTGTGGCTTTGTATACGAGACACGTGGACTCGTCCACGAACCAATGAAGGGAGTTCGTTGATGAACCCATGAACTTTGTCACCGAACTTGAATGTTCTGAAATCCTACTCTTTGTATCTCTTCGTCGACGAGACACAAGTCCTCATCAACGAGTCAAAGATGGCTGATCGTCGACGAGCTTAGGGTACTTGTCGACAAAGCCCTGTAGATTCCTTTATAATTTCTTTTTCCTTATTTTCTCCTTTCTTTTCTTTTCTTTACTGTTTTTCTTCATTATTTCCATAATTTAAATCTTTCGGGTCTCTACAATATGGGATTTAACATGTACAGACCTAACTAATTATATTGCATGCATTATAGACAATGGATAAAGATAAAATTTTCAGTTTACATTCACTCATCCCAAAAAAAAAATTAAAGCATGTAGTTATCTTAACAGTCTTAGTGTATAATTTTTGGACTTGATTGTGTTGGGAAAGTCTACCAAAATTTCGGCAGCATGCTATCTATAAATTAGACATTTCCCAAAAAAAAAAAAAATCATGCACTAAAACCTAATAGATTCAAGCAGGTAATTTATAATAATTTGCATCATACAGATACCATTCAATTTAAGCATGCGAGAACCTGTATTCACTACCAGTATGCAATTCACATCACTGCATCAGCCATGCAGGAGGCATTCAGTACAAGCATGCATTTCTTTAGACAATATCTATAGACTATCCATTAAGTAATATATTCATTTTACAAGCAATGGATAGTTGCATTCAGCTCAAAGCAAATAATAGTAAAATAAAAAAAAGTATCCATTCATTAGAAAGTATATTCATTTAGCACAATTGGATATTTACATTTAGCTCAACAATAAATCATTCAAAAAATATAAGCACGAATTTAAAATATTTATTGGATGAATTTTAAAATTACTACCCCCCCCCCCCTCAATTATGCAGCCAAAGAATTATATGTTCAATTAATAGTATTTGGCATAACATATATTTTCAAATATGGGGAAAAATTCCTTTAATTTATTATTTGAAAATGATTTATTGTTTAAGCTCAATGATGAGTTCAGGAAAACAAAATATATAGAATATTAATTTCCTAAACCCCCTAATCTGTGTGATGGACAAATCATGCTATATTTAAGATATTCATACTAAAGCATATATAGCATTAAAAATCTTTTAGCAGATAAAACATTTTGTACATTTGACAGGGATAGCCAATATCTTCATATATTATCCAATCATAATCATATGTATATATATGTTAAGCTTAGATTAATTATGATCATTAAGACTCATGTATTGGCTAGATTTTCTTAGGGTTTTTAGTATAACAATAGTGTATATTAAGGTATAGAATTTTAAGCAGTATACACTATTTAAGCATTTAAAGCTTTCTAACCCTTTATATAATTTATCCTAACATCTTATGAGTATTGAAAAATTTATTTTTAAGTACACCTCATAAGATTACACGCAGTCATAACAAGATTCACATAGTAAGAATAAACATAAAACATACAACATGTGAATCAAACATCAAATAAAGTAGAAGGAGGAAGATATATACCTTGCCAATTTACTCCTTCTTAATCGTTTGAGCACAAAGTGGTGTCTTTTTCTCTCTCGATTTTTCCAGAATTCTATTGTTCCCAAAATTCCTTAGGACTACTACAAGACATAATCTTTTAAAGACATTAGTAGCTAAGGCATCACATAAATATATACATGGCATTCAAATGATTTGCATTAAAACTATGTCATGCAGATTCAAATCTTTTTCAGGTTTGGGAAACATGCATCTTTTAAAAAACGTTTTAATGGGATATGAAAGACTTCGATAAACACTTTCCAAATCCTCCAATCAATTGATTTTACAAAAGTATTTTAAATAATCAAACATTAAAATCTATATAATATAAGTAGTAGAGGATTTGTAAAGTAATGACCCTCAAAACAAGGATACACCAGATATGGGTCGTTGCAATATTTATGCAAATAGCGATTAACCTTATTGCAACCTGGCTCTGATAACAATTGTTGGAATTGGTGTGATCCCAAGAGGGGGTGAATTGGGTTTTAAAAACTTTTTGACTAATTTAAACATTTCTCTAATTCACCACAAATTATCTCATTCAATGTACACACGTGTATGTAAAATAATTAAACTATGAGTTCAAGCATACACGTATGCAGTATATCTTATATAATTTAAATGTGTGCATGCAAATAGTTGTAACCGTAAATAAACAAACATACACATATAGAAATTTAAGTGCGGAAATATAAATAAGATGGAGAGAGAGTGATACACAGATTTATTATCGAGGTTTGGCCAAATTAGCTTCGTCCCCGCCTTGGGCATACCCCCCAAGGATTCCACTAACCCTGCTCACTTAAACGGGCGGAGTAGAAGTCATTACAACCTCTCCTTACAGGGCGAGGTAAACCCCTGCTCAATTACAAGGTTAAGCCTAAATTATCTCCCTTACAGGGTGGAGACTCCCCAATTCAATTTCCCGAGCAGAACCCAACCGGTCTCACTTACGGGGCTAAGACTCCTTAGTTCAATTTACGGGTTAAACCCAATTGATACATTAAAAATCATTTTGTATACAATGCTTCTAAATACAAGCATGGATGTAGACATTAAAAGCTCTAAAGCACTCTCATATAATATGATAATATGCTCAGTAGAGAAAGAGTGTTTATCAAATAATATTTACACAAATAAAATATATGTGTGTGTGTAAAAGATATATTCTTCAATCAAATATTTTTTATAGATAAAAATGTTTGGAGAATTCGGACTTTAAGCTCAAGAAAAATATTTGTGCAATAGATAATTTCTGTTGACTCTATGAGTCTAATCCTATTTTGATAATGACAAATCACTTGGTATTTGATCTATGCATTGAAAGTGTGAACAAGAACATTATTTAGCATGCACAGAAGTTGAGGAAGTCATAGAAGCCATGAGGATTAAAGAACATAATTCATGGAACTAAAAGAGTAGAAAAATGGAGATGTAAGCGTCAAGTTCAAGATAGTCATGAGAATGGGTATTTAGATTTAATTGTATTTGCATATTTTATATAATATAGCTAGAAGCTTAAAATCATACCTTAGACTGACCTTAAGACACATGCATATCATGAAGAATTTATTAAAAAGAGTCTAAGTTAAACTGAATTGTGGAGGCAAATTTTTAGAGGCCTTGTTGATGAACCCAATGGCCTCATCGACGAATGCATAAAGGCCACTCAGCGATGAACACCTTGTTCTCGTCGACGAGAAAATACCGAGAGCACAAAAATTTCAGACAATTCTCTTATTGACGAACTCACGTTCACATCGACGAACGAGTGTTGAACACTCGTCGACGAAGGTGTCATCTCGTCGACGAATGTCAGGTGCAAAACTGTGATTCAGCAAGGATATGCATGGAATTTCATCCATTTAAATTGATCCAATGGCTGAGATTAAACATAGGGTCGAGAACTCGTATAAAATTAACCTAAAAACCCTAGTGCCTCACTTTTGGCCAAAGATTGAGAGTCTTAAATGTTTAGCACAACTTGAGAGAGCATTGAACACACTGTTGAACTCTTGCTTGGGATTTCAAAGCATATACGTCAAATTTGAGCTAAGGCTGCATTGATTTTCAAAAGGCATTCTAGCAATTATTGTGCATTCAACTTGGTATTAAGGTTTGGTAAATCGATCTATTTGTTATTACTTATTCTCAAAGAGTTTCATCTCAAAAATTTGTCATTGAATATTATTTGAGAGATTAATCTTGAGTGTACTTATATATATATATATATATATATATATATATATATATATATATATTGTTTGAAAATATCACTTCTTGAGAAAAGTTTTGCCAAAGGTTGAATATTTTTTATTCAAGTGTTTATTCATTTAAAGACTCGATATTTTCGATATTACAAAACTACTTGATTAAATATCCTAAGAGCTCATAAATATATATTATTGAGGGATATTTTCTGAAAAAATATTATATTAGGTTTTTTATATTTGGACCACATATTATCTATATATACATATCCATATACAAAGATCATATTGTGTTTTGGATATTTGGAACAAAACTGATCGATCTAGATTTTTGGAGCAAAACTGAATTACATATTTGTATTGAGATCATTTAGTTGGATTCAATATTTGAAGCGGAATATTTTTTTTTAACCAAAGATTATTCAGAGATTTTATTGACCACATTACATACACTCATTGAGCTTCAAGTTTTATCATATGAATATGTGTTAGGAATTTCTATAGTACTCATCAGCTTGTGGAGAAGCATTATTGAGTTTTTGCAGGATAGTTATATTGTAATCACGGTTCGGGTTGTGAACCGGGTTTGAGGAAAGAGTTGAATCTCTTGTAAGCAGCAGATTAGGAGGAAGTTGTTATTCTTATAAGTAGCGGATGTAAGGGAAGCTCCATCCCGGTTAGAGGAGCAGGGATTTAGTGGAATCCTTGAGTGGGTTGCTCAAGGCGAGGACGTAGGCTAGGTTGGCTAAACCTTGTAAAATTTGTGTTTACCTTCTCTCTTCCTTTACTCCTTTTAATTTCCTCAACGCATTTCATTACATATCTTGCATGTGTATATGTTGAATAACCTTACGAGCACTTGGTAATTATTTGGTATAATTGAATATAAACTTATTGGATTGAATTAATTTCAAGCCATGGTGATTGTCTATGTTAAATCTTAAATTAGGGACTGATTGAAGAAGTAAAATTAAATATTTTCAAAATACCCAATTCACCCCCCTCATGGGATTATACCTGAATTCATAATTTCTCCCAACAATATTTATCATGAAAATAATCGGGAGAAATTTTAATCCAACTCTCAAAAATGATTTTATAAAAAAAAAAACTTATGTAAGAGTGGATGATCTACAAAGTAAAGGCCCACACAAAAATTTCTCTTTCAAAGATGATTTTGCAAAAGTTAATTAGTGAAAGAGATTTTGAGGGAGTATAAAACAATTGTCCCAAAGAAATAATTTTGCAATGAAAAATAAGTTTGGGGGAACTTTGATAAAAAAAAATAGCCCAGAAGATTAGAGAGGAAAATTTGGCTAAAAGTTACTAATCTAAGAAAATGAAAGGGTTTTTATAGTTTTTCTGAAAAATATGATCGTTGGGGACTTGAAGGTTATTTTGGAAAAAGTTTAATGACGTTTAATTAAAATTAACCTTCGTTAACCATGGTAAATAATTGGCAACCAGAGAGGTTCGGTCGCCTAAACACTAACAATGGCCCAGAGGCAACTTTCTAGTTTGGTCGTGGCAAATGGCCGGTTAGCTAAGCTAGGCGATTTATGCATGGCTTCGTGGTTTCGGTCACTCGGTGAGGGGTTCGATTTGCCAAGATGGTATGTTCAATTGACCGAGGATATTTTGAATTGATAGTTTGGTCGGTCGGGGCAAGTAGAAAAAGTCAGCTTTAAGGTTCGGTCGACTATGGAATATTAGTTCAAATCTGGGTTGGTCGCCCGATCCAAGTCAAAGATTTTACTTCTTGCTTGGTCGGTCAACCAAAGCATTTATGACGCCAAAGCTTGGTCAACCAAGGCTTAGTCAAACATTTGACTTTCGGCCTACGATGTGTTCGATCGACTGAGCTGATTATAACTGGAGGGGTTCGGTCGACCGGGCTTTTAAATTAAGCCCAAAAATCTAATGTTCTTTGTAAGCCTTAAATTGACCCTAAAGTTATATTAAAACCTTTGTAAGATTTTATCTTTTTATGAAAAAGGTTTATCACACATGCGAGACAAGTGCTTTGTCAGCATCAAAGTAGGGATCGGACTCAAAAAATCAACATTTTTTTTTTGTAAAATCAATTGTTTATAGGGTTTGGAAAGGATCTGTCAAATTTTTTCATATCCCATTGAAAATGTTTTTTTTTTTAAATGCAAATTTTCCCAAACCTGAACATGCATTGAATGTGCATGACATATTTTTTATTGCATATCATCTTGTGTGCCATGCATATTTTTACCATTCCTTAGTCACTAATGCTCTTACAAGTTTATATTTCTTCTAAGTGCTAAATATATTTGAGAACCATAAGATTTTTGGAAAAATCCTAGAGAGAGGAGAATGCCACCTTGTGCTTAAACGATTAAGAAGGAGTAAAACATAAATGTATATCTATCCTTCTTCTAATTTATTGAATGATTCATGTTATGATTCACGTCATATATTTTGTGTTAGATTTTTGTTGTAAATCATATGATAATTCTGTAATAATAGCATACTATCTTGTGAGGTGCTTAAAAAGGAATTTTATTAATACTCATAAAATGTTAGGATAAATTATATACAAGGTCATAATGCTTTCAATGATTAAATAATGTTCTGTGCTTAATGTTTTAAATATGAGTATACATTATTGTTATACTAAGATTATTAGAAAAGCATGCGAATACGAAAATCAAAGTGACATGTCCAATCTATGCTTAATATATATCATTATGATTGGTTATTATATAAAAATATTGGCACGTGCATGGTTGAGTGAATCCCCTTCAAATGGACAAAATGTTTATCTGCTAAAAGATTTTTAACGTGATGACCCAAATATTCTTACCCTTTTTTTTCTATATATATACTGTAAAATTATATTACTCTGATACCCCTTGTAAAATCTACTATAATGTCTCGGTCCCAAAGAGGACACCGAGAATTCCTGTTCAAAGAAACAAAAAACCTATGCAACGGAAAACATAAATTACATCACCATAATTACAATACCAGAGTTTTAGTCATTTCCAAACATACATACACATCTCTCCAAAATCATCCACTAGATCCCCTAAGAACTACTCAAAAATACATCTCTCAAAATCACTTACCCTATAGACAGGGCAGTACAAGGGTCTCCTCTATCTTTGAGCCTGATCTGCTCGTCTAACTAGATCACCTGAAAATGTTTATAAATACTGGGATGAGACAGCTATCAGTAAGACGAAATATGTTATTACCAGTGTGTGGCAAATGAGTCTACGTGAGCAATATATTTATTAATAAGGCTGTAACTGGGATAACATATAATAAAGATAAGATACGTTATAACTCACACTTATGTCACTTAAAGTACAAGTGTTTATTAATTTTCTACTTAATCATACTTTTAGCTACTATATAAATACTTTCTGTGTTCTGAAAATCAATATACATACATACATATATATATATATATATATATATATATATATATATAACTGTGAAAACTTCTTTGGATGGATAATTGTATGTCATGATTTAACCCCTCATGATAGGATTGTGCCTGGACTTAACACTGGCTGGCCTATCAGGATGAGTCAACTATAAACCTCTATCGTCAAATTGGCCGCCTCAACCTGGACTACCAGGGAGTCATCGTCTCTCCCAAGGCACAATCAACTACTCATAAATTCCACACTCTATGTGGGATGTGTGGTTGCACTCTGAAATGTAATAACTATGGTACTATGCTATATAATCTGATGTGGTCCATCAGGATCTGACAATATATAATACTATTTAATATATCTTACTATTTTACCATGATTCTGTTTCAATTGTAATAACCATGATTTTGTAAAACGGTGTTAGCCATAATGTTGTAATAAACTGATCTGTGTAAGCTGTAATATCTGTATGTTATGGTTCTGTAATATCTGTATATCATGGTTCTATAATCTGAATATCATGGTACTGTGAAAACTGTATATCATAGTTTTGTATAATCGTATAAACTATAATTCTATAAAACGTTGTATAGTCATAGCTCTGTAAATAAAATTGTATAATCTGTACATCATAATTCTGTAAAAACTATATAGTCGTAGTTCTGTAAAAGCTATGTAAAATTTTGTACTATACCAATATTCTCATGCCGCACAATAATTAAAACTCATTAAATATAATCTGTAAAATTGTATAATTTCTTACTCTGAATTATTCAAAATCTTACTTTGGAAACCCATAATCATATACTATATTTGACTAGTAAAAATCTCTAATTTAACTAGCATAACATATTTCCCTTACCTAGCTAACCGAGACTCGTTTATTATTTACTAATTCATGCCTACGACATTTATGATTCTAAAACCCTGAAATTATACATATATAAATTTTTCCCAGTCAATCAAAAGAATTTCCCAGAATAATTATCCAATTCACATAATTTCCGAACTGCATATTCATAATTTCCTAGACTATAAACTATTATCATCTTTACCTGAGTTTCTAAGGAAACACCCGCAGGGATCCTCAACCCATGCCTGCAGTGTTCGCACCAAACCTTGTATTTCACATCAACCCAAGTTTAATCAATTCAAACTTCGGTATAGTTTTGTCTAACACAAATTATGGGTCCAAAAATATCTAATAATCATGAAAACCTTAAAATAACCCACTTACCCTGATTTTGGGATGGTGCCCAAGAACTCCAAACCAATAATCTGCTCCAGCAAACTTGCAGAGAATCTCCCCACGAACCTACTTTTATGACTAATACTAATCCCCACTAAATAGATGTGGGTACTTCTGTCGTATCTCCTCCTTGAGCTCCCACGAAGCTTCCTCCACAGGACTTTTACTAGTGGTATTTTCTTGGTGCGCAATTCCTGTTCTTTACTATCTAGAATTTGCACCGGAATTTCTTCATATACTAAAGTATCTCTAAGCTTTAACTCCTCATAGCTGATCACATGGGAGGGACCTAGGACATATTTTCTCAACATAGAAACATGCACGAATCCTGGATAATACTAGTGGTAAAGCTAATCTGTAGGCAACTGGACTCACTCTCTCTAGTTTTTTGAATGGGCCAATGTACCTAGGGCTCAGCTTACCCTTCCTCCCGAACCTCATAACTCCTCTCATCGGTGCTACTCTTAAAAACACATGGTCTCCTACTTCAAACTCCAACTTTCGGCTATGAGTATATGCATAGCTCTTCTGCCGACTCTGAGCTGCACTGATTCTATCTCTAATAAATCAGACTTTATCATATGCTAGCTATAACAACTCTAGCCCTAGAACTCACCTTTCACCCATTTCATCCCAATATAGTGGAGAGTGGCACCTTCTACCATATAAAGCCTCATAAGGTACCATCCCAATGCTGGCCTAGTAGCTGTTATTATACGCGAATCCAACCAGCGGCATAAACTAGGACAAATTACCTATGAAGTCCAGCACACATGCTTGTAGCATATCCTCTAGTATCTAGATCGTCCTCTCCATCTGCCCATCAATCTGAGGATGAAAGGTTGTGCTAAATAATAACTGAGACCCCCAAGCTTCCTGCAAACTCCTCCAAAATCATGACGTGAAACGTGGGTTTCGGTATGAAACTATAAATATTGGCACTCCATGGAGTCGAACAACCTCCTGAGTGTATAACACTGCTAGCCTATTCATATAGTAGTTTACTTTAATAGGGAGAAAGTAGGCAGCCTTCATCAGTCAGTCTACAACTACCCAAATGGCAACTTGTCCATGCAATGTCGGCGATAACCTTGTAACGAAATCCATAGATATATGATCCCATTTCCATTCAGGGATATGGAGTGGCTGCAACTGTCCCGCCGATCTGTGGTGCTCAGTCATTACCTTCTAGCACGTCAAACACTGCTCCTTAAACTCGGCTATCTCCCTCTTCATGCCGCTCTACCAGAATGACTCTTGGAGGTCCTGATACATCTTAGTGTTACCAAGATGCACTATGTAAAGGGATCTGTGTGCCTCCTCTAGGATAGCCTTCTTAATCTTAACATCTGCAAGTATGCATAATCTGGTATGAAACCTCAAAGCTCCATCATTTGAAATACTAAACTCCCCTCCCTGTCCGTCCTGCACTTTATCTATCAGCTCTAATAATCTTGCATCATTCCTCTTAATAGCTTTAATCTTTTCTAACAGAGTAGGCTGTAGTACCAAGTTGGCAATGAATGCCTCATGATCACTTTCTACCAGCTCCACACCGAGCCTCTCCAAATCCATCTGGATCAGATGCTACGTCATCACTACTGATAGTGCTGCTCCCACTGATTTTCAGCTTAGAGCATTAGCCACCACGTTTACTTTCCCTAGGTGATAGGTGATAGTGCAATCATAGTACATAATGAGCTCTAGCCATCCCCTTTACCTCCTATTCAATTCTTTTTGGGTGAAGAAGTACTTCAAACTTTTATGTTCAATGAAGATCTCACATTTTCCACCATATAGATAATGCCTCCATATTTTTAAAGCATACACCACTGCAGTCAACTCCAAATCATGTACTGGGTAGTTCTTTCATATTCTTTAAGTTACCGAGAAGCGTCTATAATAACTCTCCCGTGTTGCATCAACACACACTTTAGTCCCCTCTGGTATGCGTCACTATATATAACAAATTCATCCTATTCTGATGGAATAGTTACCACTAGTGTAGTGTCCATCCATTGCTTCAACTCGTGGAAGCTCTGCTCACAATCATTGGCCCATTCAAACTTTACATTTTTCCTCATGAGTCATGTCAGTGGACCTAATAATCTGTAAAAACGATCCAAAAAACTTCGGTAGTACTCTATTAGAGCAAGGAAACTCCTGATCTCATGTACGTTCCGCGGTCTCACCCAATTCACCATCGCTTCTATCTTGCTTGGATCCACAGATATGTCATCCCCAAAGATCACATACCTGAGGAAAGTGACCTACCTCAACCAGAATTCACATTTCTTAAACTTAGAGAACAACTTCTTTTCTCTCAACACCTACAATACCAGCCTCAGATGATCCTCATGCTCCTCAAAACTCTTTGAATAAACCAATATATCATCTATAAGGACTACAACAAACTGGTCCAAGTACAGATGGAATACTTGATTCATTAGATCCATAAACCCTACGGGTGCATTAGTCAGACCAAATGGCATAACTAGAAACTCGTAGTGACTATATTTGATCCTGAATGTTGTTTTTGGAACATCCTCAACTTTAATTTTCACCTGATTGTATCCCGAACGAAGATCAATTTTGGAGTAGACCTGGGTCCCCTAGAGTTGATCAAATAAGTCATCGATTCTAGGAAAAGGGTACTTATTCTTGATCATCACTTTATTTATCTCCCTATAATCGATGCACATCCTCATAGTACTGTCTTTCTTCTTCACAAATAGAACTGGTGCTCCCCAAAGGGACACGCTAGGCCTGATAAACCCTTTAATCAACAACTTCTGCAACTAGTCTTTCAATTCTTTTAGTTCGGCTAGAGCCATCCTGTAGGGTGGTTTAGATATTGGTGCCAACCCTGGAAGTAGATCCACGATAAACTCAATCTCCCGATCTAGTGGTAGACCAGGTAACTCTTCTGGAAATACATCTAGAAATTCTCTTACTACTGGAATATCAGCAAGCTTTAATTCTCCCTCTAACATCTCCTTTACATAAGCTACATACTCCTGGCAACCATCCTAAAGTAGCCTCCTCGCCTGAATAGCCGACACTAACTATGGTGAGGCACATACACGCGATCCCACAAATTTGAATTCCTGCTTTCCTGGTGGTCTGAAGATCACCTCTTTTTAATGACAATCAATGTTAGATTAGTTAGCTACCAACCAGTCCGTACCCAATATTATATCGAACCCCTGCATGTCTAATCTCACGAGATCAGTTAGTAACATTTTCTCCTGAATGCCCACTAGATAGTTTTTAAGCACCCTTCTACACCTCACTACTTATCCAATTAGCGTGGCTACTGACAACTCAACATTTAACAGCTATGTCTCAACCCCAGATAATTTGACATACCCCAATGATACAAAAGAATGGGTGACACCTGAGTTAAATAAAACAACAACTTTATATGATAAAGCAATAAAAATACCTACCACAATGTCACCTGTAGCCTTGGCGTCTCCTGGCATCAATGCATAAACCCTCGTCGGGTGTGTTCCTCTTCTGGCCTCCACAGGGTGCCTAGTGACCTTCCCGAAAAGGTCTAGGAGCTAGTGCATGAGTAGACGGTCTCTGACATGCTCATGCCATATGACCGGGTTTCCCACACCAGTAGCAAACATTCTCTCCCATCTGGCATTCACCCACATTTCTCCGGTCACACTTAGGGCAGATGGGATAAGTCTGCTCACCCTAAAAACCACGGTGTCCCATCATCTGACTCGTGCGTCCACTATACTGATCTCCCCTCCATGGGCCCTGGCTGGTACTCGCCTGAAATCCCGAAGGCATAGGCCTCTTTCTCTGGCTCGGTGTTCCCACATCCCTCTAATTGCTCTCCTCTACTACTGTGGCCCTGTTTACTAGTTCATAGAACTCCTACAACTTTAGAACCGCCACCTATTTAAATATTTCCTACCTCAAGCCCCTTTCAAACATTCTTGCCTTCTTAGCCTCATCCGATACAATGTAAGGAGCTAAACATGACAGCTCGATGAACTTCACCACATACTGCTAAACCGTGAGATTTCCCTGAGTCAAATTCAGAAATTCTGCTACCTTAGCCTCTCTGATAGTGGCAAGAAAATAAAAATCAAAGAAAATTTCTTTAAATCGGCTCCAAGTTATAATCGTCTGTACAGGTCTCTGTTCCTCTAGCAATTTCATGCCTATCCACCATCTCTCAGCCTCACCCTTCAATTTATAGGTGGCATACTAAACCCTCTGATCATCCGTATAATGTAGCACTGTCAGTATTTTCTCCATCTCTTACACCTAGTTTTCAGCAACTGTAGGGTTGACTCCTCCTGAGAATGCCGAAGGATTCATTTTTGTGAACTTCTCTATTATACAGCCCTGATCTGCAGATGGGCCTCCCTGCTCCCTGGAGCTCCATGCAATCTCAACCATAACCTACTAAGCTACGCTGTGCAAAACGGCATCAGAATCCCCGCCGCACATGCTAGAAGGCCAAGCACCATCATCACCGCTAATGTGAGCACTACTATTTCCTGGATCCATCCTACAATAACACCAAAATAATCTGATAATCTATACCTCATAACACTATTCTTACATTAATCTAACTAAGATATCCTCATACCACTTATTTCTAATTTAAGGTTCAATCCTACCATCTGGAAATAGAAAATGACAATAGTTTACTATGGTTTTCCTAGAATCATCACCCTAGAAAAATCACAGAAACCACCCCAAAGTTCCTGTTTCCAAACCGCGAGACAAAACCCTAAATTCTCACCTTAACTTCCCAACATTAACTCACTAAAATTCTTATCTATCCCAATTTCCATCCTCTCCCAAATCTATTCCTATACTCTAGTATTGTTCTCCGCAGTATATAATCTACAGAACCTAACAACCTAGGCTCTGATACCAAATTGTGACAACCCTAAAATTCTTACCCTTTTTTTTTCCAAATATATATGGTAAAATTATACTCCTCTAATACCTTTTATAAAATCTACTATAATGTCTCGGTCCCAAAGTGCACACCAAGAATTCCTGTTCATATAAACAAAACACCTATGCAATGGAAAACATAAATTACATCACCATAATTACAATACCAAAGTTTCAGTAAATTCCAAACATACATACAAATCTCTCCAAAATCATCCACCAAATCCCCTAGGAACTACTCAAAAATACATCTCCCAAAATCACTTACCCTACAGACAGGGCAGTACAAGGGTCTCCTCTATCTTCGAGCCTAATATGCTCATCTAACTGGATCACCTGAAAATGCTTATAAATACTGGGATGAGACAAATCTCTGTAAGACGAAATATGTTATTACCAGTGTGTGGCAAATGAGTCTACGTGAACAATACATTTATTAATCAGGCTATAACTAGGATAACATATAAAGATAAGATACGTCATAACTCACACTTATGTCACTTAAAGTACAAGTATTTATTAACTTTCTACTTAATCATACTTTTAGCTACTATATATATACTTTATGTGTTCTGAAAATCTATATAGATATATATATATATATATATATATATATATATATATATATATATATATATATAACTATGAAAACTTCCCTGGATGGATAACTATATGTCATGATTTAACCCCTCATGACAGGGTTGTGCCTGGACTTAACACTGGCTGGCCTACCAAGATAAGTCAACTATAAACCTCTGTCATCAGATTGGCCCCCACAACCTGGACTACCAGGGAATCTTCGTCTCTCCCAAGGCACAATCGACTACTCATAAATTCCACACTCTATCTAAGATGTGTGGTTGCACTCTGAACTGTAATAGTTATAGTACCGTGCTCTGTAATCTGATCTGGTCCGTCAGGGTCTAATATTATATAATATTATTTAATATATCTTACTGTTTTACCCAGATTCTATTTCAACTGTAATTACCATGATTTTGTAAAACTGTGTTAACCATAACGTTGTAATAAACTGATCTGTGTAAGCTGTAATATCTATATGTTATGGTTCTGTAATATCTGTATATCATGGTTCTATAATTTGAATATCATGGTACTGTGAAAATTGTATATCATAGTTCTGCATAACCATGTAAACTATAATTCTGTAAAACATTGTGTAGCCATAGCTCTGTAAATAAAACTGTATAATCTGTATATCATGATTCTATAAAAACTATATAGTCGTAGTTTTGTAAAAGCTGTGTAAAATTTTGTACTATACCAATATTCTCATGCCGCACAATAATTAAAACTCATTAAATATAATTTGTAAAATTGTATAATTTCTTACTCTCAATTATTCAAAATCTTACTCTAGAAACCTAAAATCATATACTATATTTTACTGGTAAAAATCTCTAATTTAACTGGCATAACATATTTCCCTTACCTCGCTAACTGAGACTCGTTTATTATTTACTAATTCACGCTTATGGTGTTCGTGATTCCAAAACCCTGAAATTATACATATATATATATATATATATATATATTTCCCAGTCAATCAAAAGAACTTCCCAGAATAATTATCCAATTCACATATTTTTTGAATAGCATATTCATAATTTCCTAGACTATAAACTATTATCATCTTTACCTGAGTTCCTGAGGAAACACTCGTAGGGATCCTCAACCATGCTTGTAGAATTCGTACCAAACCTTGTATTTCACATTAACCCCAGTTTAATCAATTCAAACTTCAGTATATTTTTGTCTAACACAAATCTTGTGTCCAAAAATACCTAATAATCATGAAAACCTTAAAATAACCCACTTACCCTGATTTTGGGATGGTGCCTAAGAACTCCAAACCAACAATCTGCTCCGGCAATCTTGCAGAGAATCTCCCCATAAACCTCATGGTAGTTCCCGATCGTCAAACCAGGCTTTAATGAAGCAAGGATTGTAAAGAGAAGGTGTCCAGGAAGAATTTTAGAGAGAGAATAAGAGAGGGACTATTTTTCTCTTGCCAAAAACTGATTTTCAAATTTATATAGATGGCTGACCATGTGGCTTCGTCGACTAGACACATGGCCTTGTCGACGAACCCAAGAAGGGATTTCATTGACGAAGGTAGCGAGATCGTCAATGAGACATTAAGGTCTAAAATTCCCCTCTTGGTATCTCTTTGTCGATGAAACTCAGGTACTCGTCCACGAATACAAGTAAGTTCGTCAACGAAACCTAGGGGTTTGTCGACGAACCCTGATTTTGCCCTTCTTTTGAATTTTTTTTTCTTCCATTTAACTCCCTTTTCCTTATTATTATTTAATTGCTATTATTTTTCTAGGTCTCTACATTTAATGCTACGTATGCTTTTGAATATCTCAAATATAGTATATCTTTGTCCATCACATAGTAATGAGTTTTAGGAAATTGGTTCTATGCTATGTAATGTATAATCCTAAACTCATAATTGAGCTTAAACGATAAATCATTTTCAAATGATAAATTAAATTCAAGGAATTCATAAGCTTATCCCCATATTAGAAAATATAAGTAAGGCCAAATATTATTAATTAAATATAACATTCTTTGGCTGCATAACTGAAGGGGAGTAGAAAATTTAAAATCTCATCCAATAAATACTTTATTGTATTATGCATACCTTTTTTATTGGATGAATTGTGATTTGAACGCCAATTGTCCATTCTTAGCTTTAAAGTTACATAAATTGATGGATGGTTAAGTATAATCATTTTAACTGAATTCTATATGTCCATACTTATTTAATGCTTATATTTTCTAATGAATGGATAATTTTTATTATTATTATTTGCTTTGAGCATAATGCAACTATCCATTGCTTGTAAAATGAATATATTATTTAATGGATAGTTTATAGATATTGTCTAATGAAATGCATGCTCGGACTGAATGCCTCCTGCATGGCGGATCCAGTTATGTGAATTGCATACTGGTAGTGGATATAGGTTCTCACATGCTTGATCTGAATTATAAATTGATTGCGTGAATCTATTAGGTTTTAGGTACATGAAAAAATG
Source organism: Malania oleifera (assembly GCF_029873635.1). Classification (NCBI taxonomy): domain Eukaryota; kingdom Viridiplantae; phylum Streptophyta; class Magnoliopsida; order Santalales; family Ximeniaceae; genus Malania; species Malania oleifera. The sequence goes on from NC_080420.1 coordinate 73,171,334, forward strand.
GAAAAATGTTCAATTTACAGACGGCATGCTGCCGAAATTTTCGTAGAACTTTTCTAGAAATGAAACCATGTATTACGATAATAATTTAATGCATGTTAAAATATTTTTGAAAGGATAAGTGAATCATAAAAGAATATTAATTTTTATCCTTAGTTAAAAATGCATGCAAAATAACTAAATAGTTTAGTACATGTAAAATCCAAACCGTTATATATTTTGAAGACATGTACGCATTTTTTTTTTTTTTTTTGTCTTAGGATGAACTTTGTTCATGGACAACATGGTCCAATTCTTTGATTTATGTACTTTCACTCCAAACCCAAATGGTAGAGCATCATTCTTTTTAAATTGAACGTCCCATATTTTGATGATGGTCCATTGACTAAGGAAATTGCATGACTTAAGGGGAGTTTTCATTTTGTACACACTCATTGTGTATTTTGAGTCATGTCATTTTTTTTTTTAACCCCTATTGCATAACTTTTGAGCATAGCCTTGATTGGCTATCATGTATTAAATTGACATGCAATATGTCATGCATATGTGCTGAATGACCAATATTTTCTACATACTGAATTTCTTCGAAAATAATGAATATATGATGAGTGTCTTTAAATTACTATCATCCTTGAACAATAATGCAAGTATGTGTGCGCGCAAATATATAGGGGGAGGTTAAGCCCCACTTTCAAGAAAAATGAACTTAAATGTCTATAATCTCTTGCATGCTAAGTTTTGTTATAAAGGATGAACATATGATGGATAGGCTTAAATAAAATTCATCCTTGAACTTAAATGCACTTATGCGTGCTTGACACTATACAGGGGAGTTTAAGCCCCATCCTTGAGAAAAGGATTAAAGTCACCTGACTCGTTGACTTGCATTATTATTGTTTTTACTTTTTGAGTCTGAAGTTTCTCTAGGCACCTTGAACATCATATCCTGCATTTATTGAATCAATATTTGATATCAATTGTTCTTGGGGCATATGAACACCTTGCACATGACTTAATGATAAATTTTTGGTACATGTGTGTTTTAGGAATGGTTTTACTGGTAAAATACAACATTATTTAACATATATCCGGTAAAATTTGTTTAAGAATGAGAATAATACTTATATTGTTTTAAACTTTAAATGAATTTTTACAATTAGTATTAGTATGAGTAATTAACAAGATCTAAGCACGTATTCAAATTGATAGGGGGAGCATCTAAACATAAAATCCTATCGTGTGTTGTTCACCAACATTTTTGGTTTAGATTTGTTTCTGAATTCATTGTGGCATATGCTTAATCAAGATGAGTTTATTGAAAATTTTGATTTGAAATATACTACTTAACCACAGGGTCTTAGGTTCTTCCATGTGATCCTTGTTTTAAATTGATCCAATATCTTTAGGATCCACGTGGTTGATTTTTCTAGTTATACATTTATCTTTGTGCTTGTTTACATAACCAGGAAAATGATGCTTGCTTGAACTTTATATTAAAGTTTCTTTTTCAGTAAGCATCGCCCCCAGTATTTATCAAAAACCATAAGGGGATATATATTTTTATACATATATGTATTTATATATATTTATATATATATATATACATTGTTTTATTTTTTTTTTTAAAAAGCAAGAATTGAACTTATATAGAATTTTTTTTTATATCTTGCTTGTATGCTTAAATGTTTTCATGACGTGCTTGTATTGTATTGAAATTATATGTTATGAAATTATATTGTTTATAAATTTTAAAAGGGTGTTGTTCAACTCGTTAACTGCTAAACTTTTTAAACAGTTATAAATTTTTTATGCCCATAATCTACACTAAAAAGGGGAGAGTTTTTCAAAAAGGGAGAGTTCTCTTTGCTAAGCCTGTTTTTAAATGATAAAATTATTCTCTACTTAGCTTAACCCTTTTTGCTGATGCCAAAAGGGGGAGAATTTTTATGAGAAAAATGATAATGACCAAAATGGGGAAGTTCTTTTTTGGAAAAAAAAACATAGGGGCAAATATTTGAGCGTGTGTTTTAACGCAAAAATTTAAATGCATGATTATTTGTAATGTCTTCTTTCTTGATACATATGTGTTGTATTGTCTATTTATTTAAGTTATGCATATTCTTAGGGGGGGGGGGGCTTTTCAGGTTGTACCCACTTTGCTCTTATGTGTTTGCCATCATCAAAAAGGGGGAGATTGTTGGTTTTTTGAGTCCAATCTCGGTTTTGAGTTTGAAAAACATAAGTGTCCCATATGTGTGTCTAGTATTTGAACAGGTTATAATTCAACACATACATAAGGAGATTGGAAATGGACGTCATGAAGGGCATAAAGACTATACACTCAAGCGCTTTCCGTGGAGTCTTGAAGAGCAAAAGGAAGATGAAGACATTTGTTTTAATTTTATATGCATTTTTTTTTATCATTTGGTCTGTAATAATGCATGCATCTGTATGATATGGATTTAATGCTCAAATGGCCATAGGTTGACCATAGGACTCCTAACATTTCATCAAAAACCTTTTTCTTAACACACTAAAATCATATAAAGTTTTTGGAATAGCTTTAGGGTCAATTAGGACTTACAAAGATTGTGATCGACCGACGTTGGATTTTTGGGCAAAATAATAATTTTTTAATGCCCTCAGTCGACCAACAATTTCGTGCTTTAACCAACTTAGTGGACTGAAGCACTATGCCCGAAGTCAAACATTTGACTGGCTCGGTTGACCAACCGATGTTGAACTGAGTGTCCACAATCGACCGTCGCATAAAGTTGACTACTCCATCACCCCAGGTCGACCAACCAAATCGATTCAAAAATATCTTGGTTGACCGAACCATGTGGGTGGCCGACCGGTCTTGTGCCTTGGTCAATCGAACCCATGAAGGGTTCCAAGTCACCTTACGATGGTCGACCATCCAGTTTCTCTGGTCAGCCTAACCTTGTTTAGAAACTCAAAATTACACATGTTGGTAGTGTAACGACCTGCCCATTTCCTTAGTTTTTTTTTTTTTCCAATATAAAAGACCAAACATTTCATAATCCACCTGGACCCAAGGGTACCAGGGGTAACCTAAAATTCACTACCATTACCTAAGCAGCAGGAAACGTGATATCATATACAAATCAAGATACCATTCAATCACAATATCAGAGTTTACTACAACTATCATATAAATATATACATCTTAAAAATATCCAAAAAGAGTCTTAGGGTTGCTACCCAAAAATCCGTCTAACCCTAGCAAGTACTTACCCTTCAGGTAAGGTAGGACTATTGAACTCTAACGCTACGGAGCTTTATCCGTTCTTCTATCTGAGGCTTCTAAAATGTTTATAAAATTTGGGGTGAGACACCTATCAGTAAGGAAAAATAAACTAATACCAATGTGTGACAACATGAGTATTCTTGTGTTATACATATACAGTACACAAACATACTTAGTAAAACAGTTCATGTCATATATAAGAAAACATATATAATCATAACATGGTAGAACATACTGATTTTCCATAAACATATTTCATTTCATATAATAATAATAGAAAACATCGTGGAAGGTTAGTTGGTTGGTGTCATGTCTTATCCCCACATGACTGGGTTGTGCGGCCCGAAGGCGGGACCCGACAATGGCTAGCCGACCACTGCCGAATCAAAAGCAAAAGTCTCTAAGTACAAAAGGGTCTGCCTCTACTGGTCCATACACCAGGGGCGCCAACTCTACAATAAACCACATCGACTGCCATTCTCCCACTGCCCCATACGAGCTAGTGGTAGCACTAACATATCATGATCGTGATCATATAGCTACGATACCGTGTTCGTGAAAGCCTAAACCAAGTCAACCAGGTTTTGATAACATATAACATATTTCCAAATAGTGATATATGGTTATTTCATAATAATAATTGTCAGGTTAATATCATTATATCATTTGCATACATAACGTGAAAATCTTCGGCCCTTACGCCGGCATTTCGTATTTTTATCAATCACGGCCTGTACGTCGTATTACATATCAAATAAAATTCTTGACCCGTACGCTGACATATCATATAGAAGGCTCAGCCTGTACACTGGTATAACATGTAAAGAAAACCCTCAGCCCGTACATCGGTATATCATAATAAAACCCTCGGCCCATCCGTCGGTATATCATAATAAAAACTTTGTTTCATTTTAACATTTTCCTAGAAACAGTAAACCATACTTATTTTGTAAACATAGTATCCCATGATAAATTTTACTCATGCCACACAAAATGGGTATTACTCCTATTTAAAATAATATCATTACTTACAGCAGTATTTCCCGATATAATGCTAACATATTATTATTTTCCTAAAATTAAATGCCATAAAATTATACATATATTTCCATGAAAATAATTGACTTAGTTTATCCCCTTACCTGACTTCTGAAAAAGCTCCTATAAAGTTTAGCCTTACACCCATAGGGTTCCCCGTTCAATACCCTGAAAATAACATCTCCCAAAACAAAACTTCAATATTTTCCTGACTACTACAATTTCTACAACTACAGGGAAGTCAAACATTGAATAAAAAGTCTTACCCTAAACTTGGAATGGAGTCCAAGCTAGCCCCACCAACGATCCACTTCCGCAGACTTGAAGAGAACTTCCCCAGGAGTGTCGTGGCGGCTTCGGATCGTCGATACGGCAAAGATTGGACCCAGAATCTTAGAGAGAAGGAAGGGAAACCGAAGAGGAGAGAGAAAGTTTGTTTTTCTTGAATAATCTACGCTGAAATCCGATTTTAGAGCTATTTATACATTGGGCTTCATCGACGAGGCCACGAAGGAAGTTCGTCAACGAAGACCTATTATTCGTCAACAAAATTCAGAGCTGAATATAGTCTCTCGGTATCTTCTTATCGATGAGACACTTGTCCTCGTCGATGATCCCCTCAAGTGTGTTCATCGACAAACACCCTGTGTTCGTCGACGAGACTCTATTTAAATATTCCAAATACAATTTCCTTTTCCTCCTTCTTTCATTATTTAAATACCATAATTCCTCAAGTCATTACAGGTAGACCGGCCCTTGACCTTGGTCGAAAGAACCTCTCGGGTTCTAACATTTTTAAAAGTTAAAAACACGTTTAAAATTAATTAAACTTTTCTAATAATACCGAGTGTGTCCCCAACGGTCATATTTTCTTGAAAATCTATAAATACCCCTTCATAACCTTAGATTAGTAACTTTGATTAGCAAATAATTTTCTCTCAAATATTTTTAATCTCTTGTTAATCAAAGTTCTTCCAACTACTTTTTCATTGCAAAAATTCTTTTGGGGCAAAATCTTTTAAGCAAAACTCTCCAACTCTCTTTCACTTTTCATTTCAAAAAATATTTTTGAAGAGAGTACTTTATTTTTTTGGGGGCATTTATTTTTATATTCACATGCATATACACTCACTTATTATTTATTTTTGAAAATCATTTTTGAGAGTATAGCTTTGGCTTCTCCCAGTTATTTCTTTTGATAAACATTCTTGGGAGAAATTATTTAGTGCACAAATATTTTTGAGCTTAAGTCCTAGCTTCTCCAAATATTTGTTATTGCAAAAATCTTTATTGGAGAACATATTTATCACGTATATATTCTCATATATAAATTTTATTTGTGCAAAATTTATTTGAATACAAAATCCCTAGGTTCTCCTATTATTCCTAGAAAATTATTTTTGGGAGAAATTTTATTAGGGTCATATTTTGAGTATTTTATCATACACATCATTTCTCAAAGATTGAAAGTTTTGTTTTGAGAAAACAATGTTTCTCTATTGAGCATAACTCATATCATAAGAGAGTGCATATATTTGAATTTTTAATGTGTACATCCATGCTTGTATTTAGAAGCCTTTTAATATGTACAAAAATGATTTTTATTGTACCGGTTGGGTTCAGCTCGGAATTGAACTGGGAAGTCTCCGCTCCCGTAAGGCATACCGGTTCGGTTCAGCCTGGTAATTGAACTAGGGTGTCTCCGCCCCATAATGGATACCGGGTTGGCTCAAATCGGTAATTGAGCTGGGGTTTACCACGCCTCGTAAGGAGAGGCTATAACGGCTTCTACTCTACCCATTTAAGTGAGCTGGGATAGTGTAATCCTTAGGAAGTATGCCCAAGGCGGGGATGTAGGCTGGTTTTGTAAGGCATACCAGTTCAGTTCAGCCTGGTAATTCAACTAGGGTGTCTTCGCCCCATAACGGATACCGGGTTGGTTCAGACCGGTAATTAAGTTGAGGTTTACCACGCCTCGTAAGGAGAGGTTGTAATGGCTTCTACTCTGCCCGTTTAAGTGAGTTAGGATAGTGTAATCCTTAGGAAGTATGCCCAAGGCGGGGATGTAGGCTAGTTTTTCCGAACCTCGATAACAAATATCCTCTCTCTCTCTCTCTCTCTCTCTCTCTCTCTCTCTCTCTCTCTCTCTCTCTCTCTCTCTCCTCTCTCTCCTCCTCTCTCTCTCTCTCTCTCTCTCTCTCGCTCTTATTTAAATTCCTGCACTTTAATTTTCACACGTGTATGCCTATTCATATTTATTGTCATACAAATTTGCATACATCCATTTAATTTAAATAAGATACTACAAATGTGTGTGCTTGTTTTCACTGCTTAAATTATTTTACATACACGTGTGCATTTTGAATGGGATATGACATGTGGTGAATCGAAAAATGTTTAATATAGCTAAAATGTTTTAAAACCCAATTCACCCCCCTCCTCTGGGGATTGCACCAATTCCAACAATTACCAAAGAAAAGTCACATCTTATGAGAAGACTAGACCTACCAACATAGGTCAAGTCACTTCAAGAGGTAGCAATCCCACCGTCCAGTAGCCCTTGGACAAAGAAAAGGCACCCATGAATGGGTCATTTGAAACAATTTTTGGGAATGATGTGTGCTACAAGTGTCATAAAAAGGGCCACTTTGCAAAGCAATGCCCCACTAGGAACTTAGCAATTGAAAGAGAGGACGAAGAGGAAGAATCGGGAGAGGAAAATCCTTATATTCCCAAAGAAGTAGCAAGTGAGGATGAGTATCCATTGAAGAAGAAGAAAATGCTACTATGAATGTTATGCGATGTATCATGGAGAACCCTCAAGAACGAGAGGATTGGCGCCAACTTCAATTTTTCATACTTATATCAAGTGTGGAAATAAGAGTTACAAGATGATCATCAATAGAGGAAGCTCCATGAATGTGATCTTTAAATCAGCTTGAGGGAAATTGAATTTGAAAATTGAAGCCCATCCTAATCGCTACAAACTTGCTTGGGTAAATGTCACAACCATGCCCATAAGCCACAAGTGCTTAGTCCCTATCAAGATTGTGGACTATGAAGACGAAATTTGGTGTGACGTCCTTCCCATGGATGTTGCCGTATTCTATTAGGAAGACCTTGGCTATATGATCTTGATGTTGCTCACAATGGTCGTGCCAACACCTATACCTTTAGGTATAATGGAAAAAAGATTGTCTTGAGTCCCCTAGAGCCTAAGAAGGACAAACAAGACAAAGAAAAGAAAAACTTGAAATAAAGAGAGAAGGTTTGAACTTCTTTGTATGTTATAAGCAAGAAGCAATTTAAGCAAGAGAGTAAGGAGACATAGGTTGTCTATGTTGTGGTAACCAACAAAAATGACTCCTTTAATCTTAACAAGGAAACACCACTTAAAGTGTCACCTATACTTGCTAAATTCAATAATGTTATCTCTGAACCTCCGAACTTGTGATAAGAGATATTCAACATGTTATAGACCTTTTTCTAGGATCATCTTTACCCAGTTTGCCTCACTATAGGATGAATCCTAAAGAACATGAGGAACTAAAGAGGCAAGTTGATGAGTTAAGAAGTAAGGGATTTATTCAAGAAAGCATGAGCCCATGTGAATGTCCCGCCCTTCTTACTCCAAAGAAATATAAAACTTGGAGAAAGTGCATTGACAGTAGAGCCATTAATAACATCACTATCGAATATAGGTTTCACATACCCAGTTTGGATGATATGTTGGATCAAATGGTTGGTTCCAATATCTTTTCCGAAATTGATCTTAAGAGTGGACACCACCATATTAGAATAAGACCTAGAGATGAATGGAAGACTGTATTCAAAACTAAATATGGCTTGTACGAATGGTTAGTAATTCCATTTGGTCTCACTAATGCATCAAGAACCTTCATGAGAGTGATGACTCAAATTTTAAGACCTTTCATTAGGCATTTCCTTGTTTTCTATTTTGACGACATCTTAATCTATAACTAAACAAGGAAAGAGCATCTAGATCACTTAAGAAGAGACCACTGTCTATCAAACATTGTCATCACCATATTTTCCACTGTCTATCAAACATTGTCATCACCATATTTTCCCTCTCACCCACATCAGTTTCATATATATACAACAACTTACTTTCATTGTGCTAAAGCTTGTTCCAAGGATATCTACGGCGTGATATGAGTTTGTGGTGAATCAAACCAAGTCATCCAACGATTTCTTTGGTAAGATTGTTGTTTTCCTAACTCTTAATTGGTTGTGAACTCTTATTTGAATCCCCATAGTCCTAGCATAAAAATAGCCTTCGAATTCCAACATTTTCTTCAAGACCCTTAGGATTTCATGCGACTGAGGTCCTTGTTTTAGTTGACTGACTTGCTACTAACTTCCAAGTTTCTATTTTGAAATTCTTTAAGCGACTAAGGTTATTAGCTCAATCGACTGACTCACTACTGTCCATTTGGAATTCTGTTTCTAAAATCTTCAGGCAACTAACCTTACAGTCCAGGTGATTAAAGTTACCTAGAATCTTTAACTTTCAATATTTTTACACTTACTTTGTCAACTGTGGAAATTTTTCTTTGCTAACTTAGAACTTATATTCTTGAATGAATGAATAACATCTTTATCAAATATGATTTGATTCCTTTGTGAAAGAACCGTTGAGATTGAATTTTAGAACAAGTTATACACCTTTTCAAAATCCTTTAAACATGTAAACCATAACCTACTTTATAATTTTTATGTTTGGGTTGATGCAATTCTCAATTTATAGTGTTTCTGATGTATGTGTTGATTTAAGGGTTAACAGCAGGACTAGGTCACCCTCTGTTTGAATTGGTGCATTCCCAAGAGGGGAGTGAATTGGAACTTTAAAACTTTTGCTTAGGTTAAACCAGATATCAGCAATACACAACCTAAGGTCTTTCTAAGCATATATCAATTGCGTTGGTAAAAGTAATATGCGGAAATTAAATCATGCGCAACATTCACAATATATTGAAAATAACATACATGAGTAGGAATATAAAGTGCCGGAAATTAAAATTTTGCGTAATTCAAATGCTTCTACACAAGTAGATATGTACCACTATGCACAATACAATAACCACTGCACTTCAATAGGATAGGAAGTATAAGCTTAGTGAAAATATGTGAATCAACTCTCAATATTGTGTCAATATGCAATCAAAGTGTGAGAGTGTGTTAGCAAAGTTTCTTTGAAACAATCTATATAAATATATCAACTACAAATAATGTTTCAAAGATGTCAAGTGTATAATAAAATATCTCAAAATAACTTTCAGAAACTCAAGCACAAGAGATATTTAGAAAAGCAAGCTTGTCCAAAAATATTTTTTTCAAAAACACAAAACAAGCTCAAGAGTCTTGTAATAAAAATGCAAAGACTCACAACCTTAAAAATGTCTTCCCCAAAAAGATTATATTGATTAAATCACAGGAAAAAAATTTTGGACTTAACTCTCTCTAAAATCAACAATCAATATGAGAGTATAAGCTAATGGAAACAATGTTGGATCTCTTAAAGCACTCTCACCAAATTTGATTTAGCAAAGGAATAGGAATGGGTGGAGTATATAGGCTTGTTTGGGAATGAAAAGCTCAAGGAAATTTAGAGAGAAATTTTGTTTATTAAGGCACTAATCTCACCTTGGTTTTTCCAAATGAAGGTATGTATATAGCCTTCAATAAAAATATGATCGTTAAGATATAAATGGAATTATTAAAATTGTTTAATAAACCTTTAATCCAATTTACCTTTAATTAACCACAGTTACCACATTTAAAAAATATGGAAACCCGAGAGTTTCAGTCGACCGTATTCATGGTTCGATCAATCCAATTGTCAAGTTCAGTCGACCGTGAAGATTTTGAACTATGAATATAGTCGATCGTATTCAAGGCGATTTTGAAAGCATTCGAGGTTCAGTCAACTATATCTGAAATTCAGTCTGCTATTCATATGGTTCGGTCGACTCAATCCCAAATGAACTAGAAGTTCGGTCAACTAAGTTGTTAGGGGTCAGACACGTGCCAGTTTGGTCGACCGTGGAAGATACATTCAAAAACTAAACAGTCGACCGAGCAAAGTCAACAAGTTGACTTTTGGTCATTTAGGTTGACCGAGGCATTTTTAACGCTCTAAGTTTGGTCAGCCGAAGCCCTTTCAAACTTAAAAATTTGTCCTATTTTTGAGAATAGCTTCCCCTGTTTGCATAGTTATGATTTGTAAGAAAGAGGAGATTTTTTCAAGTAACATGCAGGGACCTAGGGTCGTTCTAAGGTCTAAACTTTTTAATTTAACCTAAAAAACCTGGCGTCAGTCAACCGAAGGTCGACCAAAGTCTTTTCTATGGTTATTGATTTCCCTATGGTCATTTGAGCTTATAGTCCTACCATGCATGCAGTGCATTAATTATTACAGGCCTTTAATTATTCCAGACCCAAAATGAAAATATAAATGCACTACAATACAACTTGAAACAAACAAAACACTTCATGCTTTGCACCTCTACAAATTCATGGATTGCGCTGAATGGTGTGCGCATTTAAGTGCTTTTCGGCTTCCATTGCTCATCTGTCATCCGTGCTTACAAAAATAAATTTGTTCAAACACTTAACACACAGATGAGATACTATGGTTTGTCATAATCAAAATAGGGATCAGACTCAAAAAGTCAACACCCTCCCTCGTCCTATATCAAAATACTAATAATAACTAATTATTATTATTATTATTATTATTATTATTATTATTATTATTATTATTATAAAAATAATAACAACTAATAATAATTGCAACAAAAAAATATTTATTATTATAAAAATAATAATAACAACAAGAGTAATATAAAATAAAAAAGGTCAAAATAATAATAAATTTTATTTTTTAAAAATTATTATAAAAATAATAAAAAATAATAACACCTAATTAAAAACAATAATATTCATTATTGTAAAATAATAATAAGCACAAGAACAATAATAACAAAAATGAAAAAAAATAATTATTATTATTTTAAGGATCATAATAATTATAAAAATAACAAAAATTGTAATAACAACAATGCAAATAATAATTATTCTAATTGTTGACTTTTTGAGTTCGATCCCTAGTTTTAATTATGACAAAATGCATATTACTAATGTGTGTGCCTAGTACTTGAACAAGTCATTAATTCAGTACACACACATGAGAAAGGATTGTTAGAAGCCTGAAAGATTTAAAGATCATACTCCTGGCATACTCCATGGAGAATCCAAAGAGTAGAAGAAAGAAAAAGAAGATTTTTATTGTAAATGCATTTATTTAAATTTGGTCTGTAATAATCTATATCGATCTGTGATAATCTCTATCTGTCATGCATGTAAGTAATTGTAAGTTCAACAAGACTGTAGTTTGACCATAGGGAGTCAAAGGACCTTAGTGGTCAACTGACGCCGGATTTTTGGGACTATCTCAAAATGGCCTTAAAAAAGACCTTATGTCCCTACACATATGCACAAACAGTCCCTATAATAACTTGCTCAAACAGGGGATCAAATTAAAAATGTGATGAGAATCAACAAGCACCATCAAAGGATCCATTGCATGTTCCTATTGGGCCCATCACTAGAGCGAGATCCAAAAAGATCAAAGAAGCACTTCATGGGCTAATTCAAGATATTTGGGCTTATTCAAAACCGGGGCACTCCAAGCTTGGCCCAAACAAGGATGAAGGCTTAATAAATTTAATCCATGTTTTGGATGAAGATAATCTTACTTAGTGGCTGTAATTCCCTTATTAATGGTGTGCTAGTCAATTAAGGGATTTGACTTTTGACCTTTTATGTTTACATTTAATATGTAATTTGTAAGACAACTTAGCTTGCATGGGATTTTAGTAAGTTGTGAGAGTCATTAAATGTGTCTAGTAAGTTGCTATGTATTTAATGTCCTTGTCTCCCATGTTTGTGTGGGAATTGCTATGTATTTAATGTCCTTGTCTCCCATGTCTGTATGGGAATTGTTAAGTGTTTATTATCCATGTCCCCCATGCTAGCTATATATATAGCCATTGTAAGAGCTAAATTATTCATTGAATAGAAATCAAGAAAAGTGAGGATTTGTTTCTTCTTTGGTTCTTTTGAGAACTTGCGAACTTATCAAGGATTCTTCCTTGTGGCGTTCAAATTTATACCTTCGGTTCATGATTAATCTATAATCATTGGGTCGGGGTTTGTTACTTATACTTACGGTTCACGTTTCACTTATAAACGTTGGGTCGGAGTTTCCTATAAAAATCTGAATTTTAGCTTTCTTGGGCAAGCATTCCAATATTGGTTGTTGGGTCTCAACGCGTGTCGATTGAGGTTCGCATCATTTGGTATCAGAGCTTAGGCTCTAAAATCAGGTTTACCATCCTTTTATCTTTCGTTTCCTGCTATCATTCTATTTTTTTTTGCTTTCATATTGTTTCGTTGTTGTTTTTGTGACGTTTATCAAGTTGAAAAAAAAAAAGGCAGAAAAGAAAAGAAAAGAGAAGAAAAAAAAAAAAGAAAAAAAAAAAAAAAAAAGGAGAAGAAGGAGACAGCAAAAAAAAAAAAGGGTGATATTGAAGCAATATATTAGTTTTTGTCAATATTT